>NC_136888.1:9150447-9750447 GCF_949152265.1 Phoxinus phoxinus | reverse complement strand
ACAAATTAAGATATTTTTAAGTAAACCCGAGAGGTTTTAGTAGTCTTAGTTAATGTTAATTTCAACATTTACTAATACATTTGTTTTTAAATGCAAACGTTGTGTATGCTAATTTGGGTAATAATGCACTGTCAACTACCAAACAAACAAAAAACATTTGTATTTTTAACTAATGTTAACAAATGTTAATAAACGCCACAAGAATATCACTCGTTCATTGTTACTTTATGTTAGCTATTGCATTAACAAATGAGACCTTATTGTAAAGTTTTACCATAATTTTATGGCAATATAATATCAGAACTTATTTTATCTGTGAAATAAGATGTCTTAAGATATATCCACACTGATATGTGCAGAAAAACATATAATAATGGCATTGAAAAGCTTTTACTTTATCATTAAGATAAACATTGTTATGTACTTCATTTACTCACACTCGTGTCGTTCCAAACCCATAAGACTTTAGTCGGATCTTCTAAATTTTGGTTACCTGTACAAAAAGGCTAGGAAGACTAGGAAGGTCATAAAGATGTCGTAAAATTAATTTTATGAATCGAGTAGTTTAATCCAAGTCTTGTGAAGAGACACAACCACTTTATATGATGAACAGATTTAATTTAGGCTTTAATTCACATGTAAACAAAGATACATAGAGTCCATCACATACTGTATGGCAAATATGTTAAATACTTGTGCGTGCTAGAACAAACCGTACAGTATCTGGTTTGCATGTTTGAGCTTACGTGTTGTGCCCTGTGTGTGTCAATCAAGGTTTGGTTACCTGGACTTTTAATGGAGGGACAAAAATATTTCAGGTTTCATTAAAAATATTTTAAATTTGTGTTTCAAAGATTAACGAAAGACTTACAGGTTTGGAACGACACGAGGGTGAGTAAATTTTTGGGTGAACTATCATGTTAAAAGTCAATACATAGACTTAGCTTAAAATACATACATCTATTCATTATTTTTTAATGGTTATCAAAAACTGATGAACTTGTGAATTTTCTAGGTCTCTGCAAATTAGTTTCTCATTCCATCTGTGTCGGGACTTGGACCATTTTCTTTGGCCTGTCAGATTGTTCCACAGAGTGTTCAACTTGGGTATGTTGCTTATTTACAGATAAAACATAAATTAAAGTAAACAATTCCTAAAAATTGCTAATAATTGAGGTAGTAATGAACCTCGTCCTTATACATCAAGTACATCTGTACTATGGAGGAGCTGTTGATGCATTAACTGTTATTCAGTTTAAGCTTACTTAAAGATTTTCTCCATTAACTCCGAAACATCTTTATACATGTTATGTTATCAATATTAGAAACCTGATCCAGTGAAAATAACTCTAAAGAAACCTTTGCATGGAGGAATGGGAGTGAGCATAGTAGCTGCCAAGGTAAGACTAAATTCAATTAATAGTCATTTTGTAGCAATTTACAATAAGGTTTAATTAGTTAACATTAGTTAACTACATTAGTTAACAGTTGTGTCTGTTAACATTGGTTAATGCACTGTCAACTAACAAAACAATGAACACAAAAATGAACCTCATTGGTTCTTGCTGAAGCTCAAACGTGCTGCATAACACGAGAATGAAGTCTCGCACGTCAAGCGAACATGCTTGAGCTTCCATTTATCACAACTGATGTGTTTGATGAATGCTTATATCTGAATGAAAGCCTAAAATTCAATCTGTTCATCAAAAAAAAAAAAGGATCAAGTCTCTTCAGAATTGGACTAAACCGCTCAATTAATAATATGGATTCGTTTTACAATCTCTTTATGACAGTTAAGAGTCAACGTAGTAGTTGCATAGCTGTCTATGAAGGAACAGAAAGCTCTCAGATTTCATCAAAATATCTTAATTTGTGTTCCATATAACATTTATATATTCAGGGGGCTGGACAGGAGAAGCTTGGCATTTTTATCAAATCTGTTGTCCAGGGAGGAGCAGCAAATGTGGTCAGTATCTTTGTGCAAAAAACGAAAGCATGAGCCATAAATGATCCTATTTGCATCATATTATTTACTATTGAGTTTTGTTGAAGGATGGCAGACTGAATCCAGGAGATCAGTTACTGAGTGTGGATGGCAAAAGTCTCATGGGAGTGTCACAGGAAAGGTGAAATATTACTTAATTATTTAGTATGATTTAAGACTCTTATTTGTGTATGACAAGGCATGACAAGGTCTGATGCACATTTAGAAATGAAAACTGATTTAATAATGATCATTTTCAGGGCTGCAGAGATAATGATGCACACTGGATCAGTTGTAACACTGGAAACTCTCAAGTCAGCAGCTGTATATTACGGGTTTGAGGGAGTATTTACCCAGCCGCCACAAACAACGTCTAAAGGTAGTAAATATTATGCACATTTAATTACAATAATTATGCATTAACCCTTTGAAACACTTAAATTAAAAATCAGTCATTGTGGGAGCAATGTTTGTACAGCCAATATATAATCTATGGTTTTTAAATATTTGCATGCGTTTGTTTCATGTTTGTTAGATCATGATAATGGTGGACAGTCAAAGCAGAAGTCCAGTGTCTCTGATCTCTGTGACCGTGCCGAACCATCAGATTCTGGTCCATCAAGACCACCAGGAACCTTTAGAAACCAGCACTCAGTCAGCAGAGCAAACACAAAACAAAACCAGAAATTGCTCAAGAAGAAACTGGAGTATCGTTCAAATCCCAACCTGACATGTGAGTGTTTATATTTGCACATCATTTTTTGTTTGTTTTTGGGTTGTTAAGCTCTATTTCTGTTTCCGTCAGATACGCCTGTTGATCCAGTTCTCCATGAAAAGATAATGCTATCTTTATCCACTGACAATTTAATGGATTCTGTGAGTATCATTGATATATTATTTGATAGCCTATACTATTATAGTTTATTTATTTATTTATATATATATATATATATATACTGAATATATATGCATGTATGTATGTATATGTATATGTTTATTTTATTTCAAATAATATTTTTATGGTATTGGTGTGAGTTTTAGTTAATAATAATAACCCTAGTACGGATACATGTGTTTGCTCTTTTGACCTCACTATGTTATCTCATATATTTCTATATCTCACCCCAGGTGAAACCCAGAAACACTCTTTTAAACACAGAAACTTATCACAGAGAATATCTGACCCTGCCAGCATCCAAACTGCACAGCAATAAAGTACCCGGAACCACAGAAAAACCTCAGCATATTTCTGCATTCTCCAGGGATCTGCAAAAGATCAACATTATGGTATTTGTGTTGCACTTTTATTGCCATGTTTGATATTTGTGCTTCCATAATCTTTTCATCAGAAGCAAAATAACTGTGTGCAGATAGAGGAGACCGGGGCTAGTTGTGATACACACACACACACACACACACACACACACACACACACACACACACACACACACACACACACACACACACACACACACACACACACACACACACACACACACACACACACACACACACACACACACACACACACACACACACACACACACACTATATTAGTGAGAACATGGCATAGACCTAACTTCCATTGATTTTTTATATCGGGTCAATTATATTTTATTTGGCCTAACCCAAACCCCTGCCTCTAAACCTAAACACACCCATCACAGAAACATGTGCAAAACACTAGATTTAAAAATAAAAACGTGTTTTGGCCGATTTACAAGTGTAAATGTCTTTACTAGTCAGTTGTCATAATATTTCACTATATTTCTCTCTATATATATAAGTGTGTGTGTGTGTGTGTACACACACAAATTAATATTCTATTGCGCCCACATTCACAAAGAATAACTGTTGAATCTCACAGAAACAGGCACATTCTCAAGACAATCTTTGGAGTACAGAAAAAGGACGCCCTCTTGTGGACAGATCAAGATACTTGAAGAAACAGCAAGAACTGAGCAAATGGAACAGCTTTACAACCATAAGCCCAATGGATTCCAGCTTGGGACACAAAAATGGACTCTGGAAGATCCCGACAACCACCCAGTCCGTCCCTCTATCGCAGCCGAAACGAATGGACGTCCCCTACTCGCCACAAGCCAACAGTCTTTCATTTAGCACTTTCCGCCAGCCTGCGGAAACCCAAACGATGTCTCCAGCACACCATCGGTGCAATACATCACCACCTCAAAGACCACAGCAGGTCCTCAAGAAAAAAACTGTTGTCTTCCACTCATCTGTGAAGACATCCCAGAATAACACCGCCTCAGAACGTTTAAGTGCTAATCTTGAGCAGGAAGTGGTCGAGAAGACTAGTAAACTCGCTACTACAGACCTGCTGGGACAGGAAGTGCAGCATCTGCAGGCTAAAGTGTGGCGCACCCTGGAGGAGAGTGAACGTCTGCGCAGACTCTCTCTAGAGCTGCAGTTCCAGAGGAGACTAGAGGAGTACCAGCACAACGGGGATGAAGATGAGGATGACGAGAGTCATTCCGGGGCAGAACGGAACAGGTTTCAGACAGGAAGTGATGTAGTGGTGAGTTTTCTTACTGTATGTGTATGAAACATCAGAATAACAAAACTACTTAAAGGGATAGTTCACCCAAAAATGAAAATTAGCTCATGATTTACGCAGAGAACTCGGTTGCCCAGCCCTGTTTGTTTGAACCGCGCAAGGCGTCAGAGCTTACGCTTCACTTCAGAGGGCCTTTATTAACCCGCCAGGGTAATTCATGGGCTAATTTAAATTTTTGGGAGATTTTCTCTTTGAATGCAACCGCAATAAAACACATATGAAACAGAGGTATTAAAAACATCACACCACATACCGAGAGACACTTAAACACTAAAACACATGTTATTAATGTCATCCTAGAGTAACTGTGAGAAGAAGGAAAGCGGGGCTGACCAGCAGAAGGAAGGACACTTTTCTCAAGAGGAGAGTTTGAAAGGTATTGGACAGTATTTCACTGACAATCACGGATTACTAGGTTTAGATTACTTGGTTTAGACTTGATACATTTGTCTGACATTGATTTCTGGAATTGCAGATGGAATCAAACATGAATCTATGGGATATGACATGAAGTTCTCTTCTAGGTAAGTCTCAACTTCAACTTCATAATTCTTCACTGCAATTCAGCTTTTTAACTCTCCAAGATAGGGGAGAGTGTCATTTTCATTGTTTACTTTAGTCAATATTTCTCAGATTGTGTTTATTTTAATCATAATTTAATGACTTTTCAGTTCAATTTAACCCCGTAAAGCCTGAAATATTAAATGATAGTCTAAAATGTTTTGACTAGTTCGAAGTGGAACAGTTTATAGTACCTTTTAGACAAAATATTAACTCTTTTCCTGCCATTGACGGAATTTTCCGGCAATCTATGTTTTCAGTGTTATACGGTAGGGGGCGCTATTACACATCTACTGAAAGAGTACAGAATCTCCGGATCAAAACACAAGTGAAGAAGAAGCAGAAACCAGGGCTGAATCCGAAATCACCCCCTATAGGGCCTATACCCTCAAATAGAGTACTATTTGAGGGGATAGCCATTTGTAGTGGTGTCTGAAACCATGGTGGACATTATTGAGTTCACTCATTCAATCCCACATCGCACCGCACTATCGAGAGGACAACCGATGTACGCTCAAAAGTTGTTCAATTTCGCTCAGTCGTCTTTATTTAATCCTTCAACTCATCAGTATTAGTGGACTAACAGAGGGAATAGTGAATGAGGGTTTAAGGTGCCATTTGGTACAGGGCCATAGAAGCTTTGCTTAATGCACGTTGTAGTCATTGAAAAAAGTCTTTGCTTTTTTTAAATTAAACTTAACCACATTCAATTATGGATTCAAAAAAAAAAGAGAATGAATGAACAAAATATTTGGGGGGCGATAAAAGTTTTGTGAAAATCATTTAAAAACTGGCGGTGGCTAACAAAAATGCTGGCAGGAAATTAGTTTTATTTTATTTTAAAGTTTCCGTTTTTTGTTGAGTATCATATTTGATACATCGGGCTTTTATGGCTCATATAGTTTGATAGTGAGAATATGGAACTCACACTTGAGGAAGAAAAAAACAATTTTATTCAGAGCAAAAATATGCAATTTGGTATGATATTATATGGTCAAAAAGTAAGATTTTCTGTTAGTGAGACCTTTATAAGGGTATAATACTTGATGTATATAAATATCAGTTGTCACTTTATAAATCTGCCAATAATATGTCTTAGTAACATGATATTTAAATGCTTAGTTTTATGATCAAAACTGTAGTTTTAAAGCATATAATGCAGTGCAATACACTGATGATTGAGAGACGAACAAATAAAAGTTATTCAAAATCCTGATGGATAATTTTTGATACATTTTAACATGAATTTTACTGTATGTGTGAACTACTGTATGTACAATCAAGTAAGGATTCAAGCCCAGTAATGAATTTATAATTGTCTTAATCTGACATTTATGAAAATGATTCTGAGATCCCAGTTCAGTTCTATCTTTACTATATCATTAACTGTTGTTTGTCATTGTGTTTTATTGTTTACTTGTTACCCAGAGTTTTTAATTATGATGGTATTGATTTTTTATTCTGTAGGACAAAACTCACAAAAAATGTATTTAAATAAGAATAATGATCATTTTAAAATGTCTATTCTAACATAGCCATTGTGACATCTTTTTGTTTCACACATTGGTTATTTACAAAAACATGTAATAATCTGTTTTTTTTATACTGTTACAGTGAAATGGATCACAAAAGCTTCAAAACACAGCGAGCCCCAGAGAATCTGAGCTTTAAGGAGCGTCAGCAGCTGTTTTCTTTGGAAATGGTCGCTTCAAGTAAAGTGTCCTGATGAAAAGGCAAACCACTAAGATACATTTTTTTCTGGAGGCTACCATCATTTAGACAATCTGGTGTCTTAAAGGGCACCTATTATGACATTTAAAATGTTCCTAATGTTGTTTAGGGAGTCCCCAACAACAGTTTTACATGCATGCAATGACAAAAAACACTTTTGTTGTCGTATAATATGCATTTATTTTTACCTGATTTGCTCACCGACTCCCAAATGAATCGTTCAACGACTCATTTTTCAAACCCCTCCTCTGCGCGACGCTAATCTGCGTTGATTGGTCAGATGACCCACCAGTGTTTACATAGATAATACTTATTGTTTAACACGGAGTACAATGATGCTTTTATCAATTAAATTGTGTTATAATAATTATTATAGTCCACTGCTTTGTAGTTTGTAGTAAAAAACTAAAAATAAGATAAAGAATTTAATGTTATGTTAGCGAGCATAGCCCAGAGTTCATATTGTAAAAGCACAATCAGTCTTTGTTTGCGTTAGCCCGATGCATAAACGTTTTTACAAAAAAAAAAAAAACGTTACGTTACTACGAGGTATTACTCTATTCTTTAAGACAACTCCGAAAACAACGACAAACACTTCACATATCTCAATACAATTGCCATTGAAGACCTAGAAGCTAAACGGTGCTTACACAACAAACAAAATAATTATTAAGCATACTACATAAAACATAAAAGCAACAATTATTAATAACACTTACAGGTTGTGATACGGAGGAGGAAGCTGATGCAAATACACTTGGAACTGAACCTTCCTTCAATATCAGCCGGCTCGCGAATCCAAGTTTGATTGCATTTAAGTTGGTAAAGCAATCGTCTTGAAAATGGCGCGAGTAAAGCACAGGCTCGGACTATACTTCTGTGGTATAGTTGTATGAATTGTAACCACTTAGTCTTCAAATGCTCCTCCTTGGGCAGATGAAAAAAGGTTTGCTTTTGAGTCGCACTTCAGAACACAGCGTCTCGTCGCCATGATATTTTCCCTGGCCTTGGAGCGCAATAAGTGGGCGTATCGTATTCAAATAACTTGACAAGGTGACGTCATCTAGTCAGAGAAAAAGCTTCGGTCTTCTAACGATTCATAAAAATGACTCTGAGTCGACTCTTACTTTTGAAAGACAATAACTTTATATACGGTGCACTTTCATATTTCAAACTTTGCAGGATGTTTTTGTTCACTTAGATCTATGTTACACACTACATGAAAGGTAAATTTCAAAATTCCATAATAGGTGCCCTTTAAAAAAGCTAACAAGGCTGAATAGTTCATGATTTGTTTCCAGATCCTCCTGAACCGCATGCGAGTTTTAAAATTGTATAAGATAGGCCACTTTTTCATTTCAGTTCCTAAAAAGGTGGCATAGTTTATCTAAATTCACCACTGCTTTTCACATTCATATAAATATTATTGTGAAACTGTGAAAGTGCACTGTCATATAAATATACCATAGGAATGTATTAATAGTGGAAATAGCAGGATGTTTTAGTGACTTTAATACAGTTGCACTGCTTTTTCATGTTTTTCAGTGATAGCAACCTGTACAGCCTTGTCCATAAGGTCAAGATCATCAAAAAATAAATACATACATTGGAAATAAATAATTCTTTATTGCTTTATATAACATTATTCGTAAGCATCTGCATCAAAAATATAAACATTTGATTATTTTACACCTTATTTTGTTGATGAAACTGCACCACGATTTGTTCCTGCTCTCGGGTTTCAATAGACCCTCGGCGTATGCTTCTTATCTCATTAATGGCGTCGATTCCACTGATCTTCCTGTTCTTCACCAGGTAGCAGGCGAGCATCGTCCCCGTCCGACCAAAACCATGCAAACAGTGCACCGCAACAGCCTGCCAAAGTCCAGTAGACAAACACAGAGATGCTTAATTATACATATTTGCAGAACACAGATGTGCATGAAGACTGTTTTACCTGTACTCTCGCATTGGCGTCCTCCACTATGGACAAGAATCTTTTGATCTGATCAAACGTGGGGGCGCAGAAGTCGTGAATCCTGATGTGATGAAGGGTGAGGTCTGGACAGGTGTCGTGGTAAGGAGGTTTGCGCTCGCACAGGGTCACCAGGTGCTTGAAGCCGTTGTCCAGCAGGTACTGATAGTGGGCCGTCATTCGTGGCATTGCCAGTCCTGCCACCTTACCAGGGTCCACCCAGGAGAAGTTTGGAGGTTGTGCCGAAGCCATAGTTTTCTCTGTTGTGTGAGACAACAGTGTAAATTAAAACATTAGTTAGCACTAAATAAGGCCCACTGTCGCATATCTGCAAGATTGTCTCATATTTACACATCTTTCTGCTAGAGTGCTGTTTGGGCCAGTTATTATGATTAAATCTAAAACCAGAACCATAAAAATAAATACAGTTAACTGAAATAAAACATGAAACTGCTTGCAAAGGCAAGATTTCGCATTTTTGTGTAGTTTAACGAAGTACTAAAATAACTAAAACAAATAAAAATGAATAAAAACTAAATAGAAATAAAAATGACAGAAACATGCAATAAAAATGAATAAAATAAAAACATTTCAAACATTTGCAGATGGTTTGTCTTAAAGAACATTAATGCATTACCATTCTGATACATTGACTTGTATACGAGCCTGTATAATTCACTCTTTCACTTCTTCTGAATCAGTTTCTGGTTCAAACATGTATGGCTGAATTAAACCAGTATTTCCATTTGCTATTATGCCATGTTTACTACAGTAAGTTAACCGATTGGATCTCTGGGCTGGTGTGAGTGAGTGGAGGCGGGGTAATTATTTACCGCTATTAAATGAAGCATTGTTGTAGAGTTGCATTCAAGGTATTTTAAGGTATGGAGACATTTTTTTTTTCACAGGAAAAAACATTTAAATATGTAATTTTGCTGATCAAAGTTGAGTTTTAAAGTCTCCCTGTGGTGAAAAAAGTTTTTAATGTTATTTATGTGTGGTGTTTTTAAGATTAGCCTTTTGCTTGATGTGTTGCAAATGTTACACAAACCATGTTCTCTTTCAAACATTCACTCGGTATCTCACTATGGGAAACGCCTCTGGGCGTGAGATCCTGGAAGCACCAATCACACCACGTCTGTCAGTTGACAGACCAATCACGACAGTGATGCGGGAGTCCCCCCTCCCTAATATATACCACTGCCGGGTGGTCCCTACTTCATTCTCGATCTCTTCCCCGTGAAGATTAAATAGGAAGCTATGCTTTATTAGCAGGACCTGTCTTCAAGATAGTTGTTTAACTGTTCTGAGACGAGCCGTTAAGGTACGTCACCGAACGCAGCTGTTTTGTTAGCGGGTCTTTTTAGATTTTCACTGTAACAGTGATTTTAAATTATTCTGGTATACTAAGAGAATTAACGTGTTATGGCAAATTCTCTTATATACTCCTTCTGAGTTGCACATTGTGTGAGCTTGGAAAACTATAATTTAATATGGCAACGACTAACGTTAGATCTGCAAGCTGCGGACCAAAGGCAGAAACTTCACGGGGATCCTCATCCGTTGTGCATCGCATGCCTTCGGGTGAGACACGCTCAAGCAGGCCTCGCGAACCCCCGAGTGCTGTCCTCACTGTTCTCCCTTCCCGTCAAGGGTGCTAGAGAGAAGAGTGCGGGTCGCGGCCACTAACAAGGGAGATCCCTGCTTTTCTCCGCCACCCACGGAGGAGAATAAACAGCCCCCTGCGTCATGCAGCTGGGGCGTATTTATGGGCGAAGTCTCCCCCCCCCAACTACCTCCTCTCTTTGGATATTTTACGGATGTAAGAGAGGAGGACGATGATGACGACGAGGCCATCACTCGTCTGTTGGAGGAGGACGGAGAGGAGGATGACGACGATGCGATCCTCCTGCCAAATCCCTCCCGGCCTGACAGCGCGATATGCGAAGGTTCACCCTCCCCAGATCAGGCGGAGCTAGACCTACTGGAAATGTGCCGGAGGGCGGCGGCAAAACTCTCCATAGAATGGCAGTCACAGGAGACGGAGAGAGATCTCTATGACGGAAAGAGACTGCCGCCACGTGCTCCATCAGCTAAACAGCTCATTCCAGCGTGCGTTTCAGAGATGAAACGTTTCTGGGATAAGCCTTTTTCACACAGGGTTCCTGTAAAAGGATTTTCTAGGCTGGATGTCGATAACATGGAGGAGTTAGGGATGTCAAATTCCCCTCCGGTTGAGTTGTCAGTTGCACATCATCTCCACCCTGACCGCAGGGCAGCCTTTTCCTCGGCTTCAGCTTCACTGCCAGGACACACTGAGCGCCTAACAGCCTCGGTTTTTCAGAAGATTTATGGTTCTTCTGCACTGGCAGTAAAGGCTCTTAATGCCACCTCTCTCAAGCGGAGCTTATGGAAGAGATGGGGAGGCAAATGGATGTTGGGACACCAAACCCAGCCCGTAGATCTCTTCGCCCCTTTTCTCTGGCGAGAGACGGTGCGCCTATGGGTGTGGATGCTCTGGCACACCAGTGGCCAAACGCACTACTGTACGCATTTCCTCCACTGAGTCTGATCTTTCCAACTTTAAGAAGGGTAAGAGAGTACGGACAGAAACACTATAGGTCAACACCGCTTGTATGCAGGTTTATGAGAGGTGCACGGCGTTTGAACAGGGTTTCAAAGCCTTTGATTCCGCCGTGGGATCTGTCTGTGGTCCTTAACGCACTATCTACGCCCCCTTTTGAGCCTATAGAAAGTGTGGAATTAAAGCTCCTTTCGCTAAAGGCTGCTTTATTATTGGCTCTTTCGACCGCAAAGCGGGTTAGTGAATTTCACGCGCTATCGGTTCATAACTCCTGTATGCAGTTCACTTTGGATTACTCGAGAGTAACTCTCAAAACGAATCCAGCGTTTGTGCCTAAAGTTAGCGAGTCAGCTCTCGCATGTAAACAAGTGGAATAACTGGCTTTCCATCCGCAGCCTTTTTCCTCGTCAGAGGATGCGCGGCTTCATTGCTTGTGCCCTGTCCGGGCGTTGCGTCACTATGTGGACAGAACGAAAGCACTAAGGAAGAGTAATCAGTTATTTGTTTCATGGGCTGATTCTCACAAAGGGAAACCTATTTCGCGTCAGCGCCTGTCCCACTGGGTAGTGGAAGCTATTATATTAAAGGACAAGTTCGGTATTTTACACTTAAAGCCCTGTTTACAGATCGTATCTGATGAAATAGAACGGTTAAGATTAAACTTTGGACACATGCTCCTGTCCCGAGAATTTTAGGTTTATTTAGCTTTCCCCCCCCCCCACCCCCACAATGGTTGTCTATGTGCACTGGCAGATTCCTTCCTAAAACACATTAAACTTTCGTTTACAAAGACGTGAAACTCACCGAGTGGTCAGGGGTGTTCACTGATATGATCCCAAAAAAAATCGCTGAAAAAGATGCTTTCCAACAGGTTTTATCGTAGTGTTTGTCCACCTCCATTGACTTGTATTGAATGTGCTGTGTGAGGTACGATATTCCTCCGCCGCTTCTTCTTCTGCTTCTTCTGTGTATTCAATGAAATGCCAGCGGTTTGCTTGCAATTGGCAAAGGTGCATTATCGCCACCAACTGGTGTCTATTATTCAAGCTCTCAACGGAAGAATCTGGGTGTGACGCGTTCGGCAAAATAGGTCCACAAAAGCTAAATAAACCTAAAATTCTCGGGACAGGAGCATGTGTCCAAATTTTAATCTTAACCGTTCTATTTCATCAGATACGGTCTGTAAACAGGGCTTTAAGTGTAAAATACAGAACTTGTCCTTTAAGTTATAATGGCATGGGTCTCTGTCCTCCGGAGGGGCTGAGGGCACATTCTACCAGAGGTTTGGCTACCTCATGAGCACTGTTTAAGGGCGTGTCAGTTGAGGACACATGTGCTGCAGCAAGTTGGTGCTTCGCCTCACACATTTGTTCGATTTTATAGACTGGATGTCACTGAGCCATCACTAGCTCGTTCTGTCCTAAGTGTGTAAAAAAAATAAAAATAAACATGTGTGTTTATTATTTACATACATCACTGAGTTGGTTGACATGCCTGCTTCAGACAGCATATCTGCAATACGGGAGTTGTCTATATCCCATAAAATATATAGACAATATATAGATAATCCCCGAATGTTTGAAAGAGAACTTTAGGTTACTTACGTAACCCCGGTTCTCTGATAACATGAGTGAGGTATCTCACCACACTTCCCTCCATGCAGTGCATGGAGAAGAGATATGCAGAGAATGAAGTAGGGACCACCCGGCATTGCAATGGTATATATTAGGGAGGGGGGACTCCCGCATCACTGTTGTGATTGGTCTGTCAACTGACAGACGTGGTGTGATTGGTGCTTCCAGGATCTCACGCCCAGAGGCGTTTCCCATCGTGAGATACCTCACTCATGTTATCAGAGAACCGGGGTTACGTAATAACCTAAAGTTCCCGTTCACCATCTCAGAGTCAGACAGCTGCCTTTTAATAATCCTTATCCTTACAAAGGCTTTGAACAACTTATAGTTCATCATAATATACATCACGTACATAATTCACCCGTTATATTGCTAAATGTACCCGTTTTTTCATATCAACAGAAAAATACATCAGGATAATATTGATATGCAGTTGATATGCTAAAGCCTGCCCGCCTGCAAGGTAGTTTGTGACGTCAGAAACACCAGAAAATCTCAGCAATGTTGTTGCCTTATGAATTTGCACATGATTTTTCTTAAAGCATATTAAAAACACCACAATAAACAACATTAAGAACTTGATTTTCACCACAGGGCGACTTTAAAAGATTCTGTATTCTGTGGCTCCATCTAGTGGGCAACATTAACATCACAGCTTGGACCCCTAATTATAAGATAATCCTTAAACGTTTGTTACAGCGGTAAAACATTTAATTGTAGTACAACTTGAGTCCGGTTTAAATTTATGAAATATGTTTGTAATATAAGGTCAGATGTAATAGTTCAATATACAATGTGGCAGTTTAATTCTATAGCATATTATTATTATTACTAACCTATATTATTATTACTTTAGCAACCAAAAATACAGAATGAGTATAATATAGTTGCAATATAATAACTATGAATAAAATTGCAAATAGTAGCCTATAGCATAAATTGTAAAATATTATAGTCAATAAAATAAAAATAGTTCCTGTAGCTCTGAAAGTAAAGGATGACACTAGCAAGTCAAAGGTCATTGAGTTGATGATTAGATGGATAAAATGCATAGGCTATCTTAAATACAATGTGAAAGACTTGCAGTTTTCTCCATTTGCTCCCGTGTAATGACCTTGCATTCAATATGAATGATGAAACAGTCTCTAGTATTGTTCTGAAAATACTGTATCCTATTTTTTTTCATCCAATTTTCATAAATGTTAAAGATAATTATAAACCAAATATTTTTGTATAACCTCAAAACGCAAATGATCCATTTATAGCTTTCATATATTTAAATATAGCCCAAAATACTGCCTATACACTAGCGATATAAGCTACACAAAGAAAAAAATCTTCATTTAAAGTGCTCAAATTTATTTAAAGCATCATAGTCAGTTTCCATTAAAACAAACATAACGTGGGCGTGGCTTGCGAGGCGAGAGATGAAAAGCTAAAACTCTCCCTCAAACTGCGTAAAATATGCCTACATGAGAACAGAGAAACCACCCAGTCCACTAATGATACTAACATTTCGTTTATTCGTGGAAAATTGTATTTGACGAATCTGCCGCCTCATGCTGGGAAGCCAGGTAATTGTTTTGGGTGCACGCGTATGTGCTGGTGCCATGCTACTTTGACGGTGTGGGTGGGACAGTGGGAGTGGTAAGTTACAGGTTAATTGTCACAACGAGCGAGAAAGGTTGATTTGAAGCTCCGGGGAATCACCCGTTTTAGAAAAACGCTGAACAGAGGAACAAAAAGAGACCGGCGATAGTAATAAAACCAGAATCAACATTGGCTCGGTTATTTGGAGGAGATTTGAAATGTTGTAACGGCGACGCAGGGATGGCGTTTTTACTCAGCAGGTGAGTAACGTTAAGATATTTTGTTAAACAGATAAATAGCTCAAATTCATTGTAAAACATTATCTATTGTGAAGGGTAATTTAATTTCACCATTGTTAGCTGTGCTGGAATTTATTTTCAAGGAAGTAACGTTACCGTGTAAAGTTAATGGTTATAGCGAGTACGTTAACATCTTCAGCCAGTCTGCTTGTGATCCTCCTAACATTACATCTAAACTAATTATACTATAGCCTAATAGTGAATGTTTAGTTATGAGAAAGAACCATATTCATCTGCTGAGCCACGCAGAACCGAAACACAATCAAAACAATGTTCTTCTGCATCTGCAAGATTAATGCAGTTTTCTTTTAACCGCTAACTTAGGTCAGGGGTGGCGAACGTCGGTCCTGGAGAGCCACTGTCCTGCAGAGTTTAGCTTCCAACCCTAATCAAACACACCTGAACCAGCTAAACTGTGCAGGACAGTGGCTCTCCAGGACCGACGTTCCCCACCTCTGCGCTAGATAGTGTAACGTTACCTTTAAATAATGTTTAATAATAATGTAATAAATAATGTGCAATTTATAATGCAGAATATTATTGTATTTTTTATGCAATTTTACAGTTCAAATAATATTATATAATGTAACCACAAAAATATTGCATTGTATATCATATATATTATGTCACGTTCTTGGTGCAGGGTAAATGAATCAAGTATTTTGATTGCAAACAGAAGTAGGCTAATTTTCTCTGTACCTTGTTGTCTAACGTTATAGTTCAGTGTTGACTCGACGTGGTCCATATCCGTCCACTAAACGGTTCCCTTCTGGACACCCTGATAATCACACACTGCTTATGTTCTCTAAATCCCAATGCATCGATCAATATGTTATTTTAGCAAATAAAATGTCGTATCTCTGGAACTGAACCCTGCTCGACAGCTGTCGAGTTCGACCATTAGTGGCACACGTTACTGTAGTCTGCGGCATGCAGGCTCTTCCTCCAGGGGGCGCTCAAGGGCCGCAAAGCCGTATCCTCCATTGAACCATAGAGAGCCTAAGGTCGGAGTAAGTGTTTTGTCTTTCTGGAAACATTTATTTTTATGAAAGATGAATCACTTTAACTATAATAACCGCAACTACATGTAGTTGATTTATAAACAAAAAATTCAACTTGGTAATCTCTGTAAAATTACATTTTACGTACATTTTACTATAATCATAAACGACTGTGATTGGCCCAGTTCGACCAGCGCTGAGAGAAGTAACACGTATCACGTAACAAATACTTCCGTGGCTACAACCAAGCAATACTGTTCGCATGCATACATTTATTCACCTCCACAAAACATAGTGTTTGTATGAAGTGGGATTCGATTCCCCAGTTTCTATGGGATGAAATTAGTATCTAAATGATTAACTCATGCAAGCACAATTATCAATGAACTTGATACATGTTGCAAATATGTTTTATCCATGTCTTTCAACTTGCGTGTGCAAAATTAAAAATCGAATGAATGTGTAACAATTTGTACAAATGCAGACATTTTTGTGAATACAAATGTTTTCTTTTGTATTAGTGTATCATAATTTGCGCATGCAAAAAAGAAGATGTGCATGTGTGGATCAGATGACACGCATGCATTCATTGACGTCTTTTCTGAGTCGATCTCATTTGATTCATTTGGATTTTGAGACTTTCTTTTCGCTGTTTTTAAGCATTTCACAACACACACACAAACAACTACACATGAATAGGCCTGGTGCTAATAATTAATGTGTGCACAACTACCCTTCTATTTAACAAATTCACAAATGTGCGTTGCTACATTTAAACTAATACAATACAACTTGTGTGTGCAAAATCCAGAATCACAAGAATGTGCAGCATTTTGTACAAATAGAGACATAGTTGTTAATACAAAACCTCAATTTTGTATTAATGTAGGTCAGAATGTGTGCATGCAACAAGTATAATGTGCATTTGTGGATGAGGTGACACGCGTGCATTCATTGACTCGTTTCTGAGTCGATCCTATTTGATTCATTTGGATTTTGAGACTTTCATTTCGCCGGTTTATGGAGCTAAAAGAGTCTCAATAAAGATAAATGCACACACTACATTCACATATGCACACACATGATTCATAAATACACACACAGGATACACAAATGCGCACAAAATTCACAAATGCGCACACAAAATTTAAAAAGCACAGAAGATTCACAAATGCATACAAAATTCACAAATTCACACAAAATTCATAAATACACACACAATTCAGAAATGCAAACAAAATTTACAAATGCACTCAAGATTCAGAAATGCACAGGGCAAGATTCAGACGTGTATTTCTGATGCACACACAAATATATATTGATTTACAAACTGCTTGCGGTCTGTGAACTTCACTGCATTTGTGTGTGATTTTTGAGACTCCCTTGACTTGGCTCGACACACAAATGCCTTTTTTTAAACAGGGAATGATCAGCAACCAATCAGATATCTCCCTTGGTTTAGCCAATCACAAGAACGCACCCCGCGTGGGGGATTGTTTACTCATAAGCCAATCACATGAATGCGTTCACACAGCGCGATATGCATGTGGCGCGGGCGCGGTGGAGTTCTGTCTGTCAGTTGGTTGAGACATGGGTGTACTCACACTAGCCAGTTTGAACCGTGCCTGAGTGCGTTTGACCAACAAAGCGCGGTTCGTTTGACTAGTGTGAGTGCTCCGAACCGTGCCCGGGCGCGGCTCGATTAGCCGGCCCTGGCCCGCTTGGAAGAGGTGGGCCAGAGCACGGTTCAGTTGGACTCGTGCGCGGTTCGCATCCACTGTGAGCGCTAACCGTGCTGGAGCACGGAACAGGACGTCACGTTTTAACAGGGCGCGCTTGACAGGGCATAGCAGAGAGCGAGAGAGAGGGAGAGAGAGAGAGCGCCCCGGCCGCGCGCGCGCACTCACCGAGCGCTGTCTGCTCTCTCTCTCTCCCTCGCGCATATTAATCAAAATCAATTAATACGATGGTGTCGAGAAAAAAAAACTCCAGTGATTAAATGTTTTCTGTGTTGAAAAATCTTGTGCGATATCCTAAACTGCCGAATTCATTGCTGTTTTTTTCTGTTTACATTTCATGGTGTGACACTTCTCTTCATTATGCACCATAATGACGTCACATAGGGCTGGGCGATAAATCGATTTTATCGATTAACTCGAGTGTGTAGTGTACATCGATGTGTTTGAATGAAAATCGGTTTTCTCTATAATATCCGCCGACGCTCCCCTCTGGGCTTCCGTAGTTCCGAACGCGCTCAGCGCGTTTGCCATAGAGCTACACAAATGTGCCAACATGGCAAATGAACAAGACCGCGGCTGCACAAGCACACCCGCCAAAAACATTTACTAACTGAATCGCAGGGCTGCCAACTCTCACGCATTCACCGTGACTCCGTGAGACTCACGCAGTTGTCACTTTCCACTCGCTCTCACGCCTCACATCCTTTTTCTCACGCAGAGAAAATCGCGAAGCAAAGAGGACGGTGACACCGACAGAGAAGGTTTACGGTACTATTGATATAAAACAAATTCTCAGCTCTCAGATTCTGTCAATTTAATTACAAAATTCAAACAATAAACACCGTTTTGGTGCTTGTAAATGTGACGTGAAAGATCGCAGACAGATCTCAGTTCAAGCGGCACGTGAACCGGTCATCTGTTGCTACTAACTTAGTTAATATAAATAAACACGAATGATCAATAGGCAATTTGAAAGATAGGCCTACAGTATGTAATGTAATAAAATCGATAGATCAAGTGTTTTTCAACCGCGGACAGAGGTCCATAAACAGCTGGAGAACAGTCGGGTAACGTTTACCTCAGGAAAGCCCTTAATGACCATAGCACGTTTTTGGACTTAAACAATTGTCTGTAGAGAGGAGTATTTCGCTAAATATGATAAATATATTACATTTTTATTATATTTTTACCTATGTCATTCAAATATTATAACGTTGTCATTGTAAAAAACGCATTAAAATAAAATTGAGATGTTATTTTAACCTTTAATAATAATACCAGCTGACGCTCTGTATACAGTAGGTGCCTTTTTTTTTGGGAGAGAAAAATTAACAACACATTAACGTATCTACTGTTGGCCTACCTAATATTTATCCAAAGGAATCGATATTGAATCAAGATCAGAATCAAATCACAAGAATTGAAATTGTGAGCAGTAGCCTAATAAAAACAGTAGCATACAGTCAGTGTACCATGTAAACATTGTGTTGTCACTAAACTTAAAATTCTGTTTAGCCAACTGATGCAAGTTTTTTTTTTTTTTTTTTTTTTACATTTACACCCATTTTATGTTATGTTAGGTTATTATGTTACATTTTCACTGTTTACAAAGGCAGGGCCTCCCATCTTGGCTAGCTAAAACTTGTTTTAGACAATTTATTTGTCATCTGCAGATTGATTTTAAATAGGGGGGGGAAAAAATCGATTTAAATCGTAAATTGGATTTTTTATGAAAAAATCGGGGATTTTTTTTTTAGGCCATATCGCCCAGCCCTAACGTCACATAAGCGTGCTCCGGCACGAATGCTGAAACCCTATGTGAGTGCAGGCCAGAGGGGGAGTGGGGAGGGGGGACAATCGTACTCGGGCCCGGTTCATGGCAACCGTGCCTAGACATCATATAGATATATTGAATTTCTTCACTTTGACATTCAGAGCACTGGGCAGAAATCACATCGCGTCAACACCCCGCCGCGGGCCTTCGCGATGCTTTGTTTTAATTAAAGAGTCGGATTCCCCTGGTCCGCACCAGTTCTAAGTCTCTATATAATATCTATGGGTTGAGACCTCAACATGGCTTCTGGCAACGACTTACCGCTCCCCTGTCGTTGCCAGAAGCCATGTTGAGGTCTCAACCAACTGACAGACAGAACTCCACCGCGCCCGCGCGCCGCGCCACATGCATATCGCGCTGTGTGAACGCATTCATGTGATTGGCTTATGAGTAAACAATCCCCCACGCGGGGTACGTTCTTGTGATTGGCTAAACCAAGGTAGATATCTGATTGGTTGCTGATCATTCCCTGTTTAAAAAAAGGCATTTGTAGTGAAGTGAAGAAATGCAGTGAAGTTCACAGACCGCAAGCAGTTTGTAAATCCATATATATTTGTGTGTGCATCAGAAATACACGTCTGAATCTTGCCCTGTGCATTTCTGAATCTTGAGTGCATTTGTAAATTTTGTTTGCATTTCTGAATTGTGTGTGTATTTATGAATTTTGTGTGAATTTGTGAATTTTGTATGCATTTGTGAATCTTCTGTGCTTTTTAAATTTTGTGTGTGCATTTGTGAATTTTGTGCGCATTTGTGTATCCTGTGTGTGTATTTATGAATCATGTGTGTGCATATGTGAATGTAGTGTGTGCATTTATCTTTATTGAGACTCTTTTAGCTCCATAAACCGGCGAAATGAAAGTCTCAAAATCCAAATGAATCAAACAGGATCGACTCAGAAACGAGTCAATGAATGCACGCGTGTCACCTCATCCACAAATGCACATTATACTTGTTGCATGCACACATTCTGACCTACATTAATACAAAATTGAGGTTTTGTATTAACAACTATGTCTCTATTTGTACAAAATGCTGCACATTCTTGTGATTCTGGATTTTGCACACACAAGTTGTATTGTATTAGTTTAAATGTAGCAACGCACATTTGTGAATTTGTTAAATAGAAGGGTAGTTGTGCACACATTAATTATTAGCACCAGGCCTATTCATGTGTAGTTGTTTGTGTGTGTGTTGTGAAATGCTTAAAAACAGCGAAAAGAAAGTCTCAAAATCCAAATGAATCAAATGAGATCGACTCAGAAAAGACGTCAATGAATGCATGCGTGTCATCTGATCCACACATGCACATCTTCTTTTTTGCATGCACAAATTATGATACACTAATACAAAAGAAAACATTTGTATTCACAAAAATGTCTGCATTTGCACAAATTGTTACACATTCATTCAATTTTTAATTTTTGTTGAAAGACATGGATAAAACATATTTGCAACATGTATCAAGTTCATTGATAATTGTGCTTGCATGAGTTAATCATTTAGATACTAATTTCATCCCATAGTTTCCCACCGTCATTTTCAGGCGTAAATACATTTCCAGACCACGGCACGTAAAAAAGACTTATGCTGATACTTTAGAAGGGGGCTGGCTAATTATTTACTACTCATTACGTAATTTAATTAGAACTAAATCTCGACAGTTAAACTATTTATTCAGTATAACTATTTATTCAGACCAAACGTACTTGTCACGGCACTTCGTGCTAAGTGTTGACTAGGCCGAGCGGTCTAAGGCGCTGCGTTCAGGTCGCAGTCTCCTCTGGAGGCGTGGGTTCGAATCCCACTTCTGACAAACAACGTTTTTGTGCAGGACCGGTGAATCAACGGTTAAAGAAGAACAATGTTTTTGTGCAGTTTTCAATTTTGCCACGGACCCACAAAATATCAATCCTTTGTTCAAACAAAGGACGCTCATCCTAAACTCCTATTTTAAATGCATCTGTTTGGTTTCTTTTGTAAAAGGCCAATTTATTTTGTGATAAAATATAATGTCTACATTTTAATTACAACATATTTAGTTTCTATTAATTTTTTTTCCAACTCATTGTAGCACTGTATGGTTAGAATATTTTTTTAATTTGCTCATTTACATATTTTCTTATTTTAGTCTATTTTATTTAAATAGCCTACAATTTAGATCGAAAAGATTTATAAAAGATAACGTATATAGTAAAGTGAGGGGATCTCAACTTTCATCAACGTTATACATGAATTTGGAAAAATACCTGTTCTTTGTCTTAGGACCACTTTGATGAACTTTTTTTAATCCACTTCAAATATTGATGTGTGTGTATGTGTGTATAGAGTCGTGTTCAGAAATGATGGCGCCCCTGGTAAATATGATCAAAACTGGCTATAAAAAAATAAAT
This sequence comes from Phoxinus phoxinus, assembly GCF_949152265.1. NCBI lineage: Eukaryota > Metazoa > Chordata > Actinopteri > Cypriniformes > Leuciscidae > Phoxinus > Phoxinus phoxinus. Next base: position 9,728,544 of record NC_136888.1, on the reverse strand, counting down.
CTGCATTGTTTATCCTTTTGATCTTTCATTCATCTAACCTTTCATTGAAATAAAATAATTGAAAGTGGGGGGGAAATCACATTATGAAAGAAATGTTTTTCTCCAAAACATGTTGGCCACAATTATTGGCACCCTTTTATTAAATACTTTTTACAATCTCCTTTTGCCAAGATAACAGCTCTGAGTTTTCTCCTATAACGCCTGATGAGTTTGGAAAACACCTGACCAGACATCAGAGACCATTCCTCCATACAGAATCTCTCCAGATCCTTCAGATACCCAGATCCATGTCGGCATTTCTTCTCTTCAGTTCAGCCCACTCATCAGGTCAGGGAACTGGGACGGTCATGGCAGAAGCTTCATTTTGTGCTCCGTAACACCTTTTTGTGTTGATTTTGATGTTTGTTTTGGATCGTTGTCCTGATGGAAGATCAAACCACGGCCCATAAGATTTGAGCGAGGAGGATTTTTCTTGAAACTCTCCAAAACAACATGTGGGGATGTAGGGGTGTTTTTTAAATATATATATATATATATATATATATATATATATATATATATATATAACAGGCTTTCAGGCTTTCCCCCTTTTACTTCAATGAAAGGTTAGATTTTTTGGCAATTTTTTTGAAAGAAAGATCAAAAGGATAAACGATGCAGATTTATTTTTTACAGCCAGTTTTGATCATATTTACCAGGGGTGCCATTAATTCTGAGCACGACTGTATATGTAATTGAAAAAAAAAAAATGTATCTTGTAATTTCCACAGACCCCTTAGTACTTTCCTTGCTGGGGAAACCCCTTGAACTAGAGTGTGTGTGTTGTTGTATCAAATGCCCATATTTTCAGCCTGCAGTAACACAATTATTGTATATGCGGGAGATACAGTTACGCCATACAGTATCTTTAATATGCTACACATTTTTTTGTATTTTTGTTTTTACATATGGTTTGTCATAGATTACAAGTCTGTGTTCAGAATAGCATAGGCCTAGTAATTCAACATGCAGCTTTTGTATTGTGCATATTAAAAAGGTGCCATGAGGTCATATGACAACCATGTTGAATATTTTTGCTTGAAATATGGAACTACTATTTAAAAAAAAAGTAGTGGTGAGAAGTTGGATAAAATCACCCATCGATCAACAAGCTTAAACTTGTAGTTAACACTGGAAAAATATGCAATGCAAATATTGCACAACACATCCATGTGTTGTGAATTTGAGTGTTTAATAATCAACTGGTGGTTAATTACAAATAAAAAAAGTGATACAAAATACAAGCAGATAAAAAATAGCGCATTTCATTAGTTTTTACACCAAAATTAAAGCAAAGATATGCCATAGCCTTATTCGTTTTAATAGGCAAGGCAATATTACATAAAAATATGTTTTAATATACATATATAGTTGTACCATTTACATTAAGTAGTCTGTTTTATAGTCTACAAAGAATGTCCTTATACAGTTAGCTAAACTTAAGCTACTAACTTGGAATATAGTCCAGTGGACTATGGACAGGACGCGTCTTCAGAGGGTGATCTATTTCCTGCACTGACTCACTGCGCATGTCATTTAATGATGTTTTAACCTCTGTGGTTCTGTTATATGGTAAAGAATGAAGGCTTATGGCTTGTTTTAGTGGCGTAACGTGGCAACCACGAGTCACAATCACATGATCTGGCTCAGAAACCCTGGGAAACTGCCACAACTGTGTCTGTGTGTCCTCCTGCTGCCGGTGTGTCTTCATGTGGGCATTTCGACTTTTGACCTTCAAAAACACCCTATGAAAAGAAATGTATCATGAATCAGACCGCAACCACTATGATTCATAACTGTATGAAGATGTTTCTGTTTTTGACTCACTTTCCACACTCACTGCAGGGAAAGACGAGGGCTGAATCAGTATCTCCGCTGGTGGTGCTGTTGGAGGGAGAACTTCTCACAGAAGCCGAACCCAAAGACTGGGTCACCGTGGACGCTCTGTGTTCGGCTGGAGAGCTACAGAGCAGCCGGAGATTATTCTGGTTCCACGTTTCTCCATTTGTCTGCTGGGAGAAAAATTTTAATTGTTTACCCAGAAACAAATGTTTACTTGTTCCAACCCATGTTTCCTTAGAACAACAGTACAAGTTTTATTAAAACAACATTAATAAGTTGCAAAATGGATAACGGCATAAAAAAAAAGCAACTCATGCACTAGTTTCCACAGTTCTGAACTGTGTGCTGGCTGTCCCCTCGCCGTAGCGGAAGGAGAGGCAGAGGCAGCCACGTGCATTAGGCCCCTCTGATGTTCACACATCGGCGCAGCTTCAGTGTGTGCATCGACTGGGGTCTCCTGTGTCCTATTCTGAGACCAGCTTTCACTCCTCTGGTGAAGCGTGTAACCTGATCTCTTTTGGCACTGCAGGCGAGGATGACGACGATGGCGTCAGGTCCACTGCGGCCTCTGACTCGGGTGATTGTCAGGAGTTTTGAGGCTCAACGCAGTGAGATGACCGAGCTGCAACTGGGCAGGCAGCATCTGCCATTCATACTATGGCGGTGCTGCAAGTCTTCCAAGCGAAGATGCTGCAGGCCTTAGACGAGAGGGGTCCAGATCCGGAGGCTTCCAGGAAGCTGCAAACGGCCACTGACTTTGCACTCATGGCGATGAAGAAGCAGCCTGGTGGTCCTTCAGCATCACTTGTGGCTGACGTTGAGGCATATGCGTGACTCAGAGAAGGCGCCCCCGTAAGCCCCCACCGGCCTGAAAATTTATGCACACTCTCACTCAAACACAATAAGCAGGTAAGCACTATCAGCTCAAGTGTTCCCCTAGCATGCACTGGTGGTCTAACTTGTGGTCTAACAGAGGTGGCACGGTCCACGGAGAACGGAGACAGCTCCCCCATGGCCAATTCCTTTATGAAGGGACCTGTTATCTTAAGCGAAGGGCACTATATAACATACCAGACCAGAGTTGTGGAACTGTCTGGTCAGTGCAGGTCAGCGCGAGCGTGCTGGATACTAATGCGGAAGCGAGAGCCCCCTCGACCAGGCACCTTTCGCCTCATGGTGTAAATATAGAAATGAAGACCCAGGATTTCTACAGGACTTTTTGGATAACTGGTGCAGGTCTGACAGCCGGTCGGAGTAACTGGTACTCGTAGCGTGCCGTGTTGCCATGCCCACCTCGGCACTCGATCGCTAAGCCAAAGCTGAAGCGGTCTCATATGAAGCAATCCGAGTGGCGTTGCTGCGGATGCCATATGTCCCAGGAGCCCATTGCCACCGACCATAGTGAAGCGGACTCCCCTGAAGCGGGGAGGAGACCGTGCGAACTGAATCGCATAGCCGAGCCTGATTGTTCGGGCGACCCAGCGGGACAGGTTGGGATGCTCTAGCCAGGCTCCCAAGAACTGTGCCAGCGGGGTCATGCGAACCACAGACGTCCTCTCAGTGATGCAGCGAAGTGGAATGACGGGCCCGGACATGGGTGGCATAGCGGCCCTGTGTGGGGGCACAGTCATTAGCCGCGTCCTGACAGAGGTGGCCAGGAAAGGACCATCTCTGCCAGGGGTCTGGCGACAGAGGAGGGCGAGAGTGGCGGGACCCGAGGGTGGCGCGCACTGTCGTCCAAGAACTCTGTGTGCTCAGAGATGGGAATGTCAGTTCTTTAGAAGAAGAGATTCTCCCCTAGCCCTCCACCGGTGTACACGTGTGTCGTTTCATCTGCCGGGGCGCCGAATTAAATGCTGGGCCCGCCCGCGACCTCTGGCTGGGACTGGTCAGCTATCTGCAATGTGAAGAGGGGTGTGTGGACCGAGGATAAATCGTTGGGTTTGTTCCACAACAGCAGCCTCTGATCACCCTGGCCACCAGTCGAAGTATCCCCTCTCTTGGAGAGAATAGATCGGGGTGTGGATGAGGGAACTCTTTCTCCAAGGAGATCATTGAGTCTCGATCGTTACATTGCGATGGTCATGTTTACGCAATGAGAACATGACACATCCACGAATGCTGTCTGCGCGTTTTTCCAAACACATCAGACAGCGTCCGTGTCCATCAGCTGACTTAATCTGTGTATCGCACCCAGAAATACACGGGTGAACCGACTTTAAAAAGACGCGCCGCGTGCGGCTCTTTTAGAAAGAATAAAACTCAAATAGCAGTGTTGAAGCGCCCAGGGAGAGAGACACGACTGGCAGACCACTGCGCAGATCGGCCTGCAGAGATGAACAGAGATGATTTCTTGGCTTGTGGAGTGAAGAATGCTCTTGGCGCCGAAGCGAAAACATATCTGCATGTTGCGGCGTCCTCCCTTTTATTTTATGTGAATCAGCCTTTTCTCAAATTAAGATTATTAAATCAAAACACCGGTCCACCATGACTAATGACAATTTGGAGGCTGGATTATACAAAACTGTCTTGATTCCATTCAGTGAAAGTCATCAGAATAAGGCAAAATGCCCTGGCTATTGTAATCTGTTGTGCCGTAGAGGTATTTTGAGTTTAGTGTTAAAATTTTATATCAACAATGAGCATTTATTATTATTTTTCTCCTTAATTACAAGATTAGCCTACATGCAGTAGTAACAATTTTTAACAAGTAGTGTATTTTTATAAATTAAACTGTTTTTAGTTGGTATATCTCATGGTGTTGATCATTTTAAAAGTCGATCATCAAGCAAAAAAGTATGGGCACCCGTTGAATATACTCTCTGGGTCCTTATTTTTTGGTGGGTGCTTTTAAATTTTTTAACCTTCTCCTAGACTCCTAACTTTTTGAAGTTAGGAGCACCGTGCTACCAAGTAAAAAAGTTAATTTTGAGCGCTGCACAGAGTCATGATCATGATGGGCTCGTTCGACACCACCAGCTCTAAATAGATATGCTATCTACTGGGGTTACTAATGTTGCGTGAAGATAAAACCCAAATCGTGGCGCTCGTGTATACTGTTTGCAGGTGCAACGACGGCGCTTTTTCATACAAATACTTTTTATAAGTTATAATAAAGTTTGGTCTCTAATTGGTCTCTACAAACATGCTTCTTGTATTCTGCTAGTTGAGACCTTTTTAAAGACAAATGACACAAGTCTGTTATGTAGGCTACTATGATTCTACAGATCACATTTTCATGTGCAAACGACTTTTCTCCAGTGTTGTGACGTATTTCCAAGTGAATTGGAATATTGAACCGAGGGCAGGGTTTTACTTTAGCGCTCCTCCTCTCCATCTCTGGGACTAACGGTTTGCGGGGAGTGGTTAAGCGTTTTCAACCCAAGCCGTCAAACTGATCTCATCAGAAAAGGAACGCCATTCCAAACCGGAAGTAACTTTTCAGATTTTGATTAAAGATTACCACGGCAAACAATTTTTTTCTGTGTATTAACTTGCACGGACTAATTGTTCACCACAAGACTAGTAATATGCGCTAACAAAGTAAATGGGGTCAATCTTGATTTCATGTCGACTTTAAAAGCACTTGTGATGGCCATATTCCCTATATTCACTGTAAAGCCAAGCTTCTAAGCTTTAAAACGACACATATTTGGTGCTAGATAAGCAAGTGGTTAAGTAACATGATAACTTAGTAGTGCCCCTGCTTCGGATTTAAGAGGTTAAGGTTATTGAATAATTGATTACTTGATCGTTAATTTAAACAACGGAATTTATGTAAATTTACCCCTAGCTGCTAGGTGATTGCTACACAACAACAAAACTTGGATTAATACACAGGACATATAGATGAGTGAGTGTATGAGATGTCACAGAATGCAGAGGCAGAATACAGCAAGTTTTAGAGAAAGGTGTGAGGTAAATGACAGGAAGTGGAGAAAGCACCTAGAGGTTTCATTATGTACACAGATACTCACAGAGTTTGACACTTCACAGACAAACACAGTGCTGGAGTTTTCTGATATTTTGTTGTTGGACTCTTTGTTCGGTTGTGCAGTGTTTATCGCCCAGTCTCCCTAATGAGATATATAGGCTATGCATTAAAACTATTTATTACTATAGATCATTCAAATCAAATTAACCATCAGTTTGATGTAAGCGAATGACTGGTAGTAGCATTTCACATTTGAGTCTTTTAACACTCTATGAATGTAATAATTTGACTACATATGTATACACTTAAATCACCCTTAAAAATGTCTGAATGTCTTTGAATAAGATAACGTATAGAAAACAATTTAAAAGTGCAGACGCTTTGATTAGTTCATCTTAAGTGTCTAAACACTGAATCTCAGGTCACTGCTTTTGCCCCCCAGAGGAGTATTAGTAAACCGCGCTGTAACTCACCCGCTGATGTTGAACAGGAGTAGCCAGAGCTGTACTGATTCTTGTACCCAGACGCAAACGTTTTTTCCATGTGTAATAGTACTCGACACACTGAGACACTGACTTTGTCTTGACCTAAATAAAAAAAAACATTCTTACAGTCACCAAACCAAATGAATGCTAATGTATTTACAGAAAATAAAAGTTTATTATTTATTGCATGACTGCAACTACCATTTTCTGGACGAGATAGAAGTCTTTGCGATGATTTAAAAGTGCTTTGTTTAGCTGCCGTTTCTCCTGAAGTGTCCATCTGTCTGATCCTAGTTGATGATAATGGAAGAAATACTGTAATGTGATGCATTTAGTATTTTAGTCCCTTTACTTTATTAATAATCTTATTATACTTCCTCAGGAAGGATTTCTTGCATATGAGGGATAGCACAGTAAAAAGACTAAATTAATGTCTCTTTTTATTTTTGGGTACAAAATCTTTTGAACCGTCACGCACCTGCGTAATGATAGTCTTTTTTGAGGCTGGATGTGTTTAGCGCTGACAGGAGAAGCTTTTCCAGGGTGTTCTGGAACATAATAGTCTTTTTTAAGGCTTTTATAGACAAGTTTTAGTGCCAGGAAGCGATTATAAGAAATATAATTACCATAATATCTCCTCTGCACTCAAAAAGACAGTGAAGTACATATTCTGTGTTTGCTCCGCCACCAGGTAGTACACTAGAGCAAGCCATTTTCAGAAGATTTTCCACTAAAAAGGGGAGGGAAATCAATGGTAGTCATATTTTTGGACCGTTTTTTTTGTGTGTGAAACTGTGACCAAAAAAAAAGAACCGTTTGAAATGGATAAAAATTACATGCACATTGTATTAATAGTTTCTATTTTGTGTAACATTGTTAGCCTAGTTAACTTTATTACTTTTATTTTATGTTCTGCTTTGCATTGTTCACACGAATGCCCGCTCTGCATTGTAAAATCACTGTAGTTGCTGCATTCTTTAAGCACAAAGTGAATTTTTTGTACAAATGTGTGTTTTTAGTTACCTTTCTGCTGGTTATCAGGGGTATCCTGGTCTTTGGTGGGCAACCACAGAAGAACAGCATTATGGGTATCTTCCTCTGTGAGGGGTTCACTCTTAATGTTTGGGATCTTTGCTTGGAATTCTTTACCAACATTAATGTGACTGTAGAGAACATGTAAGAACTGTTTATTTACTAATTATTTTAATCTGATATTATTAACATGTAATGCGTAAAGCAAGCAGTTGACCATAAAATAATTTGCAGTTACACGTTGTTAAGCTTAAAGGTGAAGTGTCTATTGTTTTCTATCTTATTATGGTATACCTTATATCATGCAACTTGAGGAGGTGGGATATTACTTTTCTAAGTGAATAAGCTTTTTTTTTTTTTTTTTATCTGGCAGACCTGATGGAATAAAATATGTAATGGGAGGAGAAAACTATTTCAGTGCTTCTGCATTCGCGTGAAAAACCCTTTTGTTCTCTTCTTTTTTTTTTTTTTGCGAGCAAATGCAAAGTGCCTGGGTAGAATTTTTGGGAGTGAACACAAAAGCATTGAAATATAATTTTTTCTTTCATTTCATACTTTTCCATCACCGTGTGCCCATATCATAAAGAACAGAATACTTGACTTGAGGATGAACTCTGGGTATTAGTTAAAAAAAAACTATCTAGCAACACCATAGCAATCGTATAGCAACACCCTGGCAAACACCCACAACACCAAGCATCATGGCAGCAGCTTTTCACAAGTAAAACATTTCATTTGTTGCCATTAGTGGCATTGAATTTACACCCATATTATCTTTGCGTAAAAACAACGACTTACGGAGTTACATTAATTGCTTTTTCTCTTGAAGTCTCACCACAGTCCTCCTTAACACCTGTTAGTTATTGATAAAGATGGACAATGCATATTATAATGATGAAAATACAGCTACTGTTACAAGCATTCACCATGCAGCTAAAATAAAGGCCCGTTCACACCAAGGATAACTAAAACAACAGCATGATCGATTCTGATTGGTTGTCAATGTTTTTATCGTTCATCAGCTGGAAATAATAGTTCTGAAAATTATTCCAAAGACATCATGCCATTTTTGTTAGTTTAGGTGTGGACTCTGCTATACTTTTACATTTTTAAGATGATTTTTAGAATTATAGCTTTATTTGTCATAGTCCTTGGTGTGAACAGGCCAGAATTCAGTAAAAAATAACACTTTAATCTTTGTTATTGTTGTAAAATCCAGAGATATAACTTATAATGATATATATATCTTCACTACCGTCTGCAGAAGACTCGACCCCACTGCTCTTTCCTCGTCCGCTGACAGCACTGAAGAGGCCCGAGCCCGGGCGTACGGGGCTGAGCATGGGTGGAGGAGTGTACGGCACGTCGTCCCCCATGCTGCTCGCCGTCCTCAGCTGGCTGCGGAAGAGCACTGCGCCTCGGGACTCCTGACCGGCACTGGGCGGGGGAATCATCAATGGGACCAGACAGTGGCGGTATCTCTTTTTTACCTGCTTTGGTGCACATTCTTCCTCCGAGACAGATCTCTTTATCTAGAATGCGTAATGAGAAATCAGAGATTACATAACTTCATGTTGAAGCTATAAAAAACATTGAGTAATTTTAAATAAACCAAATTTAGTAGTTTTAAAGTGATTTTACATGGTTTCATGACAGGATTGAATTTATTCAAATATAGATATATATTTTTTGTCATATAACTGAATTATACTATATAGCTAGTGAACTGTTAGCAAACAATAGCTCATACAGTATTAGCATGCTAAATGTCTTCTCTTTAACTAAAGCGGTAAAAACATATTACGGTATATATGTACCAGTCTTCAGCCTAAGCAAAAGCTCTACTCTTCCCCACAACGTAATGTGTAATTATTCTAATTGACAACATTGTTCATTGGAAAGCATATTGGAACTACACTTTCAATTTTTTCAAAAATCATTTTCAAGTACTTGATTGGTTTACATTTGTCCCACATTATTTATTCGAGTACATTGCAGTCAAGTTTAGAAGATAACTTTTTTTTTTGTGTAGATCACAAATAATATGATTGAGTAAAATAGACAATCTGTGATTCCAAGTTGAATTGGATGTAGGGGCAGTTTAATTTATTCATTTATTTATTTGTATGCAGTATTGTAGTGTTTATTAATAAATGATTTATCATTATTATTTTAAAATGTACAGTATATGCCCTTCTTTGATCTTTAATCAAAATGGAACCTGTCACTCACATGAGATCATGGCAAACAATGATTCAACCATCCAATCAATTCCCAACGGACAAAATTAAGTCCCGCCCTTCTATTTTTTTTTTTTTGTCCGAGAGGTTTAACCCGAAAATACTGTATGTCTCAATGAGAAGGAGAGATTTTCATAATGTTTCATGCCGACTTTAAATAGCCAACCCAATCTCACAAGAAAATTTAACTATTTTACAAGCTGGTGATTTCGTATAAATTTGTATGATCAAAAAAAAACAAACAAACATAAATGTCCACCCCTAAACATAAGTCAGTGGGGTGTATGCAGATCACTCAAGAATTAACAAATGAGATTGTACAAATTTATACAGTTTAGCCTCCAATTTGCCAAAACATCAAATAGTTAGAATATGCCATTGTGTGAAATGTTTCTTGAAATAGCCTTCAGTTTACATCACAGCCATGCTACTGCAAATCTGTGGCAGAGGGCATTTGGTAGAGGGACATTTTTGTTTTAGGGAATATTCAAATGGACACATATTTGTACAGGCCCCTAAATGCAAGAGGCGTCATCAATATTTTTGAGAGAATGCACATTTTAAATGCATATATTGATAAAAGTTAATTGTCAAAAATGTGTCAGCTTCAATATGGATAGCCTTGAAGCTACTGTAACAGACCAACAGCTACAAAACTCAAATTTAGATTTTTTTTTTTATAAAGTTTTTTGAAGATTTGTGAGAAACGATATATTTGAAGCATGAATCATGTTTTTTCTAATTTTGAGCATCGTCAGTCTTATTCTCAGAAAGCTGAAGTGATGTTCAAGATCTCAATGTTAAAGCTTTTAATTTTCTAAGCAGCGGCTAAAAATAACTGTTGTAATGCCAGAAACTCACACAGGAAGGATGGTTTTGTACAGACGCGAGGGGTGACTGTGCGCCACACTTAAATAAACCGCTTTGATCATCTTTCTGGTGGCACAGAAGGTTAAGCATAAGTTTGGTTGAGGTCTGGTAATCCTTGACAGGTACTGACACCGGTAAAATGATGGGGTTGGTTTGAGCAACCTCAGTAGACTGTTGAATGTGCCCGTCTCTCTGTTAAAATAAAGAAACTTGAATCAATCGGGCAAATCAGTATTTCATGCAAAACTATTTTACACAAACAACCCCATAGATGATCAAAATGAGTGTGGTTCGTACCATTTTGAGGGATGGGGGGTGTGTCCGCAGTCCTCCATGTGAGCGCATGTGGCCGTTCAGTGCCGGAAGACTTTTGAACTCCCTCTGACATACGGTGCATCTCATCTTTGTATGAGATCCCTCCTCTCTCGACAACCCAGGTTCTGCTCTACAGAAATCCAAATCCACATACTATATTACACAGTAGTCAACATTTGAAGTGGATCAAAAAAGTTCATCAAAGTTGCCCTAAGACAAGAACGGGTATTGTTCAAAATTCATGTATAACTTTGAAAGGTTTTGATCCACTTTAAATGTTGACTACTGTGAGTTTCGTTGCCTCTGGCTTGCACACTTAGCGGTTAAAGATATTATGTACAATGTATTGTGTAAGTATTATGCCATGACTGCTTTACTATGTTAAACTGCTTTGGGGTGGGTGATATTATCAGATTTTTTTTTTAAAATCCTGTAATTTATATGCATCACTTAACTGTGTCAGTGATAAACATCACCACATAATAATTAGGCTTGTCACTACACCAAATTGTTATAAATTATTTTACCCCAACCTTACCCGGACTCACGTTATGCGGTACTATATTATTCTATAGCAAATCTTCACTGCTTGATTGTTTATAATATTACAAAATGTAAATTATATTATCGTCCAGCTCTAATCTGCTAAATGCAAATATGCTGCATGAAGATATATTAAGATATGATAAACATAACATAACATGATTTTTTGTAAAGCTGCTTCGAAACAATGGGTATTGTGAAAAGCACTTTTGACTTGACTAAATTGATAAGTAGGGTTAAGGTTAGAGTCAAACCTGAAATGAGGTGAAATAGCCTCATCTTGAATATCTGGTGAAGATGCCTGCAATACATTTTTGAGAAAACTTTAACGTAAATAAAAATGAGTTTCTAATTAAGCATTAAAAGAAAAAAAATACAGTACCTGTGACCACTGAGGCGCATGTGCAGTGAGATGATGGAAAATATCTCCTCTCATAGTCGCCTGTGGAAGAGCTTTACAGACCCCTGAACTCTTGCTCTGATAAAGAGGACTGCAAAGATCTTCACTTCTTTGAGGGAAGTTGAAACCAGATTGATCTTCTTTGGGGCTTGAAAACACAGGTGTGCTGGGTGCGGAGTGATCGCTAAACATGTTGTTTTGCTTTGCAGGGATGGACTGATCTTGGGACTGAAGGGTGAGGTAAGGATTGCCAGGTTGGGAAAGTGAACGAAGATGCTGTTGTTCCTGGTAATGGAAGATCTGCTGCTCTGGGACTTTAAAGTCTTGACGGTGGCCGTAGGTTGGTGATTGAGCAGGTTCATGGCTCTCTAGTGAGTCATTGTGAGTTTTATGTGCAAATATCCCTCTTTGTTGTTGATTCAAGGCCATTGGATATGACATTGGGTGGCTTTGATAAGCGTGCTGATGATGCCAAGGGCTTTGTGGCTTATGGAGACTCCTGTTTACCTGCTCCATGTTGTTCACTTTCTGTTTGTGTTGCTGGTATCCATAGTGAAACTGCTGGTGGTTTTGGTAAAGGCCGTGCAGTGAATGTTGGCTCTCTGACAGATGGAAACCGGACTGTTCACATATCATTTGCGTTTGCCCTTGGATGACCATCGTGTTAAAAATTGGAGACTCCAAGGATTGCCTGTCCGATCCTTCTGGAAGACTTTGAGGTAAGTGCAAACCCCCTGAAATTTGGTTTTCTGAGTGCTTCTCATCTGTTCTGTTACTATCACCAAAGAGAGGGTGAATATTTTTTGTTGGGAAGGCCTGCGAGAATGAGTCCAACCTTTGAGGATGAGAAGCACTGCCGTTGTCTTTGCAAGTCAGTGATGAGTTGTTCTGAGACGTGGTGTTAAACGGGTAGATTCGATTAGTCTCTTCTAGTTCTTCATGAGAAGATCCCCATGACGACCTTCCAAACTGATTATATTCCCAGTTCTCAGCACTGTTTGGCATGTCAAGCATTGGAGAAAGTTCATGTGCTGGAGTGCCAGGAGATGTTAGTTGCTCGTGGTTGAGTAGCGGAGACATTGGAGATGATTGGATTAAGCTTACGTTAGGTACACCGTAGTGTGTTACTCCCATCGCACTTGGGCTGTGCTGGAACAAATAGGTCCTGTTGGTGTGGTTGTTGAACTGATTCGTCTCGTACAGGTGTTCTGTCATCTTTAGAAAGATTAAAGTGCCACTTCTGTACTGTTAAACTAATGGTTTGAGGGGGATGTAATTACTCGAAGGTTTGAAAGTCACCATGAAACTTTTCCATCATTGGTTATTCCGTCAGCGGGTTTCGAAAATAGCGTTTTCCTGTAAAACAAGACAGAGCAAGATCTTATATTTTTCTGAAAGTTTACATAGACAAACATTTTTGTCTTGTCGGAAAGATCTGCACCAGTTAATTGTGCACAATAAGATCAGAACCTGTTTTATGCACACTACCATTCAAATGTTTTAGGTTCGTAATACATATATATTTTTTGAATGTATTATTCTGCAAGGATGCATTAAATTGGATCAAAAGTGACACATTTATAATGTTTCTAGATTTCTATTTCAAATAAATCATGTTCTTTTAAACTTTCTATTCATCAAAGAGGGGAAAAAGATTTCCACAAAAATGTGACACCGCACAACTGTGTTCAACATTGGTGATAAATGTTTCTTAGCAAATCGGCATATTACCGGTAGAATGATTTCTGAAGGATCATGTGACACTGAAGACTGGAGTAATGATGCTGAAAATTAATCTTTGTCACAGGCATAAATTACATTATAAAATATGTTCAAATAGAAAAGTTATTTTAAATTGTCATAATATTTCACAATATAACCTTTTTTTTGTAGCCTTGTTTATATAAATGCAGTCTTGGTGAGCAGAGGAGACTTTTCTGTAGTCCACATTTTAATTTCATGTCGACTTTAATATATGTTGTTCACAGTTTATTTCCATTACATTTTTTCAAACACTTGTCAAAGTCTAGATCATGTCTGAGATTAATTTAATTTTTCATATAGACAGGAATCTGTCTTTAGCAAACTAATAATATCTTATTTTTCCACCCACAACAGATACAGTAAATTCACACCATGACTCAGTCTGAGGCTTCCTCTTACATCTAGAATATGAAGTATAGACACCATCTTATCACTTCCTGTCACATGGTCTTCTCAGAATATAGGACGACAGTTTGATCTGTATCTAAGAGCTCTTTGAAAGATGCTGCTGTCCTAAAAAAATAAATATTTTTTGTGTACGATTTCATTTTCACATAAATTCAGTGAATTTAATCTCTCATGGCAAAACGGTCTTAAAAATGTACAAACAATAAAATGTCTACCTCTAAAGTATTACTAATCTGAGGTTTGTTTTTACAAAACAATGTCTGCAATAACAAATAACAAATGCATGTACTTTTACCCATGTGTGGTTTGAGAGAGAACATGTGTTGAGTTGTTTAAAGAAAGTGTGCTAGCAGATCATTCGTTCAACTCTCTGAATCAGATTAACACCGCATCTGAGTGTCAAAAGGCTCAAGTGTGCACTGTGGTTTCGAAAGTTTCCATCTTCGCTTTTCTCTGAGTGCGTGAAGCCGTCAGACTCTGACCAGTGAGTGGAACAAGGCGACTGTTAGACCTTTTGAAATAAATTTAAAAGTGACAATGTGTGTGTACAGACAAACAAAAGAAAGAAAGATCTGTACTTTCTCGAAAAAAGACACTGCTGAGGCACGACATCATCTCAACCCTCGTCTATTTTTTTTATTTTATTTTTTTAAACGAGACAAAAACGAAACGGTCTTTAAGTTAGCACCAATTGAAGGCTTTTTTTTTTTTTTTTTTCTGTCAGCCCCATTTTTTTCTTTCTTGGTTTAACATGTTCAGCTTAATTGCATGACCGTGTACATTAACAGTTTTTTTTTTAAATTCAGTAGTTGTGCATCACACATTTACTGAGACATAGTTGTACTTGCAACAATTGGTGTAATATGTGAAAAAAAAATTGGGCTAGGAATCGATTAAAAAAATTAACTAATTAATTGCACAAATTGCTGTGATTAATTGCAATTAATCGCATTTCCCCCAAGCTTGTAATCATCAATATTTAAACGTAGAATCACCTAATTAAATTAAACACAGAAGAAAAAGGAACAGAAAATAGCCCTATATTCAAATAATATTAAACAATATATTAATATATTATTCTTCATTCAGTTCTATGCAACATACTCCGATTTAATAGATAATTATTATTATATATATATTTTTTTACTAATTAGCAAATTAAAGTATAGTCCTAAAAAGCTTTTATTACCAGAGCATGTGATCAGAGCAGGTCATTTACCATTGGTGCCCAGCACAGTGATGTAGTGGTGCCTGGAGAAGTGGGTATACTCTTAATTTATGCCGCCAAATTTTTTTTAAGCGTCCCAGCAAAGGATGAACAGTGTTATAAACAGTGACATGTAAGAGTCTTGCATATTAGTATTGAATATGCAAGACTATAGAATATAAATAATAGAATGGAACATAACAGAATTGCTAGTATTCTTGCATATCAGGGCCATAAGCAGGGTTTTATAAATACTGAGGTCCCATAAATGATATTGCTAGGGGGGTTCGGGGGCATGCCTTCCCGAGAAAATTTTGATTTTCCTGATCTCGACATGAGCATTTTATGGTGTTTTGAAGCCCAGAAAAATGGACAACAGTAGCTTTAAAAGCATGCCGGTGGGCAGTAGCTTGAAGTATTTGATCAGATTCTTAAACATGAGAATCAGTTTATATGTCGCAATGAATGATCCACTCTACAAAATGGGAATGCAGAATACACAATCACATATTCAAACTGGGAATGGCCTTGAGTAAGAAATGATTTAAGGATTAATTTGCATAGATGACGTTACATTTCAAACAAACGGCAATGCAGTCCTTCTGTGTCCAGAGGCATATGAGCAATTAGTATGAGCATCAAAGATCAGTTTCAGCTACTTTTTCTTTCCTAAATGAATCAATGATTTTGGACTAATCTGTTAATTTAATCAACTCACTCATAAAGATAGTCACTTGTCGCCACCTTCTGGATTAACAATTCAAGTTGCGCAAACACAGGCAAGCGGAGTGATACAAACAGTAGCCGCGTTTCCATTACCGTTCAAATTGCGCAAATTGAAATTGTGAATTGAAAATACGCTCAATGGAAACATGTCAATTTCGCAAAAACTCCCATTTATCGCAAAAAAGTTTTGCGCTCGCATGAGGTGGTTTTTCAGGCAATTCAAAAAAAATAATATTTCACAAAACTGCAATGGAAACAGTTTTTGCGCATTTACAGTCACCTGACTTAGAAGGCGCGGTGTGTTCAGACAGAATACGAGACAGAGATGTTTATTAAATTCATAAAAGACAAAATAATTACAGGAATACTGGATCCTAAACCTCAAAGCAATGCCACAATCAAGAGCTTGAAGCAGAAATGAGTGAGAAACACCTCATATCTGCCGCTCACAGTATAAGGGTCTTTCCTTGCCATTAATGCTTGGATAACACGCCTATGTCTCCTTCCGTTAATAATAATAATGTCTTGTGCGGTGGCTGTGATATATAAACCTACCAACGTCTGTTGCCATGATTTTTTAAATGACTTATCGCGAGGGGATAAAATTATGTTTTAGTCGCATAACATCGGTTAATGGAAACGGCGTCATTTCGCAATAGTTTTGTGTCAATATTTAGAAAAAAATAGCAAAAGGTTTGCGCAAATCTGTAATGGAAACGCGCCTACTGAAAAGTCCCAGTGCTGATGGGGAAATATTCGAACACATTCAAGGTAACGTTATACAAATATTTTTATACAATAATAATGGCAATATAATAGGGTTAGGGTTAGGGTTAGTGTTGTTAAATTGAGCTTAAAATTTCCACTGTCTTTGATCAAACTGATTATTTCTGTCGGTCATTTAAAACTTTAGCTGTTTATTTTAGCTTCTTGCATCTTATCTCGCACTGTATGATCGTTAACTGAAGTGAAGCGTCGCGTTGGGATTCCCTATTAACCGTATACCCTGCACTACACCACTACACACTCACACACACACACACGGAACGGAGAGCACGGCGCACACACGGAGCAGAAAATACCCGCTCGTGAAACCTGCCATTTTCGTCCGATAATTTTCGTCGGCCGAAAATTCCGTGCATCCAGCTTCTATGGTATTTGAATTCAGCTTTGCTAATTGTACACAGTATTTTTGTTTTGTCAAATGCGCCATCAGGCAACTTTTTAAATGCAAGCATTCCTCATAAAACTCCATCCTTGTCCTTCCATCATGACAGGGTGACTTGGTTTGGCACACTCACAATAGCAACAGGAAGTCATTAAAACTACGTAAAAAAAAAAAGAATGTTATTTTTTTTAATGCATTTAAACATCTCAAATTAATCGCAAAGATTAACGCGTTAATTCCCCCAGCCCTAGTAAAAATTATTCTTAACTTTTACTTTTTTTTTTTTTTTACCCATCACACTGTTCGGGTCGAATATTGGAATTCATGAAGATGATAAATTCTCAATATACATGTAGATTTTTTTTAAATCTATTGTTTTTAAGAATTAAATTATTATTGTAGTTCAAAGTTCACG
Source organism: Phoxinus phoxinus (assembly GCF_949152265.1). Classification (NCBI taxonomy): domain Eukaryota; kingdom Metazoa; phylum Chordata; class Actinopteri; order Cypriniformes; family Leuciscidae; genus Phoxinus; species Phoxinus phoxinus. Next base: position 9,711,156 of record NC_136888.1, on the reverse strand, counting down.
TTTGTTATAGGTTTCTATGCATGAAATTATGGGTCACATTTCAGTTTTATCTTCTGCATTATTATTTATTGAATTCAATAGGCTACTTATGAATTGAACACCATATTTAAATACTTTGTGTATTTGCATAAAGTTAAAATCGCATCAACTCTTGTGCGCCACAAGCAAAAAATAAATGACAAAATAATATAGATTTTTATGACTGTTAATCTCAACATTAACCGAGTAACTTGAGTTGCTTCTCAACGGTCACATCTCAAGTTTCATTTATATATAGCTAAACTTTATCTATTCTTGAGGTAAACCCACCTCACCTAGTGCTCACTACAGTACAGTCGACTATTAAAACACTGTACGTGTGTTTTCAATTACAACCATTTTTAGGAACTGCAACTCAAATATTTGGCTCAACATATTATGTTAGACTGCATTGAGTTCTTTTAACCATATCTGTGCAAACAGTATTAACGCAATCAAAGTTGCAACACCGATCCACGCTGAGGTCAATTCATGCAAGTATTACTAAGACATTATGCACTGACTGTATTACTGATCTATTCATTGACTGTAAACAGAATGTCACAATTTAAATAAAACACTTTTTGCTTGCACGTTATTTTAATGTGCCCCCGTTACACTGTAATTATACGTTTAAGTACAGAGTAATATTAAGTAACTAAATGTACTTACTGTAGGGTTTGGTTTAGGGTAAGTTGCATGTAATTATGCATAATTTATAGTTATTACTGTTACACTTTAATTTTCAGTATGTGTACTGGTTATATTAGGTAACTACATGGGTTAGGTTTAGGGGTAGGTTAAGGGTTAATACCTAATTATAACCCAGTTATTGTACGTACATGCGTAGTATGTACATGCGGTCGGAACAGGACTGTAAAATAAAGTGCTACCGTTATTACTATAACAGCTTGTAACGTATGTAACAGTGACACTGTAAAATAGTGCTACCCACTTTTTTTTAATTCAGTTTGTTATTTGTATTTAAAATGGTCTTGAGCAGTTTGGGCATCTTTAGAAGATGCACATGCTGCATGTATTTCTGTGAAAAAAGTGATCATGCTTACCTCAACTCCTTTCTTTATGTCCGTAATGCACTTTTTAGTGCATTAAAATGACCCATCAAGAGGCACTGAATACCATAAGATGCAAAACCATATCATAACAAACATAGATGAGGTCGGCACAACGCATAAAAAACACCCCTGGATAACTCAAAAGCACTTCTGAAAATGGGAAGTAAGTTCAGTTCGTACTGCTGACTAAGGAATTGTGCTTGTGTCCTCTTATAGCTGCAGCAAATGTCTAAAGGCCTGAGAGGGTTCAAGGAAGTTCAGGAAATGTCATCTTTCTCTTTAAGCTCAGAGACTTCCGGGGTTATAACCACAAGCTATTTTCTCAACCTGCTATTATTTGTCTCATAGCTTCATCTGTAAAATGGAGGAGGATAAAAAAAAAGGGCTTTCCGATGGTAAATGGTGCATAGAAAGCTATGTTAGAATCTGTACTGTCAGAATCAAAGTCTACAATGGCAGTGTTGTTGTACATGGCATCCTACAATGTTCATCTTTCAATCCAATCAAATGTAAATGTTGCCAATGTATATTATGGTTGCATTTTTCTTGTATCAGCTTAGCCACAATTTTTCATTCACACATTGAGAAAGGTCAGCGTTTCTGTGAACGTGTCCTGTGGTGAATGTGTACTGGCAGAGATTTGCTAACATCAGCAGTTTCATAGTGAATAATGGTTGGATATGAGTTGATGGTCTCATTTTATTAAGAGAGAGTGTGCTTTCAAAATTAAAATCCAAATTATGAATTTGACATCTTCCTTATGTTTATGCTTGCTTGTAGGCCTCTTGATGTCCAGTGAACCGAATACTTGCAGCACCATCTTACTAATCTTCATCTCAAATCAGTAAGCTAACAATATACAATGCATATGGTTATAAAATCTGTAATTATACACCCACCTCATCGCAAAAGTTCGTTTTAGTTGTATGTTATAGGAATCTCTTAGTTATGTAAGGACGAGAGCCCTTTGTGTTATAAAAAAGGTTGTTACATTGATTTCACTGTTAATTAAACAGACACTGACTGTGTTTGCGTACATGAGAATTTTCAGATATTAATAAGAATCAGGTCATACTACCGTATGCATATGTATCCGTCATGTAAATGCATCAACCCAGTTATGAGCAAATGATGTGCATGCAAACATAGTCACTGATCAGATCACAATTAGCTACTATAAGTGTAATTAGTTCTAGGGTGTTTTCTGTCTTGTGTTTTTCATTATATTTTATTTTAAAAGGAATTTATCGCGCAGCAACTAACGTTTTAAACATTTTCCACAAGATTTCACGAAAATAGGCCCCATTTAATTTTAAAAAACTGACTTTAGCTTTAAGAAATAATGAAATAATGACTCTGCAGTGGGGTTTTCATCATCATCTTATCTGATCATAAAGTTGCACCTGTTAACTGAAACCTTCTATTTCCATCTGCAGTGAAATAGTTGAGGCATTTTAGTGCAAATTAAAAGTTTAAATGTAGGAAATAAAGTAATAGTAAACTAAAGGAAACAATAGATTATTTGTATCAGAATGGTTGTTAAGATTGGCTAAGGTTGTTAAAGTATATTTTTATGAACTGAAAGGTTGGCTAAGGTTGTTAAATTATATTTTTATGAACTGAAAGGACATTTATATCAATATATTTTCACTCAGTGTCATAATCTGCTTACATTTTGAGCACCATTAAATATAGTGTTTGAGTTTTACAAGCACTCCTGTAAAAACAAAAAGCACATACCTTAGAAAGTGAAAGGACACATGATGAAGCTCTGAATAGTGTTCATTTGTCATCTTTCAGCCGAAGGATTTAGGATCACATGACGCACACTGCCATCAGCTCCAAGAACTTTTTTTTGTTTCCAAAAAGTTCAGTTTTCAAGATCGTAAATCTACCATATGTAAAGCTGTAATTCAGTGGACAGATCTGCAGTGAACATCAGTAGTGCCCTCTGGTGTAAAACGCACTTCCTCTTCAACATCCTCTAAACACACTTTCACTATGACACAATATGGCAAACAGACCGAACTTTAACATAAGAGTTTTTAAATGTATGTCTTTGTTTGTTTAAAAAAATATTATTATTATGCTTTTGCAGAGAAAGAGAGAATTAATATAGTTCATCCCACTGTAACACAGTTGGAACACACCTTCAGCACAAGATCTCTTCACTCCCCCCAATCGTTCACAATCAGTCTAATCCGTCACATCTGCGCATCCCACTCATCACAGCTCCCCTTTATAAGCAGTCACCTTACCCGTGTATACTCTACTGATGTAAAGTCCCATTCATTTGCACAAACTGGTTCTTTTGAACAGTTCGTTTCAATAAACTGGTTCAAAAAACGATTCATCGGTTCCTTACTTCAAGCAGTGATGGTACTGTGTATTTCTTTTCTAACAACTCGGTGCCATGTTATATCAATGAAAAATTCTAATAAAGTAATTTGTGCCAATGCATATTGAATCATTCAAATAAGACATTATTTGTGGAACCCAAATTGCTGATTATTCACTTAAGTTAATGGTGTTTGTGGTCACAGTTTCATCCGCAGAACCCTTATGTCGGATATGACCGACCAATATTGAGTAGCCTACATCTTGGATAAGATTCCTAAAGGTTTCGCATCTACAGCACACATTACAGATGTGCATAAACGTGGATATGTTCTACATGTCTAAAGTATATAGAAAGAATAAACCAGTCTTTTAAACTCCCCGATATCGTTTAACTTAAAATATAATCTGAATGCACAATAAACTATTGTAACATTTGTTTATATCTCTCAACAAATGTTTATGCAGGTTTTAATGAAATGTTATTTAATAACAGTAGTCATAGTAAGCGTGCCACAGGCTTGCTTAGCATTGCCAACTCACTCATCAGACTCCTCGGTAATCCTCTGCAAACTTCGACAGTTGGTTGAACCGGCTTCGGGCCTTTTTGAGTCAGTCGTGCTACTTCGGCTTGTGCTTCTTGCGTCATCAACCTGGAACTAAAGTTCGATTAATGAACCGGCTCAACCGGTTACTTCCTATGGACCGGCACAAAAGAACGCTCAAGAACCGAACATCACTAGTATGCTCATCTCTGAGATCTTCTTCAGTCATCTGTCTTCAGCCTTCACCAGTCATCTTTAGTCGTCAATCAGCCCGCTTGCACCAGTCAGCACCAGTAACAAACAAGACTGTTTATCATTCAGCTACGTTTTGAGTTCGTTCTATGCTCATAAGACTTACCTGTTTACTTCGCCTGATTCCTGAACGTTTATGTTAATAAGCATCCTGTTGTTGAAGTTACGTGCTTTATCTTCTTCTGTTGCTGACAGAAGACTAGACCAATATGCAGCGTGGATTAGATTCAAGCGATGTCAATGCCACAGCAGATCCATTTGCCGATCTGGTGCAAGAGCTAAGTCTATATCTTGGAGCCAAGTCGACCAGCGACATTCTCAGGCGAGGCGGAAGAGTGCAGCGGGTTTCTGTTACATTGCTCACTCTACTTTGAGATGCAATCTCAATGTTTCGCTAATGATCAAGCGAAAATCTTCCTATTGTCCGGGTGAGCGTTACAGTGGGCAAAATTCATTTGGAAATTGAATGGTCCTGTTAACAACAACTTTCATCAACCATTTCAAAGAAGTTTTCGGCCAAATGTCCTGTTCACTCTCAGTACATGATCAGCTGTATCGATCATGTCAAGAGAGTTACACCGTGGCAGATTATACCCTTCAGTTTCGTACCCTCTCTGCCACCAGTGGTTGGAACGAGAACGCCGCCATCACTGCCTATCCTCACGGTCTCAATTCATCCATTCGTCAGCAGATGGCAATCTACAATGACATCTTTGGTATCGAAAACTTCATTCAGCACTCCATCCGGCTTTCCCAACGCCTCACTGCTTGCACGCTCGATCAGCCCACTCTGCATCCTCCATCCACCTCACCATCTGTAAACCCTCCGGTACCTGAACCTATCAACTCAACTTTTTTTAAGTTTATAAGGCACTTTCAAAACCATTAGAATGGACCAAAGTGCTGTTCATAAGTAGCAAATAACTCTAAAATACATGGAAACATAAAATAACATCAAAACGTAACGCCAAGAAAATCAAACAACCAATCACTCTCAGTTCTCAGACCTAATCAAACGGCAAAAGCTTGATAAAATAAGTCCTTTTTAAATATATCCATGCTTGACGAGGATTTTAAAGATAATGGGAACACATTCCAAAGTGCAGGAGCCGCAACAGAAAAGGCTTTTTGTTGATTCTTAACAAATACCAGAAAACGGGATCCTCCATTGACTTCTATTCCAGGACGGACAATGGGTAGACTTAACCTTTGGGTAATGTAGCCTAGAGTTCTCAACGGGTCGGGTCGGCCCGACAAACCCGACGGGACCCGCGGGGTCGGGCCGGGTTCGGGTCGAAAATATAAGCAAATGACTCGGGTCGGGTCGGACCTCGAGCTTAATCTTTTCCGCTCAGTGAAAAAAAAAAAACACATTTATTAATCATCGCTGCTGTTCACCGTAAGAAGTCTGGCTGCTGCGTGTGCGTGTAACGTGGCGTGCATCATGGAGAGGGGTGCGGGCAGACCTGACGCCTGCGTGCGCGCTGCGTCTCCTTTAGCCGGGAGAAGAAGATGGAGTTGGTGAAAAGTAAACTTGCCGCAGGTGAATTCACCATCGCTACTACAGGAGTGGGAAATCAGAGGTCTGGAAAGTGTTTGGACTGGTGCTGGATTCTGATGGAAATTCTACAGGTTATGTACAGCCCGCCCACTGGCTGGGAACATGTTTGAGTTCTTTTTATTTATTATTGTGTGAAGATTTTTATTTAGACTAAGGCATATTTATATAGCCTATTTATATATTTAAAGTTTATTGTTTCAGTTGTTTGTATTGTTAAAAGGCGTGGACATTAAAGGTTGATTTGAATTCCCGTCTGCTGGTCAATACGTGTATGAGAAAAAAAAATACACGGCCGTCGGGCCGCGGGCCGGGTTCGGGCAGATAATTCATGTTGATGTGTCGGGTTAGTTCGGGTCCGGGCTTTAAAAGCCACGGGCCGGGTCGGGTCGGGTTGTAATTTTCAGGCCCGTTGAGAACTCTAGTAGCCACAGGCAGCAAATCGATGCCACAGTCCAATGGCCAAGGTGCGATATCCACCTACGCAATGGAGGAATATATCGAGGAGGCTCTGAAGCAGGAGTTCATCCATCAACTTCTCCTGCCACTTCAAGTTTCTTCTTTGTTGGTAAAAAGGCTGGAGGCCCTGCATTGATTATCATACTCTCAACTCACACGCCATCAATACTACAACAAATACCGATACCCTCTTCCTCTGGTCCAAGCAGCCCTGGAGCATCTATGTGGAGCTCGCATCTTCATTAAATTAAGAGGGTGACGAGTGAAAGAAAATTTTTGTAACACCATCAGGTCACTACAAGTACCTCGTCATGCAATATTGGCGGTCCAACTCACCCTCCGTATTTTCTAGGGTTTATGACCTAGGTGTTCCGGGAGTTCCTCCACCATTTCGGTATCGTCCACATCTACAATCTGATCTTCTCCTGGAACCTGGCCGAACATCGTGACCACGTGACGCAGGTCCTCCAGAAGCTCCTTGACTACCACTTCTACCTGAAGATTGAAAAATGCGAGTTCCACCGAAACACCATTCACTTCATCAGATATGTCATCACTGCCCTGCCGCAAGCGGAGTCCCCGCTACATCGGTCCATTCACCGTCCAGAGGCAGATCAGCAAAGTACCATTTGAACCTTCCACCTCATTACCGCATCTCATCATCATTCCACGTTTCCCTCCTCAAGCCCTTCACTAATCCTCTTGACCCTTCTTCCCCAGGGTCTGGTGCTGAGAGCGTTCCTCCAGTGAATGCTGAGGTCAACACCATCCTGGACTCCTGACGACGGGGCGGCCACCTAGAATACCTCCTTGATTGGGAAAGTTATGGCCCAGAATAACAATCATGGGTGCCTGCAACAAACAAAACTGTTTATCATTCAGCCAAGTTCTAAGATCATTCTATTCTCATAAGACTTACCTGCTTACTTCGCTTGATTCCTGAACGTTTGTGAATAAACATCCTGTTGTTGAAGTGTTGCTGACACCCACATCATTTTTTTATTGTGGTTTATTTTATTTCCCTTTCTCATCAAAAGCATAATACTAATTTATCCCACGTTATTATGATGATTATTTCCCTTTTTCAGCAGAAGCATAGTAATAATAATAATAATTATTATTATTATTATAAATAGCAAAATTTTAAGCAATGTATTTTGTGAGAACTGCATTAACTATGTAAATCGAGGAAATTAACATAATGTTTATTATATTGTTTTCCTCACATATCACTAAAATTTTCACAACTAACAATTACTAAAAACACACTCAAAAACTGATTTTGCACGGGCACGGCACTAGTACCTAATAATGTCAGCATGTTTCTGTCGATGTTACTGTAAATATCATTATGTATGTATGAAAACCTACATTATAAACATACAGTATGTCTGAGAAGTCCTCACAAATAGAGATTTTAATGCAGTTTATATTCTCTTTCTCTCTCTCTCTCTCTCTGTGTGTGTGATGAACTGGCGTGTAGTTTGAGGAAGTAAGTGGCACGCGTGGGGTGTGTCCAAAACACTCACGTCAGGAGTTCAGCTCACTCTCTCTTAGTTTGGATTCATATGAATTAAACAATACCGGACGAGAGATAGAGAGCGAGAGAAATCTGGACTGAACCTCAGCTCATTCTCAGGTCTGATACGCATTTTCATTTTGATATTTGAATGAGAGATTATGACAGTTTCAAACCTTGAAGTCACAGTGTAACATTTAAGAAGGAAGTTCAATAGATACTGATGTGTTACAAACTTCTTTTGATGTTTCCATGTTCAGAATGAGATTCTATTTTAATGTCGGTGTTTAGCACCGAGTCAGAAATATGACACTATCTGAGCAGGTGAAGTGCATCTACAGTATATGGATGTTGTGGAATGGTTGTTGTCATTATGATTCACAAATATTCAGCTGATGTCTTAAACAATGGTCAAAATATCTTGCCATTTGATTCAAACTAAATGTTTTAGTAGTTTGACAGTTAATTAAAACTTCCTACATCTCTCTGTACCTCGGTTTCATGTGAAGCACTTATTTCCTTTACAAAGGCAATTGTGTGAATGTTTAACACCTTTGCAATTTCTAAACGCATACTGTAACTTTTCTCTCAATACCACATGACAGGAAACCAGAGTTGTGGTAGATGATTTTGATGAGTTTAAGAGAATTATAATAGAGGTAGTGTTTTTCAGGATGGGCACTCATCTTCTAGTAGAAGACTCTTAGCAAAGCGTAACCACGCTACATTTCACTTCCTATTTTCTTTCTATGATATTCTGAAAGTGTCCGTTGCTTCTGCTTGTAAAATAATCTTGTCATTATTTTAACTTGTCATGTTGTCTGTCCTGTGACTCAGACATCATATGGTAACACAGGAGTAAACTCGTTCACACGTCAAAGACATGGACCACGTCCAGGTAGGAAATGTTGCTTTAGTCTCAACATGTTGAAATATAATGTGTTTAGTCAAGCACATCACATCCTTTTACTACTCTTGTCTGTAATAAGAGATGTATGTATGAAATGTGACAGAATATTGTTTAGAATAGATCACTAAACACTTGATGGTTCAAATAAAACTACATTTAAGCTGTTTTTAAGACGGTTAAGCTTACAGTCAGATAGTTCTAAGATTAATTTTTTTCCTCATAATTTCAATGCTCAGCAGACTCTAATAATAATTCATGCCACATTATTATTATTTATTTAATTATTATTATTATTTATATAACTATTATTATTATTATTTTTATTATTATCATCCATTTTCGAAACAGCTGGTCCTAGGGTTGTTTAGGTTGAAGTATTATTATGATCAATATTATTATTGTTGTAGTTTTTATTAATTTTACTTTTATATATTTTATTTGTTAATGTTCCAAGTCAAATATATTTTAAGATGTTTTTGAGATGATTGAGCTTACTGTCATATACTTCTACGATTTATGTAATTCTAATAACTATAATTCTTTAAAGGGCACCTATTATGCAAAATTCACTTTTACATGGTGTTTGAACATAAATGTGTGTTGGCAGTGTGTGTACACAACCACCCTATAATGATAAAAATCCAACCAGTGTTTTTTTTTTAAATCCCCATAAATCATAAGCACTGTCTCAGAACGAGCTGTTCTCAGAATCAATGCAATGTGACGTAGAATTGCACAAGCCCCGCCCACGACTGTTGATTGACACTGGGGTTTGAGCATAGACCCGCCCTGAGTGAGCTGGACACAGTCCACCATTGTTTGTAGAATGTCTCCGAAAGCAATTGAGGTGTTTTGTTTTTTAGATGTTAGAATAAACATAGCAGTCTTCATTTACTCTCGAGGATTGATCAGTACAACTGCTCTCGTGATCCAGCTTACAGTCTCCGGAGCGACTGGACTAACGTTACTGATCTCGCAGAAATGAAAGTGAGAGCGAGCACTTTATGACAGATCGAGCTCATTGAGTCGTTTTACAGGTATACAGTTTACCAGTTTATAAACCACTGAAAAGGTGTGTATATATTTGTTTAGGCTACTGTTCGTTGTAACGAGTGTTTTGTGTACTTCGCTGTGTAACGTTATGTTCCATGATAATGAAAGGGATATGAGTTTATGGATAAGACTTAATGCCCACTTCTTATACTGTGTTTATTCTTACAGTGATTTTCTGTAGTAAAACTAACGCTTCATCTTTTGTGTGATGTACAATAAACTTAATTGAACTCATCAGTATATTTTGGTCATCATTCAGACGGGGTCTACTACAGCAGGCTTGTATTAATAGTGGAGCAGATGGCATAAGTTATAAACGTAATTAAAATAATCATACCTGTTCTCTATTCAGCATATATTCTCTAGCTCTGTGGGCATTATTGTCCGACTCAAACACCGTTACTGTGAGTTTCTGTTTTGATATTATCATCTTTCTGTGAGATGAGATTGTCCTGGCTCTGAGGCGAGCTGGTTAGGCTCCGCCCCCTGTGCGTGGAACCGCATCTCATGAGCTTTTAAAGGAGACACTCTAAAACGGTGTGTTTTTCTCAGCCCCCAAAAAACATGCTGTTAAAATTATCTGTGGGGTGTTTTGAGCTAAAACTTCACATACACACTCGGGGACATCAGAGACTTATTTTACATCTTGTGAAAAGGGGCATAATAGGTGCCCTTTAACTCTAATTTTTAATTGTCAGCTGACTCTAACAATAATAATAATAATGTATTACATATTATAATTATTAATTATCGATTTTCAAAATTGCCTTTTCTATGTAGGATTGAAGTATTGTTATTATTAATAATAATAATTTGATTTAATAACTTTTCTTTGTTTTCAGATTCCCGTTTTTGAATATTTCTAGGTGTAAATGTAAATGTAGTATTTCTCTCCACAGAGCCGATAGTCAGTTGAGCCTGTGTAGAGATGTCGGGTGACACCAGTACATTGTCGTGGAAACCGCCTCCTCCCGGTCACCCGCATGTGTCCGCCGAGACGGGGAGTAGATCCAGGGGGGTGGTGAAAATCCTCAAAGTGTGCTTCATAAGCAACAGCGCCAACCTGGGCAAGAACTTCAAACTGGTCAAATGTGAAAGTTCCTGGAATATCAGGGTGAGGAGGAGATGAACGTGCATTTTTACACATTAATGATGAATGCTATATGATGAATGATGATTCATCATATGAATGATGAAAATGAATGATTTTTATTCTGCAGAGAATTATTAAGTCCATCCTGGACAGCGGACGACTTGGTCCCAACATCATGTTCCTAGAATGCTACGGTCTGTTGCTCAAACACCTCAAATCAGACGAGGTTCACTGGCTGCACCCGAACCTCACCGTAGCAGAAGTGGAGCTGAAATATGAACAGCAGCACGTCGAGGCCGAGTGGAGGTGTGTGTGTGTGTGTGTGTGTGTGTGTGTGTCCCATACAGCAAAAAGTACGGGTAATTATAAGGGTAATTACATTGTACTTACTCAAATAAGTACTGATTAATATTAATTAACTACATTTGCTTACTATACAGTTACGTTAAGGGTTAGTGACATGTAATTATGCATAATTTACTATTATTACTATAGTAAGTACATGTAGTAACTACTTCACCCTACAATAAAGTGTTAGTGTTTTTTCTAATATTCAATTTCAAAATAATTATAAATAGATATATTTTCATTAACTTTTAGTTATTAGATGTTTTGCCCATTTTAATATACTGTACAGTAAACATTGTATACACTACCATTCAAAAGCTCCATTTATTTGATAAAAAAATAAAAGAGTATTATTGTGAAATATTATTACAATTTAATATAACTGTTTTCTATTTGAATAGATTTTAATGTTTCATTTATTTCTGTGATGCAAAGCTGTGTCACATGATCTTTCAGAAATCATTCTAATATGCTGTTTTGATGCTCAAGAAACATTTCTTCTTATTATCAATGTTAAAACAGTGCTGCTTAATATTTTTGTGGAAACCTTGATGCAATTTTTTCAGGATTCTTTGTCGACAGCATTTATTTGAAATAGAAATCCTTTTTAACATTTCTAAGTGTCTTTACTGTTACTTTTTGGTCAGTTTAATAACACATTTGCTGAATAAAAATATTAATTTATTCAACAACAACAACTTGCTTTTCAATGGTAATCCATATATTTGAGCTAAACCCTCAGTATAGTCTTAAAGTTCTGGAAATCAGTTCTTCATACATTCATATATATATATATATATATATATATATATATATATATATATATATATTACTAACTTTGTTTTTGTTCTTCTATCATGATCAGATATGATTTGAGGATCCGTTACATTCCTCCTGATTTCCTGGAGAAGTTAAAAGACGACAAAACCACAATGCTCTACTTCTACCAGCAGGTCAGTACCTGTCACTTGGGGAGTGTTTCTTCAAAATTACCACCCCATATCCTAAAAGAACACACCATTTGCACTGAAGCATTATGTATGTCTAATGCAGCACTGAAGTGCTGCCAGATTGCGTGATGGCGGTTTGCACATCTATAGTATAAAGGTGTTTGTTTTATGTTGTTCCGCAGGTTCGCAGTGACTACATGCAGCACTGTGCTAGGAAAGTTAGTGATGGGATGGCACTGCAGTTGGGCTGTCTGGAGATCAGGTAAGTTGAACATTATTTCAAGCTGCTTTTTTATATTTTTTTAACTTTAGCGTGTAATGCTCTGCAAATTTCCAAAGCACAAAGTCACTCCAAAGGGAGTTATTCTCTATATCAGTGCACACTGTTTCTGAACTCCATGAAACGCCTCCATTGTAGTCTTGAGTTTGAACTATAAAGCCTGGAACACACCAAGCTGACGCCGATGAACTAGCGCTGATGAAAGCCGACTGTGTTGTCGCCTCGCGTCGGGGGAAAAAGCTGCACTTGAACACACCGAGAGAACTACAGCCGACTGTCAGCTAGAATGCGCGTTCTGCGCCTGAAAACTTAGTCGGCCGACGCACAAAAACTGCCCGACGGCCGACCGTCGGCTTGGTGTGTTCCAGGCTTAAAAGGTGGCTGCTGTTTCGGTTGCGTGTTCAGTGACTGACATGTGTCTGTCTAAGTCTGCATAGCATGAAACGCGTTGATGACATGTGATGTCTGCGTGAGCAGTTGCAAAATATACATACAGGAAGATATGAAAATTCTGTACATACAGGAAGGACATCGTATTGGGCAACCATTTTATGGTCCTTCCACATTTTTACACCATCCACAGATTATATATTCAGACCACTTAACTTAGTGATTGCTATCAGTATCAGGATGTGAAAAGACTTTCAACCAGCATAACAAAAAGGTTTCTAGAACAAATCACCTACCCTGCCTTTAATTTAATCTCAAACGGATTCATTAAAATAAGTTATCACTCCACCACCTGCGTGACATCATTAACCAACGTGGTTGAACGACAAATTTGTGACAGTACGGTTTCGGGAAACCGCTAGTAAATTGATTTCTTCATCGATGCATCGTACTATGGTAGTTGAGCAGCGAGTTTCGTCGTCGTACCGGAAACGCACTCCTGAACAAAAATGTGAAATGTGAAAAATAACGTTTTTTTTAACATTCAAGCATGACAACCTATTCTCAATGACCCCAAAAACAAAATCAAAACTTGTGAAAGGGCCTTTAAACAATCTTGCTAGGAATCAACTAAAAAATGAATAATAATCAGAAATAATCCTAAGCTTTATTTGTATAAAGCTTAAAGTGCTTTACACTAAACGTCTTTAGAATAAGTACCAAGCACTTCACATGAAAAAAAGTAAAGAAAATACCATAATTAATATAACTTCAGAATTAACTTAACCCGCTTTATAATGATGGTAATTATGGTAATTAAAACCAATTACCGTATATACCTGAATATAAGACGACCCCCCATTTTCCAGACTTTTTTGGGACAAAAAGAGATTTTTGTGGAAAAAAATCTGGTTTTCAATCGAAAATAATTTTATTTGAAAATTACACTGATAATTCATTATCTCTCTTCCAGCACGCGCGCGTACCTTTCTCTCTCTCTCTCTCTCGCGCGCGCTCTGCGTCTCGCGCGCACCTCTCTCGCACACCTCTCTCGCACACCTCTCTCTCGCTCCTCTCTCTCTCTCTCTCTCTCTCTCTCTCTCTCTCTCTCGTGCGCTCTGCGTCTCGCGCGCACCTCTCTCGCGCACCTCTCTCTCGCTCCTCTCTCTCGCTCGCTCGCTCTGCGTCTCGCTGAGAGGAGCAGCGTTTTAATTCAGTTAAACACAGATATTATGTTGCTTCTCTAATTTTACATGCAAGTATAGCCGAAATCACAACACAGATATTATCTTATGTGTATTTGATTTCATCAGACAACGGCTCGATTATCAGGATTTTTGTGCAGATGAACATCTTGGAAGGAAAAGCTGGTTTTGGGTCGCGTTTCAATGGGTCGCGTTTCAGTCACTATTTCATATTAATTCCGTTGTTCTTTCTCCCTTTCCCCCCGTGATTTTGTCTATATCGCGAATATAAGCCCCCCCATTTTTCAGCCTATTTTTAGGACAAAAACCTTGTCTTATATTCGGGTATATACGGTAACAAGGCATTCCTGTAGCTCAAGCAGTTAGCAACGCCAATGGGTTTGAATCACAGGGAATGCAAGAACTGATAGAAATGTATATATTTTTGGATAAAAGCTAAAATGTAATAATAAAAAACAACATAGAATGCTGCAGAAAAGTCATTTTCGAATGACATCCCTTCAATTTTTCTTCAATTCTAACAGGAGGTTTTATAAAGACATGAATGCCAGCGGCCTGGAGAAAAAATCTAACTTTGAACTGCTGGAGTAAGTAGTTTGTCTTGTGCTGTAAGATACTTTTACACAAGGATATGCACAGTGCATTGATGACGTTTCTGCTCCTGTCAGGAAAGACGTCGGCCTGCAATTGTTCTTCCCTCAAGAATTAATCAGCAATATGAAGGTAAAAACATTTTATTGACCTCTTTGAGAATAAGGCAGCAAAGCGATTCAAAACACACTAACAGCGTTTGTGATTTTTGATTAATAATGCAAAAATGTCGTTCATATATGTCTGGTGGGAAACAGCCGAAGCACCTGAGAAAACTGATCCAGCAAACGTTTCAGCAGTTTGCGTTGCTGAAGGAGGAGCAGTGCATCATGAAGTTCTTTGAGACATTATCTGTCTTTTCCAGTTTTGAAGAAGAGGTTTTTCCTTGTGAGCTGGTGGTAAGTTATTATTTTTTTTAAAGTACCTCCATGTTAATAATGGTTGTTGTGTGAGATTTACTCTGAACTTATCCATCCACCCAAAACTAGTTCATGTCATGTTGTTTCAGTCCGAAATGTGTGAAGATCATTGCATTAGATAACAATCTCGAAGCAAATGTTATTTGCAATTACATGCTGCAAAAATGTCACTTTTGCAATGGTTATGAAATCAGATTAATACTTTTAACTTTATTTTCAGCAAAAAATTGTTTATCGTTTTAAATATGATAAACGTCTTTTGCTAAATGTTTTACTTGAAAAATGTGCTTGTGTTATCTTTCTGTAACATAGATAACATGTCGCTTTGACATTTTGTTATCTTTTGCACCCATGATTCAAGTATGTTTTAATTAACCAGTGTAGATCAAGCAGTAATTGTGATGCCGTAAATGCTGCTAATGTCTGATTCTTCTGTAGCAAGGATGGAGCGTCTCTGTAGATCTGGTCATCGGCCCCAAAGGTATTCGGCAACGCACAGACAAAAGCTCTGTGGTAAGAAAAACATCCCCTAACACATTAATCCCACCACTCAGCCTTTACTCGGAAAAGCTGCACTCGCACATCAAAGCGATAATAACCACTTCTATTTATCAATTGACCACAATGGAAAAAATGCTGCCTCATAATCATTGGTGTCAAATAGAGTACCCTAAAATAGCCTCAAGATGTCTATATATTATTATTATCTGTTTTTGATCATGCGTTTTAGTATCAATGAGATATTATTATAGTAATATTAATATATTTAATTATTTTTCATTTTTTTCCTTTTATTGTAATTTTAGTTGAAGTTTTAGAAACTTTGTTGTATTTTTTATTAGTGTTTGTTTCAGTTTAAGTGCGTTATTTTAGTAACACACTTAAACTTGAGCTTAAATGAAAAAACAACAACTTTTGTAACAAATTAGCTCAAAGAGGAAATATTATTTATATTAATAATTAATCATAACTTGTTAGCTACATCAAGATTAACTTGATGTGGCTAAATTAATATTAAAATCAATTAATCAGTCCGTCCAAAGAACACCTTTTACTATTCATTAATTCTAAGAAAAGGGTATTTTTCATGGCCACAGAAAAATCATTCTTTCTTAGCATGTACAGCGCTTCGAGCGTGTAACAAGACCAGAAATCGTTAAATTGACTTTGCTGCAAGCAGAGAATCAGAACCAAATATGTATTGTGCACAAGTTTTATTAAATCACGAACACAACTCATAAAATGATAAGTGACAGAATGAAACCGGAAACAGGGAATGAACCTATGGGAAAAATAATTCAACTATGAAAAGAACCATCCGCGTATTATTTTCAAAGCCTCATAGAAGGGTTCACAGCTTATTACTAAACCTTTGTTTAGTCAGTTAATTGTACGATACTTGCATTGCAGTTGAAGCAGTTTCGTAAAGTTCCTGATTTGATGGTTTCGTGAGTCGATGGCGTTGAAGTTGCAATCGATTTATTCTGCATTGAATGAAGAAGATATGATGAGCATGGTTAGTTTGACTCCATCATGGTGGAGGAAGTTGCACATGGCTTGACGTGTTGGGCCTGCCGGCCCACGACCTCGTGGTCGAACAGGGTTTCCTGTCCCACACGCACAGCAACCAACAGAAACAGGAAGAAAGAGGGGAAACTTGAGTGGAGGCTTTTAACCTATGAGAATGGCATCTCCTCCTAGGGGTCAGGGAGCCAATCGTACTTAAGCTTTCGGAGGGAAAGTGTCACAGCTCTTTGTGTTCTAACAGGGCATTTGCATATGTAACTGGATTCGGTGCTGGTAAAGAAACTATTAAAGATACTTGTAATAATACAAGGTATCAACATATGATATACACGATCATGCAGGTCATCTTCGTACAAATTCGTAGATACCCAGGATTATATACAGTATATATATATCTTAATTATTTGAATAATAATAACACATTCATTATAGGATTGATACATAGGCAAATCACTATAAAAGAATGTGAGACCACATAGGGAAATGGGATGCATGGTTGTACATGTCTCGAGTGATTATTCGACTGAGTAGGAATACGGTACATTATTTAAAAATTATATCATGAAGCATGCATAGAACAAAATACAATACAGGAGACACCATACCAGACAGTAATAATCATACACACAATGTCCTAGGATGCATGTTCATTTATAGATCAGTTTGTCTATAAATGAATGCAGGAAAGTCTGTTTTAAGGGCTATGGGTCTTTCCTATGGCCTGATTCAAATGACTTTGAAGATCTGCATTCTTTTAAGTCACAGACACCTTGTTTTGTGGTTGGTGAGGGGTTTTAAAGATTATTTGTTAAATATAACAAATAATGGTAACACTTTATTTTACAGTGTCCTTGTTACATATGTTACATGTACTTACTACTTACCATAGTAATAACAGTAAATTATGCATAATTACATGCAACTAACCCTATAGTAAGTACATGTAGTTGCTTAATATTACTCAGTACTTAAATGTATAATTACACTGTAACAATGACACAATAAAGAAAGTGTAACCCAAATAATTGTCTGATTAGTCTCAGTCGTTACATAATCCCCCCTTTCGTTCGCTGTTGTCCCTCCTATGGACAACAGCGAGCGACGTCAAAGGTGCAGAAAGATCAGACACACCTCCGACATATAAAGCTGGAAGGCTGTGGTGGACTCTGGTGGTTTGTGTCTCCTGGAGCGATGGTCGTTCCACGGGGGGCGATGTAGACCGTAGCCAAGTTCAGGTGTCTTGACAGTTCGTCACCTGTCATCCTGAAGTCAGTTCTTTTGGGGCAGGTGTTTGCTTGTGGTTGCAGGAAGTGGTTAGGGGTCTGTGTAGCATGAAGAGGGTTTTAGACGGACCTAGTGCTGGTGGTTTTTAGCCTCTCAGTCACGAGAAGTCTGATGGTTGGAGTGCCGCTCTGCTCTTGTGGCGGTGCTGACTTGAGCTTGCTTGAGCTGTGTTGTGAGCTAGTCAGAAGCTTGTCCTTCGCAGTACTCCTTTGGTGAGTCCTGTTCAGGGAGCTATCTTGCTTGTTCCAGCAGCTCCTGTAACTTTTGAGGCAGGCTTGTCCGGCTGTCCTTGTGCAGCCTTCGATTGTCACTGTGTGAAGGATGTGAGGGAGGATTTTGTTGTCGACTGCGGTTGGTCATCCTGTGGTGTTTTCAGGTTGAGGGTGCCGTCTTCCATGGCTTCTCCCAGTGTCTTGGCTGGTACCTGGGGTGTTGCCATGGAGACAGTTCTGCACTCGTCCTGTGCTTGCTCTGTCCGGCTGTTGATAGTGCCACAGCCAGAGCCAGAAAGGCTTTACGTGTCGTCAAACTATTACTCAAAATACAGATGGTACTTCTCACAGGTTGTCACTGCGAGGGTAACAAGTAAAACTAAAATAAAACAATAAGATAAAATCAGAAAGTGAAAGGAAGAAAGAAGGGCTTTACTTATTTCGTTTTAGCTTGGAGATATGGCTAAGAAGGTGTCACTTTTGGGTGATGCTGCAGTAAGACGTAGTAAACCTAGGGTAGCATGTTAGCTAAGCCAGCAGGGACACACCAAACACCTCAAGGTCAAAAAGAAATACAAACTATGGGAAGTGTTTCTAGTTCTATATGGGGGGCCTACAGTGTGTTTATCGGTAGCCGTTCTTCTTGCACTAGGCCTGGCACTAAGGAGTGAGGAGGGGTAGAGAAGAAACAGGAATAAGGGTTATAAATAACCGGTATAACTCATTTAGGAAACAACAGTTGCTAGAACTACTGTAATTCTATATAGAGAGGGAAGATGGTAAAATAACTTAAATAAGGTCAAAGTAAAAAGTAGAAGGTCCTAAAAGGAAAGGTAAATAGAAAAATTTATTTAATTAAATTCCAAATTTTAAATAATTATTAATAATTTTGTTTTCTGTGTGCAAACATCCGAAGCGCGCCCAGAAAGCTGCCCATCAGACTATGGGTCTAACTAATAATCAGACTATTATTCAATAGTAAATAGCCTATTGAATCAAGTTCTCTGGCCAAAGAGTCTCTTTCATGTCTTCTTGAGCTTGAACGGACAAATTTAAACAAAATTGTCAAAATGCGGTAGTCGGTTATTTCTTAAGTGAACCGTTGAAAAGAAAATATGTATGTGTGTATGTTGGATACATGCTCTTAAAGTGACAGCAGCCTAATAAACCTACTGCTGTCTTTGTCCTCAATGTTAATCTAACAACAATAGACACATCACTCACTGCTCTTGACCAGTTGAGCCCTGCTGGAGCAGCTCTAAATATTCACTGTGCTATTAAATTAAAGATAAAATATGACAGAGCAACAATATGAACAGTGAAAGTAACAGTAGCTCTTACAATACATTTTAACAGGCATAATTAGGCATGAAAATGACTGAAGGAAATCTATTTGCTAAGCCAACTAATTTGATTCATTTGCGTTTCTATACCCAATATTTGTAAAAATTAAAATGTATATTAACATGGCTTTCTTTGTGTCCTCATTAGCCGGTCAGTTTAGCCACATTTGCTCAAATTCGCAGTATTAAATACACCCTTCAGGAGGACGGAAAAACACTGCTACATATATCTATAGACGGAGCTAAACAGGTAAATGCATCTAAATGTGTCTGAACATATTTGCTGAAATGAATGCTTGATTGATCTGTTTACCTTCCTTGACTTTCTTATGAAGATTAAAATAATGCATATTAAAAGATTCTGCCTTTCTGTTTTGTCTTTTTCAGCCTTTGTCCATCAGCACAGCATCTCTGGCCATTGCAGAGAACATGGTGGATTTAATTGATGGCTACTGTCGTTTGGAGCATGGAAACGAGACGACTTTAATAGTGCTGCCTAATAAAGGTGCATATGTCTTATTCTTTCATTTTTATACCAGGGCATGAAACCAACATCATCATATCTTAAATTAGTATCCACTAATGAAACCAATGGAAATAGTTCCTTATCTTCAACAGTTTTTGACTCGCCTCATCAGTGCGTTACCATCGCTAGTATAAAACACATAGTGTACGCTGTGTTCGCCGCCATATGAATAACAAACTACCGTTTGTGTTTATCAGACAGAGAGGCTCGAATCTCTCTACCTCCTTTACCCTGCAGGTGAGCAGTGATGTTTGGCTTTTTCTGTATTTTGTCCTATATAATTTAATTTTATAGTTTTATAGCTGATTCTGTCTGATTGATCCTGTCTAATCTTCTATTTCAAAGCAGTTTGGGAATATATATATATATACACACTGAACATAATTATAAACACAACACTTGTTTTTGCCTCCATTTTTTTTATGAGCTGAACTCAAAGATCTAAGACTTTTTCTATGTACACAAAAGGCATATTTCTCTCAAATATTGTTCACAAATCTGTCTAAATCTGTGTTAGTGAGCACTTCTCCTTTGCCGAGATAATCCATCCACCTCATATATTTATATATATATATATATATATATATATATATATATATATATATATATATATATATATATATAGTGCAACACATCTCCTTAGCATGGAGTTGATCAGGTTGTTGAGTGTGGCCTGTGGATTGTTGGTCCACTCCTCTTCAATGGATGTGCTAAGTTGCTGGATATTGGCAGGACCTGGAACACGCTGACGTATACACCGATCCAGAGCATCCCAAACATGCTCAATGGGTGACATGTCTGGTGAGTGCTGGCCATGCAAGAACTGTTGATGTTTTCAGCTTCCAGGAATTGTTTACAGATCCTTGCAACATGCAATGCGATCCACAACGTTGACATCAGCAAACCGCTCACCCACACGACGCTATACACGGTGTCTGCCATCTGCCCTGTACAGTGAAAACCGGGATTCATCCGTGAAGAGAACACCTCTCAAAAGAGCCAGGCGCCATCGAATGTGAGCATTTGCCCCATCGAGCATGGAGACCCGATGTGGACGGCGAGCATACAGATGAGCTTCCCTGAGACGGTTTCTGACAGTTAGTGCAGAAATTCTTTGGTTATGCAAACCGATTGTTGCAGCAGCTGTCCGGGTGGATCTTGGAGGATGAAGATGCTGGATGTGGAGGTCCTGGGCTGGTGTGGTTACACGTGATCTGCCGTTGTGAGGCCTGTTGGATATACTGCCCAATTCTCTGAAACGCCTTTGGAGACGGCTTATGGTAGAGAAATTAACATTTAATTCACGGGCAACAGCTCTGGTGGACATTCCTGCAGTCAGCATGCCAATTGCACGCTCCCTCAAAATTTGTGACAGTGGCGTTGTGCTGTGTGATAAAGAGGAGTGGACCAACAATCCACAGGCCACAATCAACAAACAACCTGATCAACTCTATGTGAAGGAGATGTGTTGCACTGCGTGAGGCAAATGGTGGTCATACCAGTTTTTTTTTGGGACCCCCGTACAGTAAAACTGCACGTTTTAGAGTGGCCTTTTATTGTGGCCAGCCTAAGGCACACCTGTGAGGTGAATGGATTATATCGGCAAAGAAGAAGCGCTCACTAACGCAGATTTAGACAGATTTGTGAGCAATATTTGAGAGAAATAGGCCTTTTGTGTACATAGAATAAGTCTTCGATCTTTGAGTTCTGCTCATGAAAAATGGGAGCAAAAACAAGTGTTGCGTTTATAATTTTGTTCAGTATATATATTTTTATTTGTCACCTTTTTTGTATTCTGTCCATATAAAATATACATTATAATATATAATTTTACCTAACTTTTTATTTATCTTATTTATATTTGATATTTCTTATTTAAATTCTGATTCTGTCTCATTGATCCTGTCTAATTTTCTATTGCAAAGCAGTATGGAGAAAACAAGATCTGAAAGTCAAAGTATGTGAAACAAAATATATAGACTGCTAATATCCGCATTTTATAAAAGATTGTTAGATAAATAGTTTTTTTGTTTCATTAAATGTTTTTTCCCCAACAGGTTCAGATATTTATTCAGAGATACCAGAAGATAAACCAGTTGCATGTAAGAAGAAAAATATATTTTAAAGGATTGATTAATTGTTTTTTTATTATTATTTATTTATTTGACAACAATCCCCTTATATTCCAGCATGTAAATTCAGCCTCTCACGGAACGACGTTGTGCTCGGTCGGATTCTGGGTGAAGGTTTCTTTGGTGAGGTTCATGATGGGATTTATAAAAGCAAGGTTAGTGCATCAGTCACACACCTACCGGCCGAAAAATATACAGCGGATCACGAGGATTTAGTAGAAATCGCTAGAACCCTATTAAAGTTCAGCTTTCTGGACAGGAACTTCACAAATCTTGTGTCTTCTTTTAGACAGGGGAGCGAGTGAATGTAGCTGTAAAGACATGCAAGGACTGCACAGCTGATGTGAAGGAGAAGTTCATGAGTGAAGCTTGTAAGTTGTCATAAAACGGATAATTCCGGTCCCTGAATATATGATTGGCTGAGCTGCATTTAAACCTGGTGTAAATTACTCTACGAACATACACCTGTGACCACATTACATCAGTATCACTGCGTCTGTGTGTTGCTTGGAAACCATTCTGCTTCAGATGAACTATTGCTTGGCGGTTCTAAACTCACTGTAATCCATGGCTTTATTGGGCTTATAGAATCAAATTGATGCCTGAATAGAATAATAAAACTCTTAAAATATTGTTTTCATGCAGTGATCATGAAGAAACTGGACCATCCACACATTGTGAGACTCATAGGAGTTATCGAAGAGGATCCGGTGTGGATTGTCATGGAGCTTTACCAGTTTGGAGAGGTGAGATTAATTGATTTCATTGATTTCAAGCTTGACAAAAGTTTGTTCTTTTACAGGAAAATAGTCAAGTCACCTTTATTCAGTTTCACTGCAATAAACATGAAAGTAACAGAATTAATAATGCAAACTTATTTAAATATGAGACAAGAAGGTTCTCTATAGAACATGTAAACCATTCTGTCAGACCCCTCATATATATATATATATATAATATTTTATAGGACCATTTTATGGATTTAGTTTAAATTTATTTAGTTTTATTTAATTTGTCATCTTAATTCAAGTTTTTGGGCCCTATTTTAACGATCTAAGCCCATGTTCTAAAGCGCTCGGCGCAAGGTCTAAAAGGGTTGTCCATATTCTCTTAATGAGTAATGGGTGTGTTTTGGCCGTAACGTGCAATAAACCAATCAGAGTCTCATCTCCTGTTCCCTTTAAAAGCCAGTTGCGCTCACGCCATGGCGGATTCGCTATTTACATGGCGGAATTTGCAAGCGGCAAATGCGCCTGAACACACCTCGTTTTCAGACCAGCCACCCATGGCCGCAAATGCATTTTCCATTTAAACAACGTGGTGCAGGACGTGTAAATGATAACTGTCAGGCTGAAACTAGCAAAAAACACTTGCGCTGCATTGCGCCCGGTGTATGATAAGGCCCTTTGAATTAAGCCGCTGGTAAACATACTTTATCACTGGAACAATTTGAAATAACCCGTTAAACATGAAAGTATTATGCATTTTTTTTTAGATATTTCTTCTTATATAGAACCTTTTTGGCATAAAGCGTTTCTTAAACCCTACGCGTCACGCGGATGAATTCGAAACCTCATGTAAGACGACAGGAGTGTCACCAAACCAAGAATAAACCAGATTGAAGTGACAGAACCCTGACAACAATAGTATTGTTAAATCACACAAAATGACTCATTAAGGGAATATGATTGTTTTCCAGTATATTGACTTCTAAAGGTACTTTCTGTTATATCTGTTAACAATCACTCTTCTCCAATGTCACAATAAAGGGTAAGTCTGGCACTGCTCATAACAGTACATTATGCAATATTGTTAATCAGACTTTAATATCATCCTGTTTTTTCTGTGATTACTTCAGCTAGGAAATTACCTGACGGATAACCAGCAGAAACTAACCAATATCACCCTGATCCTGTACAGCGTGCAGATCGGTAAAGCCCTGGCTTACCTAGAGGGTGTAAACATGGTACACAGGTACGTCGATACACTTTCTGACCTGTGTGTCCCATCTCTTTGCTTGAATATATGATGCTTTAATGTGAATATTAATTATTACCTAGTTAGTTTGACATATTGGGCATTTGCTCTTGGTTGTTATCATTTTTTTAAACACTTTTGTGAAGAACAGAAGTTGTAACTGTATGTCTTTGTTTACAATCATGTTTGTTTGACATGCTACACACATATATCTAAGTTGTATTCGTTATCTAACAATGTGCAATAATAGATGTACAGTACATGATTATAGAAGAATTGAGTCATGAGTATTTTACAATAGCATTTTAAATTGGAATAAAGATGCTGACACCTTTGTCTTGCCAATTTTGTAGCTAAAATTTTAGATGTTCTAAATGCACAGATAATATTTTAAAACACTGTTCATGGGTGATATTTACTTTTAGATTTTTTTTTAACCAATTCTTTAAAAGATTTCTCTTCAACTTACCAAGGCTGCATTTATTTGATCAAAAACACAGTAAAAACCATAATACTGTCAAATAATATTACAATTTAATATTAGTTTTCTATTTGACTATATTTTAAAATGTAATTTGTTCCTGTGATTAAAAGCTGAATTTTCAGTATCATTACTAATGATGATAGCTTTATTGTCAAAGTCTGAAAAATTCTCTTGCGTTACAGTGTTCATTCACAAATACAAAACCATACTACATAAACAAAACCTTTACTATCACTATTTTGATGTATCTTATTAAACTCTAATACAGTTGAACACAGTCTTCAGTATCACATGATCCTTCATAAATCATTCTTATTTGATGATTTGCCGCTAAAAAATCATCCATATAGTATCTCATGCATGCGGTGGTTGTACAATGCCTATTTTAGTGGTGCATAGATAATCAAGTTACTCAGTTCACTATTTTCCCATCAGAGACATTGCTGTGAGAAACGTGCTGGTTGCCAAACCAGACTGTGTGAAGCTGGGAGACTTTGGCTTGTCCAGATATATAGAAGAGGAAGAGTATTACAAAGGCAAGCTCTGACTAGATGTCACACCAATACTCACTAAAATAAGCAGTTTAATTTCACTGTCATTTCTTATGCCGAATGCTGTCAAATGACACTTTGTTCTCTCTCCGAAGCCTCCGTGACTCGATTACCTATCAAATGGATGGCGCCAGAGTCCATCAACTTCAGACGGTTTACCTCGGCCAGTGATGTCTGGATGTTTGGTTAGTGACGTAGCGTTAGTGAGATGAATGTGTTTTAAGTAAGCACGACGTGTTGTGTCACGTTTGCAAAGCGCAATGCAGACTTTTCAAAGCTTAATCACTGTTTTGATCATATTAGGCAATAAATCAATGTAATCATCAGGATTTTTCAAGCCATCGTCATAGTGTAAATCCCTATTTCCTGTTGTTATTCTTGCTGATTTAATGCTGATTCTTGTGACGAACCAAACTTTTCACAATCAAAGTTTTGCAATGAACATCTAAAGCCGTTCAGAAGACGCACTTGTAGTTCCTTATTCTTGGCGGCTTCCTGTGCTTCTCCTTTCAGCTGTGTGCATGTGGGAGATCATGAGTGGAGGCCAGCAGCCGTTCTTCTGGCTGGAGAACAAGGATGTGATAAACCAGCTGGAGCAGGGCGTCCGTCTACCCAAACCCGAGAGGTGCCCGCCAACCCTCTACTCCCTCATGACCCACTGCTGGGCCTACATCCCCCGTGAGAGACCCAGCTTCGCCGAGCTAGTGTGCAAACTGAGGTACGACACTGATACTCATCAAACGCCTAATGAAAATAATAACTGACCAACACTTACAGGAAGTGGACATTGATGGAAAAAATTATATTATATTAAATTATTATATTAAAATTATTATAAATAAATATTAAAATAGTAAAAAAAAGAAAACAAAGAAAAAAAAGAAAAAAAAAAGTCCCAGCTTCACTGACCTAGTGTGCAAGCTGAGGTACAACACGTCTAGTCATCAAAGACCTGTAGGGTTGTCAGTTTGAACCCTTAACGGATAGGGGTGTGCTAAAAAATCGATACAGCAATACATCGCGATTTTTATATTCATGATATACAACATCGATTTCCAGCTCAAAAAATCGATGTAAAAAAAAAAAATAATAATTAAATCACGTTTTAAACGGGGTGTGATCTGGTGAACTACAACCTCCGTTCCTGTAGATGTCGCAGTATGGCGGCTTTATGTTCTTGTCGTGGACAAGAAACATGTCAGACTACACGTTGCTTTCCGACCAGTCATCGCGTGCCGTCTCACACACACATTCACTCGCACACATAATACACACACAAACAACGCTCACTCTCTCTCACGCTCGCTCACTCACTCACACAAACAGCGCGCGCACACACACAAACGCACGCTCACTCAGTAGCGCACACACACTCTCTCGCTCACTCACTCACTGACACACGCACTCTCTCGCGCTCACTCACACACACAAACGCACGCTCACTCAGTAGTGCACACACACGATCAAATCTTGCGTCCCGACGCCCATTGTCGTTTACGAATCCCCACGACACCCTATACGTCAAATGAATCGTGCCAAAATCGGGCTAAAATCGTGTAATCTGAACCATATGGCGTTATTTTCCTGTCAAATGTCGAGAGCGCATTATTGTAGCGCGAAAGTACATTAATATAATGTGCGAGCGCGAATCTCTCTGCTCGCGCACGAAATATGATGCGCGAGCGCGAATCTCTCTGCTCGCGCGCGGAATATAATGTACCGAGCGCGAATCCCGCGCGCGCGCTCTGATACACGCTGCTCTTGTAAGAATGATCTCTGGGCTCGCTCAGAGAATTTGCCTGCACTTAAAACCTGTTCAGTGCCATCGCCAATCTCTCCTCTTCGCTTAAAGTAAGCGTATGTGCTTAGACTGTGACCCGTGCGTTCGCGCATGCCTAAGTGTACTCTTCTCTTCCATTTCTTTCTCTTTGCTCTTGGCATAAACGCTGTCAAAACGGCAACAACCAATCATAAATAGGCTTCAACGGCTGACCAATGAAAACGCGACATCGTACATGGAATCTTATTGGTTGATATTGAACCGCACATGGAATAAGTTCAATCAAGACAAGCCGAGATGGATCCGCCAAATCGACGAGTTTTATTTGTTTTGATGTTAAATATGTCAAATGTATCTTAGAAATGTCTGGGAAGAGGGCGATTGGATTATTTTACATATAAATGACCTAGACTGTCAACCACATTGTTCACACTACAGGTGCCATGCCCATTGAAAGTGAGATTTTTGAGCCAAATAGATTTGAAAGCCGATTCCAAAAGGCAAAAATAATATTTTACGTCTGATAATTAACACATTGTCTCGTGCAATCACACCATTTATTAACCATTAAGTACGTAGCGAGATCAACTGCTAAATTCAAATCTGAACAAATATTTGGGGGGAATCTAAGATAAGACTCTAAAGGTATTTGAAGATACCTTTTCTAGACGTGTTCCCCGAACTATACCTTATTGTTGCTTAAAGGGAAAAATTAAAATTAAACCCAAAATTAAAATTATTAAAGTCATAATTTAGCTCCCACTCAAGTAGTTTCAAACCAGTATGAATTTATTTGATCTGTTGAACACAAAGGAATATATTTATACATATACATATAAGAATGTAAGTAACACGTAAGTACCCCACCACCACGTAGTTACTACTAGTAGAATAGAAAAAAATAGATATGTGTATGAAATATGACAAGAGTTGAGCGCCTTTGTCTCTGGTTCAGTGCAAAAGCACATTTGAATTTAGCAGTGAATCTTTGCATAATTTATTCTTTGCCATAATCCTAATTGAACACTGGGTGTGTTAGCCTACAGCTTCAGAATTATATTCATATATAGCCTATCACAGTGATAAGGTATCCTATAGCTAAGAGTGGTCCAGACCAACCTTACTAACGAATGTTAGTAAAATGTTATAAAGTTATACTTAAATAAGAACGTTTCGGGAAACACGTATTAACGTTAGATATAGCTTTAGTTTAAGGTATAATTTAAAGAAGGTTTCGGGAAATCCAGCCCTGTAACATTTCCTTTCAGATAACTTTAGAGTCTGGAGTAGCCTACCAATTTTTACAAAACATATTGTGCAGATAGACAGTCTAGGTCATTCATTTATATGTAAAATAATCCAATCGCCCTCTTCCCAGACATTTCTAAGATACATTTGACATATTTAACATCAAAACAAATAAAACTCGTCGATTCCGCGGATCCATCTCGGCTTGTCTTGATTGAACTTATTCCATGTGCGGTTCAATATCAACCAATAAGATTCCATGTACGATGTCGCGTTTTCATTGGTCAGCCGTTGAAGCCTATTTATGATTGGTTGTTGCCGTTTTGACAGCGTTTATGCCAAGAGCAAAGAGAAAGAAATGGAAGAGAAGAGTACACTTAGGCATGCGCGAACGCACGGGTCACAGTCTAAGCACATACGCTTACTTTAAGCGAAGAGGAGAGATTGGCGATGGCACTGAACAGGTTTTAAGTGCAGGCAAATTCTCTGAGCGAGCCCAGAGATCATTCTTACAAGAGCAGCGTGTATCTGAGAGCGCGCGCGCGGGATTCGCGCTCGGTACATTATATTCCGCGCGCGAGCAGAGAGATTCGCGCTCGCGCATCATATTTCGTGCGCGAGCAGAGAGATTCGCGCTCGCGCATTATATTAATGTACTTTCGCGCTACAATAATGTGCTCTCGACATTTGACAGGAAAATAACGCCATAGAACCAGGCATTAGTTTCCTTCAACTTGCTGTCCTGGGTGTGGCCGTGGGCGGGCACCATAGAGCGCCAATTTCGGTAGTGAAAGCTGCATATTTCACTTCATTGTATACATGGACAGTACCTGAGTATCTGCACTTTATTTCCATTTTTTATTTTTTTATTCAAGCTCAGCCCCACATAACCTCAGTGAGTTAACTTACCATAACTGTGCACTACACTTTAATTTAGTTTTAAATATCTAATGCACTTTATTTAAACGTTTTTAATGTGTCCATTGTTAAAAGTTCAAGTCTATTTTGTTATGGCAGCTAAAAAATTAATTGGAAAGGAAATTTTGTATTATATTGTTTTGACTCAATTATTCTGCTGATTTATCAATGTGATCTGATGTAAGACTACTCAGATGGCACACCGTAACTTGTATTTTATTTTGGTTTTACATTTTTAGTTAACTGTGTGCAATATCGCAATATTTATCGTATTGTGATGTATCGTGATGAAATCGTATCGTGATCCATGTATCGTGATGCGTATCGTATCGTGAAGTCCTTGCCAATACCCACCCCTATTAACGGATTCAAATGTACACATTTCAGAGCTCAAAACGGGTCTAATTTTAACCCAAATAAAACTGATTTTATGTGATTTTTTTTTAAAGTGCATACCGGTGTGTGTATATATTTATATATAATAAAAAGAATAAAATTGAAATGCAAGCACTAATAAAATAAAACAAATTCTAAAATAATGTATATATACTGTGTAAAATTATTATAGCAATTAACGCAGCGTCCGTTTTTTCTGTTATCCTTTGGCTAGTGTTACATTATATGATCACGCTCTTATTCATGCAAATGCTTTTAAACCATTCAAGCCCGGCATGACAAAAGAGAACGCCCTGTCTGTGAATGTCCTGACACACACACACACACACATACACGACGCACAGAAAGACGAGTGCCAGTATCGCGTGCACAGACTTGCCAAAATCGAGTTCTCTTTCAAAATGTCTTAAATGAACATAAAGAGTTGTGAGAAAATGAGGTGCGTGTGAGATCCGTGTCATGTGCAGCAGCGGCAGGTCTCAAAGTGACAGCAGCCACTAATGCTGTCTGCCATTAATGTTCATCAAAGAACAGAGGTAACCAGGGCCCAAAAATTAAACACTCGCCAATCGCCAAATGCGAGTAAAATTCGCCGTTGCCGAGTATATGAAACCGTGCCAATCGCCAGTTGGCCAGTAAAATCTTTTTTTATTCTAACAGTGCTATGTTGTAACAACATGAACGTGAACAAACGTGAACGATATAAGTAATAATAAAATCTATTAAAATTATATACAAATATTAAACATTATAAAATTTTAATGTTAAAAGTTGTATTAAAATTTTAAATAAACATGTAAATCATACTGACTATAAGTGGTCGGAAAAATAATATATACAAAAATTCAAATATATAATAATAATAATACAAAAATATATTACAAATAAAACAAAAAATGTAAAAAATATATAAATGCGTATTAAAAATGATCAAATAAAAATGTTAATAATAATATATAATAGGAGTAAAAATCATCAAGTGTTTTATGTTGGCTTCCCACAGTGATGTTCATAAAATGGAGAAGGAAATGGAGGTGGACGAGCTGAGAGCCAGAACCCGCTCCATAAGCATAAAGCAGTTTCATGACGCTCCACCGAAGGTGTCTGTCTTTTCACTCTCTATTTCTCTCATACGCTTATTCTTGTAGGATTTAACATACTATTTAGCATATCATATAATTTTTCTGTTCATCTCCATTCTTGTTTTATGAAAAGCCATCAAGAATAAAACCATCTGGTTTCAACACTCTCAATCCACAACTACATTGGCAGGTGATTTTTTCCTCCTATACTGTCTGTAGTTGCTTTAACTGCACACAACTTTGTAGTTATAAGTAGATTTGCATTGTAATGTTTGAAATGCAGGTCCATAGGTCTCATTTCATTCTCATAGACGGCAATAAATAAAAAGGAGAGACTTTTGCTCCTCACACGTTTCTCCAGAGAAAAGACTCCTCCAGTGTTTCAGAAGAGATCTCCTCGTAGTCTCATATTCTCACTATGAACTCAAACTTTTCTCATCAAATTGTCCCACAATTTATAGCTTTATTTGTATATATTTCAAATACATTTTGAGAGAACCATCTGAGACCATGTTAATACTGAAACAAAACATAACTTAGAGATCCATTTTGTCTCCTGAGCAATGAAAGAGAAACTCCTGACCTGTGTTTTACTCTGTGGGTGATGCATTTAAAATAGGTAGACTAACTATAAACAGCTTTATGTTGGTCACGTCTATCTAGGTCATGTCACACCATTTCCAGTACGTGTGGTTTTGGCCTGCTTTTCTGCATTTGTGCTTGAAACCGCCATGTTATGCATGTCATTGTGTGAATATGTTTTAGTGTGTGGTTTAGTTTTGCTTGTGTGTGTGTGTGTGTGTGTGTGTGTGTGTGTTCTTGCTCATGCGACCAACTTTGCAGCTGCCCGAGTCTCTGCGCATTAGCTCGCCCGTCCTCTCCAGCCCGCCTGACTGGCGTTTCGCGCTCACGCTGACCCTGCCGCTGTCCCCTCGCCGTGGCAGTATGGGGGTAAGAGCGCCACCTGCCTTCAGTACTGCAAACACACTGCTCCTGTGTGTCCTAGATCATCTCACTGCAAAACATCATTTTTTTCCAGTACAAATATCCTAACATTCTTAAATCTTGATACATTTACTTCAGAAGCAAAATAACATCAGAAATTGCGTCTTGTTTTCTAAAAAATGAATATTACTGGAATAATGTTTGTTCATAACTTTGAGAGAACCTTGCCAGATATATACAGAAAGTTCTGAGAACGTTCCCTTTTAGCTGGCTTTAAAATAACATTTTATTTTTCTGACCCCATTGGCAGACAATTCTTCTTCTTTTAAAGGAACACTCCTCTTTTTTTGGAAATAGGCTCATTTTACAACTCCCCCAGAGTTAAACAGTTGAGTTTTACCGTTTTCCAATCCATTCAGCCGAACTCCGGGTCTGACGGTACCACTTTTAGCATAGCTTAGCATAGATCATTGATTCTGATGAGTCCAGTAGCATTTTTTTCAAAATGACCAACGAGTTTCAATATTTTTCCTATTTAAAACTTGACTCCTCTGTAGTTAAACCGTGTACTAAGATTGACGCAAAATGAAAAGTTGCGATTTTCCAAGCCTATGACTAGGAACTTCTCTCATTCCGGCGTAAGAATCAAGGAGCTGTGCGGCCGTACCATGGGTGCAGCAGCGTAATGATATGACGAAGCACCTGAAAATAGTCCCCAGCTCGGTAACTTCCAACATGACCGGGACTAAGTTTTTGTAGTTTTTAGGCGGCAAATTAGGTTTCCAAATAAATACGGTTTGGGATCAGCACCAAAGTAAATGGCATCTATATCGCCTCTCACAAATGTCTCCATGCTAAGGCACGCTCCCTGTGCAAGCAGGTTGTCACGTTGGTTTGTTGACGGCAAGTGCTTCGTCATATCATTACGCTGCTGCACCCATGGTACGGCCGCACAGTTCCTTGATTCTTACGCCGGAATGAGAGTAGTTCCTAGCCATATAGGCTTGGAAAATCCCAACTTTTCATTTTGCGTCAATCTTAGTACACGGTTTAACTACGGAAGAGTCAAGTTTTAAATAGGAAAAATATTGAAACTCGTTGGTCATTTTGAAAGAAATGCTACTGGACTCATCAGATTCAATGATCTATGCTAAGCTTTGCTAAAAGTGCTACCGTCAGACCCAGAGATCGGCTGAATGGATTCGAAAACGGTAAAACTCAACTGTTTAACTCTGGGGGAGTTGTAAAATGAGCCTATTTCCAAAAAAAGTGGAGTATCCCTTTAAGCTTAAACTCATTTAATATTCATATATTTTTTACAGAAAACAAGCCTTAAAATCATGTCATTTTTGCTTACTAAGTAAATGTTTCTTGATTTAAAGGAACACTCCACTTTTTTTTGGAAAATAGACTCATTTTCCAACTCCCCTGGAGTTAAACAGTTGAGCTTTACCGTTTTCAAATCCATTCAGCCGATCTCCGGGTCTGGCGGTAGCACTTTTAGCATAGCTTAGCATAGATCATTGAATCTGATTAGACCGTTAGCATCTCTCTCAAAAAAATGACCAAAGAGTTTCGATATTTTTCCTATTTAAAACTTGACTCTTCTGTAGTTACATCGTGTACTAAGACCAACAGAAAATGAAAAGTTGCGAACTATACTCTCATTCCTGCGTAATAATCAAGGAACTGCTGCCGTACCATGATATAATCATTGCGCCTGCTGCACCAATGGTACAGCAGCACAGTTCCTTGATTATTACGCAGGAATGAGAGTATAGTTCCTAGTCATATTGGCCTAGAAAATCGCAAATTTTCATTTTCTGTCGCTCTTAGTACACGATGTAACTTTCAGAAGGGTCAAGTTTTAAATAGGAAAAATATCGAAACTCTTTGGTCATTTTTTTGAGAGAGATGCTAACGGTCTAATCAGATTCAGTGATCTATGCTAAGCTATGCTTTTCTTTCCTGTGTTGATGTATTTCCTATTAAAACAGGAAATTCAGCTGGGGAAAAAATCATCCCATGTATGCACAGTAACAAACTGCCTTTAGTTGATGTCACAGCCTTGAAAAAAACACCCACGACAGCTTGTGCCATAGACTTTCGCAATGAATCAATTTCAGCCACTTCCTTTGCGACCTACTTATGGTCGGGAGAGGAAATAATGTATGAATGTTACCGCAACAGAAGATGCAGAAGAACTATGATTTGCTTCATGCTGATGCTTGTCGGAAGCAGGTGGTTCTGTATTTATTACTCACTCAGAGGGAGGGACATTCCTATTCAGCATTTGATTGGACTTCATGCATCTATATTTATGTATTTGGCACATATTACATTCTATTTAAGATATATATAGATATATATTTCTATCAGTTTTTGCACTCCCTGACTTTGGCGTTGCTAGTTCTATGAACTGTTTGAGCTACAGGAATGCTTTTTGACAAAAATTGGTGTAGTCCAAGAGAGTGCTATTTTAGAATTGTTTATATACCTTTATAGTGTTTATTGATATTTAGAATTTTTTTCTCGTTTTATACATTTTCTTATGTGCTTTTGTCATTTTTACTAGTTTTTTATTTTCGTATTTTATATTTTTATCTATTTTTAAATTTAGGTTGAATTTATATTTATTTCATTTTTAATCATTTTTTTACTTATTTTATTTCAGTTTAGTCTAATTTCCGATTTTTAGGTTTTCAAGCTTTTTTTCAGTTCAGTTCAGTTCAACTTTATTGACAGACTCAAGGTCCATTAGAAAACCATTAAAACAAAAAAACAAACAAAAAAAAACACACAAAAAAAACACAACAACAACAACACAACAACAACCAAACAATTACCAATTATAAAAGACAGTTATACCAGTGCTTCCACAGCTGTGACTGGTATCGCACAACACTTTCACTAGGATTTACCAGTAACTTAATAATACCATTCTGAGAACCATCCAGTCGACCAATAAATTTGTACATCAGATTTCTCAATAAATGTCATATGACAATTTTTGATGTCATATTGATATTATTTTATTTCAGCTTTATTTTAATTACTGAAAACCATTTTTACTAATATTAATAATTAAAAATATATGTAATAATATTTCTAGTATAAATTTTTTTTTTTCTTTTAGTCAACGATAACAGCACTGGTGCAAGAAGTACTTTTTATTTTAAAGACATCTATAAAAGTACTATTAGCATATTGATGGACTTAGTCAGACAGACATGGAATAAAAGCTGCAAAACTGAGTGAGTGTTTGTGTTTGTGAAGGATCGTGGTTTTCCTGAGCCCAGCAGTAAAGAAGACGCCCAGCGGCTGTGGGAACTGGACAGGCAGCGTGTCCAGGAAACTTTAAGGAGGCAGAAACAGGAAATGCTGGAGGACAACAAGTGGCTGGAGAAAGAAGAGAAGCTTCTGGTAAGTTATCAATAGTGTCTCTCGTCAGAGCCGTCCCAGCCAACAGGGAACCTTCTCAGAACTTTGGCTAATGTCCTGGCAAGGTTCTCTCAAAGTTATGAACAAATGTTCTTCCAGTAACGTTATTAGAAAGTCATCTGTTCTTTAATACTGTTCTCAAAACGGCATAAAAACATCATTCATGAACTAAAACGTTTTAGTTGGACATTTGTCTAACACTTTTTTAATGTTACTACCGTACTTGTTTCAGAGAACATTCAAAAGTAACATTCCCATATCTGCAGAATGATCAAATGGACTGTTTTCGCCCCCCTGTGGTGAAAATCAAATAATTTAAATCGTTTAAATATGTCATTTTGGTGATCAAAGATGAGTTTTAAGGGATACAATTATTGAGGGATAAAATTATTGGAGGACTTTAACGTTTGCATAACCAAGAATGTTGAACGCTCACAGAACTTTCAGAAATAACTTTTTCATGTGAACGTTAAGCAAAACGTTCTTTCTCTACTGTCATGTTTAATTAAAACAGAAATGAAAGAAGTGTCTTTCAGTTACAGTATAAACCTTCTTATCGACAATGAAACAATTCAAATGTTTGCTTAGCAAAGCTTAAAAAGACTGTTAAAGAAGGTTAACTTGTTCAAATTGATCATGTTTACATGATGTTCATGATATTATGCACATAAGTCGCTTTGGATAAAAGCGTCTGCCAAATACATAAATGTAAATTCCAAAGAAAACAATATTAGCATTTCTAATCTTTCATAAAAGTCTAACGACTTGCTGAACTGAAACGTCTTTCCTTTTTGGCTGACGTTTCCTTTCTGCATGTATTTCTGTGCTATATTTTGTCTTGTTTCTCTTGAAATGCGTACATCATGAAAGTTAATCAGGTTGAACAGCATTTCATGTTGACTTTAGGGTCATCTTCATGTTTCTCCGTTTCTCTTTCAGGATCCGTCTGCCAATGATGACACAAAGGCAAAAGTGGTAATATATTAGTCTCTTTTATACTGTCTTCATCACATGACCGTTGTCTTCTACTCTTATAGACTGCTTACATATTCTTCTCTATTTTAGATGTCAGAAAACGAGACAAGCCAAGGTCAGTTCATTTTAACACACAATTACTATTTCACTATTGTATGCTATTGTGTTTTCAAGTCTTCTGAAGTAAAATGATAGAGATGAACAGCAAAATTTAAGTTGCATCATGGACATTATTCGAAAAGATTAAATGGTTCTGAAAAAAATAGTCACACTTGCATTGTTCTGATCTAGTGGAAACATTTGGTACTGCGCCAAAACAAAATATTACTGAAAGTTCAACTTGTTTTGGAAATATGGAAATGAAAATGATGAAAATTGCTCAAAAATAGTTTTTGAATTGTGTGTGTGTGTGTATATATATATATATATATATATATATATATATATATATATATATATATATATATATATATATATACAATTTTATATTTTTGTATTTTTGTGCATTTTTCATAATATTATACTTAAACTTCTATAACTTTTTTTAGTGTCACTTTTTAAACTTGTTTAAACTTTAGCAATTATCTACCTAATCTGTCTTCTTTAAAAAGAGATCAAGCTTAAGTCTATGCTCCAAAGCATTAAAGATTTATAAAAGTTTAGATTGGAAATTTCTTTTTCAGGTCTATGCTCATAAATTAGTTAACAGGAAATAAATGGATTATAACTTTTCCATAAATATAATTTAATACCATAAAATCTCTTAAAAATACAATATATTAAATAAAAAACATTATTCCAACTTAAATATAGTGCCTTCATTTAATTGAAATAAAAAAAATCTGTAATTTTTTACCGCTACGCGATGAGAGGGTTAAAGGTGCAGTAAGCGATTTCTGAGAAACACTGCTGATATTTGAAACCAACACAAACAAACACGCCCCTCCCTTCATTGCTCCGCCTCCAAAATGCACGAACACACAATGCAAGAGTGAATGTCTCTTTATCTGTCTCTTTTTCGCTTCTATCAGACATCTTTTGTAATGTCTCGCAGCCATCTCTCTTTCTACAGTCTTTCTTAAATCCTCCCTCTTGCTCACTCTCTCTCTCCCCCATC
The DNA here is from genome assembly GCF_949152265.1 of Phoxinus phoxinus. Classification (NCBI taxonomy): domain Eukaryota; kingdom Metazoa; phylum Chordata; class Actinopteri; order Cypriniformes; family Leuciscidae; genus Phoxinus; species Phoxinus phoxinus. Next base: position 9,674,215 of record NC_136888.1, on the reverse strand, counting down.
ATGTGACACGCCCCCTACTGCTGATTGGCTCACACTCTCTCTCCTCCCCCATCATGAGTGAGACATCCCCTACTGCTGATTGGCTACAAGTGTGTTGTGCTGCTCGGTCCGATCCGCTTTCAACAGCTTTTCTCTGAAATCACTTACTGCACTTTTAAACGACAGGAGCATTTGTATTTGGGTGGAGAGTGTAGCATTTGAATCGTGGGTAAGAGCATGGCACAAAACTGACAGGAGACTGAAACCACACATGAAAACCCATGAAAACACACGGTTACATGCGTTTGTGCAGCGCACAGCGTCTCTCTCGCACTGCATGATACGACAGACAACTTGTTGTACAGTCAGGTGAATTCACAGCACCTTTTTCCGAGAATGCGTTTGTGAGTCCTGAAAATGTACGTGCGTGAGTTCAGATATAGAATGCAGTTGTCACTCCTGTAAATTACTTTAAGATTTTGAATGGTTTTTCGTTTTAGTTAACACTGACAACACTGTTTTTGGATGCACCTCTGGTTTGACGTGACTAAATATTCCTGATCTATTAGTTTAATAAGTAATATTTCAGTAACCAACACTTATACTGTCACAATCTTAATGATAACTTATAGGATCCATAGTAAAGCTTCTTCTATGTTGTCACACTTTTTTTTTTTTTTTCTGTTTGGCTCTCAGATCATGTCCAGGGTCCCCCAGAGAAGCCCCCGCGGGTGTCCGCTCAGGTAATTGCAGTCTTAATGCGGTTAGGGACGGGGTTGAAGGGCAGAAGAGACTTCTGATCTCTTTTTGAAGCCGCTGAGTAAAGGTGTCAGCCGTCCTTTGGAAGTTTGCAGACGAGCAGATAGCAGCAATCAAAGCGACGGGTTTTACTGGGAGCTCTGTGACTAAAACCTGATGAGCTTTGGGCCTTTTGAGCTCACCTTGATAATGGGTCAGTAGAAAGAGGATGAGGGACGATTCCCTCACCACATATCTTTAGACTTCAGCCTTGGTGAAGTTGAAATGAAACCTTCTGTCTCCGAGCTATGCAGGAGCTTTGGTCAGCACCACCAAATGAGAGTAAGGACTAAATCAAATAGAGAGACTGATGACTTTTTTTTTAAAGAAGTGAAACATACATAGATCAGGGTTAATATAGGAACAAAAACTAAAACCATAAATAAACTATATTTATAAACAATACTGTATTATACTAACGCTTCTCATGTGTTTTTTACCTACCCAAGTTACCGTTTGCACACCAATCTTTCACATGCTTTCATTTCGTTTCAATGTAGATGTTATCCGCAGAAAAAAGTAAATAATAAAATTGTAACACTTTACAATAAGGTTAATAAGTTAACATTAGTTAACGTGAACTAAGAATGAACTATAATTCTACAGCATTTATTAATCTTAGTTAATATTAATTTCAACATTTACTGATACATTATTAAAATCAAAGGTTGTATTTGTTAATATTAGTTAAAGGTGCATTGTGTAATATTTAGGAGGATCTGTTGACAGAAATGCAATATCATATACATAACTATGTTTTCAGTGGGGTATAAAGACCTTTACTTAATGAACTTATGTTTTTATTACCATAGAATGAGCCATTTCTATCTACATACACCGCGGGTCCCCTTACATTGAAATAGCCAACTTCTACAGTAGCCCTAAACGGACAAACGCGCTTCGTCACTGTTGTTCTTCGTGCAAATAAGCTAGCTAAATTCAGTGAATAAAACACTGACACAATGATGAACAAGTATCAATAATATTCGCAATAATAATAAAAATATCTCAAACGTCATTTAGAAAACTAGTCCTGTCCAAATAGGGCTTAATATAAATAAAAGCTAAATAGAAATATTTAATAACAATAACAAAAACACAAAATGACTCAAATTAAAATTAAAAGTAACTCAAATAACACTGACATGGTTTAAACCACAATGCAATTTCTTCTGATAAAATCTTTATTAAAAACAATATTTGCAATGTTTTGCTACACATATTAACACCGATTGATTCTGACCATCATAGCCGGCTCCCACAGCAGAACTGGATCGCACAGATGACATGGTCTACAATAACGTCATGGAGATGGTGAAGGTCGTGGTACAGCTGAAGAACGATGTCAACACGTTACCAGCCTCAGAGTACGTCAATGTGGTGAAGGTAGGTCAACTTTGAATATCTTATTTCTGGTCATTTATGCTTCATGCTTAAGGTTTGGAGTTGTGTTTCTGTTTCTGTTTGACAAGGTCATTATTGTCTTATTTTGCAGTCGGTAGGAATGACGTTGCGCAGTCTGATCCGCAGTGTGGACGACATCCTCCCGTCTTTACATGACTCCATCAGAACGGAGGTAAAGGATTTAGAAAATATAGTGACTTCCCAGCTAACAGAGAACATTCTCAGAACGTTCTGGATTGGTACAAGTACAAGCGAACAGTCCTTCAGAAATGGTAATAGAGCATTCGGTAAAAGTTATCTGGTCTTTTTATTTTGTTCTGAAAATGTTAGCCCAAAAACATCATTTCAATTTTTATTCTCATAATTACAACTTTTTATCTGAAAATATGACGGGATGTCATCATTTTATTATTATGACATTTAATCTTATAATTATGACTTAGTATTTCATAATTTTGACTTTATATCATAATTATGACATTTAATCTTATAATTAGGAATTAGCATGCCGTAATTTTGACTTCAGCTGAAACTCGAAAAATTAGAATATCGTGCAAAAGTTAATTTCAGTAATTCAACTTAAAAGGTGAAACGTATATGTTATTATAGACTCATTACATGCAAAGTGCGATATTTCAAGCCTTTATTTGTTATAATTTTGATGATTATGACTTACAGCTTATAAAAACCCCAAATTCAAAATTAGAATATTGTGAAAAGGGTTTCATAAGCTATAAGCCATAATCATAAAAATTATAACAAATAAAGGCTTAAAATATCTCACTTTGCATGTAATGAGTCTATAATATATTAGTTTCACCTTTTAAGTTGAATCACTGAAATAAATTAACTTTTGCACGATATTAAAATTTTTCGAGTTTCACCTCTATATCATAATTACTTTTTATCTCATAATCTGACGGAATATCATAATTTTGACATTTTATCTTATAATTATGACATTTAATCTTATAATTAAGACTTAGTATATCATAATTTCGACTTTACCTCATAATTTTGACTTGTATTTATACATTCATGGAACGTTTTTTCGGAAATATTTTTGTTTCGGAAGATAGTAACGTTCTTATACTTTTTACAAAATGATCAAATTAAAGGGGTTGTACTGTATGGAAGAATTTCCATGTATTAATCTCTTTTTCTATTGCCAATGTGTGAACAGCTTGTAACGAAACCTTTCCCAACTTTATAGCTCGTCTATGAAAGCCTGTAGACTGATTTCTATGTGAAGGACTCGGGATGTTTTTGCCGTTTACGCTTGCTCCCAAGAGCCTCTCTTTCGTTCAATGACACATGAAATGAATGCTTATACACTGTTCAAGATAAAGAGCCATTCTGTACATGTTATGTGTGCATGAATGCGAGCACGAGCAAGAAGTTGCTGGCTGCAGTTCACTTAACAGCCACCGGTGTCGCTAAAAACAAGGGTTTCTGAATTCTACGTATAGCGCCTTTAAAGGGATAGTTCACTTTGAAATAAATTTTTGATATGTTTTAGCTTACCTCAAGGGCATCCAAGATGTAGGTGTCTTTGTTTCCACAGTTTTTTCAATTTTTATATTTTAGGGTCAAACCGTTGTTGTCTGACAGTCATATCATGAAGGTCTATGGGGTCCACCTCAAAGAGCATGCACAGAGAAGTCAAAATTAAACATGATTTAATGACTCGTAAATGTAAGTACACATTGATGGCCTAAGACACGAAACGAGCGGTTTGTGTGAGAAAACGAACAGTATTATGTCGTTTTTACCTCTTGTAACACAGTCACGTCCAAATACTCTGAGGGCGGGCGCTTCCTTCTGTGTGACGTGTACGCAGACTGGTGCATAGATATATATACACTAGATGTCGCATTAAAGACATTCGTTCCAATGAACTGCCGTAGCCAAGGCGATATCTAGTGTATACATCTATGCACCAGTCTGCGCACACGTCACACACCAGGATGCGCTCGCGCCCTCAGATCACTTTGGACGTGGCTGTGTTACAAGAGGTAAAAACGATATAAATACTGTTCGTTTTCTCACACAAACCGCTCGTTTCGTGTCTTAGGCCATCAATGTGTACTTACATTTACGAGTCATTAAGTCATGTTTAATTTGGACTTCTCTGTGCATGCTCTTTGAGGTGGACCCCATAGACCTGCATGATATGACCGTCAGACAACAACGGTTTGACCTAAAAATATCAAAATTTAAAATACTGTGGAAACAAAGACACCTACATCTTGGATGCCCTTGAGGTAAGCTAAAACATATCAAAAATTAATTTCAAAGTGAACTATCCCTTTAACTTTACATTTTTAACTTTCAGAGAACATCCAGAAAATAAAGTTTTTACAACTTAATGGGAACATTAGCAAAACGTTCATTGAAAATGTTTTGTTAGCTGGGTTAGTGAGCTATTTTTAACGAAACCTCATAGATGGTTTTACCCAGAATGCACTTAAATGCAGTATAAAATACTGTTCTGGCTCCTCTCTGCTCCTCAGATTGAAGGAACTCAGAAGCTGCTGAATAAAGATCTGGCCGAGCTGATAAGTAAGATGCGTCTGGCTCAGCAGAACGCCGTCACGTCTCTGAAGGACGAGTGTAAGAAACAGATGCTGACGGCCGCTCACACGCTGGCCATGGACTCCAAGAACCTCCTGGACGCTGTGGACCAGGCCAGAGTACGAGCCAATATAGCCAAATCCGCCACACCCTAGACCTGATCCCTGAGTGGATGTCAAACGGGGGGTTTTATCCAATGTGAAAGCTAGAGGATGAATTTCATTGTAAATGACCTGGCACATCTCGCTTTATTTATGCTTTCGAAAGGTAATGAAAGCAGTGCTTTCCATGTTGAATGTTTTCAGATATATTTTCACAAATGTACGATTGTAATCTGCAGAGTTTGGGGAAGGAAATAAATACAGACGTTTTGCAGTTTTGTCATTTCAGAGCATTAACTTATTTAATCCTCTAAACTTTACACATATGTTTAATAAACATCAATACAATTAGCATTTCTATAAAGTACAACTGATTTAGAATCACAAAAGTACAGTTTTCATTGCCTCCAGAAATTCAGACTTAAATTAAAAATCCAATTTGTAATATATTTCAAATAATTGAAAGTTCACTTTTTAATTTGTTTCATGTAGATAGGATCAATTAAATATTGTAATAAATCTTTTACCTTAATGTTTAACGTTTTTGCCCTTGATCAAATTACCTTTTTAATTATTTCAATTGAATTGTTCATTTATATCTCATTTTATGAAATTATTATAATCATGACTTAGTATGTTTTTTAATTTTTACTTTATCATAAGTATGACATTTCATCTTTTAATTATGATTTAGTATATCATAATTTCAATTGAATTGTTTATTTCTGTGTTTTCATGATAGTGGGAGTTCTCAATCATCAGCAGAGGGCGACAGCGCTCATGTCGTCTCATTTATCATTAGTCTGTCAGGGACTTTTTTCTCAACTGTAAAATAGAGCCATTAAGGGATATGACTGGCAGATAGTCTCACTTACATTAATTATGAAGTCAAACGGAGACATTTTAATGTCACGATTCATTCTCGATTTCGGCAGATAAAGCCAGATCCTAGTTTGGCTTCAATTGCTCTTCATGTTACTTCAAAATAGTGTTTTAGTTCAGTTGGACGAGCAGAATTTCAAATAGTAAATGTCATTTTTCCTCCCAGGTCCCATTTGACCCGCATGGACCACAGACCCGTCTTGCGTAATTACACGACCTTCCCAATATCAAAAGCATTGTGTTTTCAAAGACTTCAAAAAAAAAGTTCTAAATAAATAGTTGCCTTCTGACCTTGGAGATAATTGCTGTTGAAAGCGGCACGAAATGCAATCTACGATTCGTTGAACAGTTGGATAAAGGGTAAAGAGTGAACTGAATTGAACTGCCACCCATCAGGGTCACATACGCGTTTGCCTCTTTCCCAAAGGTTAATTTTGCATATTGCGGCGGTGACGGCCCCGCTCTTTATGCATGGAAACGGCAGGACTCGGGTGCAGTTTGATAGTGCTAAATGTCAGGGCATTCAGTGTTTTCTGCATTGTAACAATGAATTGTGTCCTCAAATATTCCCTGAACAGGCGGATATCTTACATCAAAGGAAGAGAGGAAAAAAACGACCTTTTATATATATTACAATGTTTTCCATCTTTCTAATGGTCCCTGTAAAAGGCCTTGGCTTCAAGTGTTTGTCCGAGCTCTTGATGTTGGTGTGTATCACGGCTCTTAGATCATTCCTGATATCCAGGGAGGTAAGAAGAGGCCGACCGTCCCCAGCAGGCACACGATGATGAACATCCACAGAAAGATGCGATCAATCACCATTCCCACGTATTTCCAGTCCTCCTTGACCTGTCAAAAAGCAAACACAGTGCGGTTCAAAAGTGCTCAGAGCAGGAAGACTGGACAGTGTAACGAGGTCAGTGGAGGCACATCTGTTTATCTGCTGGAGAAACAATATTCACACTAAGGGCTTTGCTCTTTTTCAATCAGCCTGTTTACACTTTGGACTTTTGTTTTTATGAGGGCACTGCTTTTATTGTCAACATTTTTGTCGTAACTGCAATTTTATCTCTAGTAACTGCAACGATATCTATAAATCAAGACTATATCTCACTATTACAACTTTTTCTTTCTTTATTTTATTACTTTATTTCTCATAAGTGCAACTTTATATCGGACTTTGTTTCTTATTTTAAACCTAATCTCTTTTTTTGTCTTATAATTATGACTTTGGATGTCGTAATTTTGACACTGTCATAATTTAAACTTTTTATCTCATAATATAACCTAGGACATCATAATTTTGACATTTGATCTCATATTTATTACTTTTTATCTCATTATGACTTTTTGTGTCATAATTGTGACATTTTTATCTCTAAATTATATTTAAGATGTCATAATTATGACATCCCATGATTTTAACTATTTTATCAATTTAAACTAAGTCATAATAACAACTTTTTATCTCATATGACTTTTGAGGCATTTTATCCTAATTATAACATTTAATCTTAAAATGCTGACTTGGTGTATCCATCAACTTTTCTCATTTTGACTATATTATGACTTATGTCGTACTTTTCACATTTTATCACAGTTATAACATTTTATCTTATTATGATTTAGTATATCATAATTTCGACTAACTCAATTTTGACGTCAATTTCCAATTTTTTTACTAAATTATAATCATGAATTAGTATGTTGTAATTTTCACATAATTATGACATTCAATCTTATTATTATTATTTAGTATATCATAATTTCGACTTTCTCATAATTTAGACATCTCAATTTCCAATTGTATCTAATTTAATGACTTTTTATATTATGCTTATGACTTAGTATGTTGTACCGTAATTTTGATATCATAATTATGACTTTTTTATCTCATAATATGATGCGATGTCATAATTTTGATGTTTGATCATAATTACGACATTTAATCTTATAATTAGGATTTAGCATGTCGTAATTTTGACTATATCATAATTATGGCATCATAATTTAAACTTTTTATCTCATAATGACAACCTTTTATCTCATAATATGACGGTATGTCATAATTTTGACATTTTATCTCATATTATGACATTTAATCTTATAAGTATGACTTAGTATATCATAATTTCGACTATCTCATCATTTTGATGTCAATTTCCAATTTTCTCTTTTTTTTTACTAAATTATAATCATGAATTAGTATGTTGTAATTTTCACTTTTTATCATAATTATGACATTTAATATTAATATTATTATTATAATTTAGTATATCATAATTTCGACTTTCTCATAATTTTGACATCTCAATTTCCAATTGTATCTAATTTGATGACCTTTTATATTATAATTATGGCTAAGTATGTTGTAATTTTGATATCATAATTATGATTTTTTTTTATCTCATAATATGATGGGATGTCATAATTTTGATGTTTTATCATAATTACGACATTTCATTTTAGAATTATGATTTAGCATGTTGTAATTTCAACTTTTTATCTCATAATTACAACCTTTTATCTGACTCATAGTATGACAGGATGTCATAATTTTGACATTTTATCTCATAATTGTGGCATTTCATCTTATAAGTATGACTTAGTACATCATAATCTCGACTTTATCTCATAACTTTGTCATGTCAATTTCCAATTTTATCTCATTTTATGGCTTTTTATCTATACATTTATAAATAGACTTTATATCTATAATTACGACTTTCTATTATGATTCACGCGCGTCTGATTTTTTCTTATGTGTCATAAAGGGGCTTCCACAATCCCTCAAGTCTGCATGACTGAAGACTCACTGAAAAGTCTTCATTCTCCGCGTGCAGGTGATCAGCGATGTAGCGCACCCCATCCAGGGCCTTCAGGACACACGGTGAGAAGCTGGGGCCGGGGTCTGACACGAGGTTCGTGAGCTTCGCTGGACGCTGGCACAGGTTCATCACGTGCCCTAACTGCCGGAGCTCGTACTTCTGGAGTAGAGGCTCCGAGTCGGACAGAAGCAGAGACGTGGCGGATGGGGACGAGATGGACGTGGATATCCCCATCCCCACCCCGAACCCCACGTCCTGGCGGTCCTGCCCGTCCACGTCGCTCTCCTGCTGAAGCCAGCTTTTAGATGTGCCGAGGTTGGCTTTGCTGCGGTGCTTCAGCTCGGGTTCTGGGCGTCTCATGAAGAGCCAGCGGGGAATGAGGTCCAGGAACACCGAATGAACCCAACTGGGCATTTTATGGGTGCTGGGCGATCGATGGTGCACATTGAGCACAAAAACGGTGATGACTATGGAGAGGGTGACAAATATCATGGTGAAGAGCAGGTACTCTCCGATGAGAGGAATGACCAGAGACGTCGAGGGAATGATTTCAGTGATGAGCAATAGGAAAACGGTGAGGGAGAGGAGGACGGAAATACACAACGTGATCTTTTCTCCACAGTCCGATGGCAGGTAAAACACCAGCACGGTCAAACAGGAAATCAGCAAGCAGGGGATGATGAGGTTGATGGTGTAGAAGAGAGGCAGGCGGCGGATGATGAAGAAGTAGGTGATGTCCGGGTAGATCTCGTGACAACAGTCGTATTTCTTGGTGTTGTAGGTTCCCACGGCGTTGACGATTGCCCATTCGCCACTCTCCCAGTAGTCCTTCAAGTCCACGGTGTTCTCGATCTGCTCCAGGTCAATCTTGGCCTTGTCGTAGGTCCAGGAGCCGAACTTCATCTTGCAGTTCTGTTGGTCGAACGGGAAGAAGGTGACGTCGATGCTGCAGGAGCTCTTGTAGATGGCGGGAGGAACCCAGCTCACCCTTCCCGTGTGGAACAGGTGCGCTTTGGTCATGTGGGTCACTGCGAACTCGCCATCCGCACTGTACACAAAACCACACCAGTTTACACTACTGCTCAAGAGCTGGGGGACTTTACAATAGGGTTCATTAGTTAACATTAGTTATGTGTTAACTAACATGAGCAATACATTTGTTACTATATTAGTTCATGTTAGTTAATGAAAATACAGTTCATTGTTTGTTCATGTTAGTTCACAGTGCATTAACTAATGTTAACAAATACAACCTTTGATTTTAATAATGTATTTGTAAATGAATATTAGATTATTTAAATGCTGTAGATGTATTGTTCATTCTTAGTTCATGTTAACTTGTAAAGTGTTATTTACTTTTTTTTCACTAAGGCGGACATTTATTTGATAAAAAATTCAGTAAAACCAGAAATATTGTGAAAAATGATTTCAATGTGACATAACCGTTTTCTATTTTTGATTATATTTTAAAATGTAGTTTTTTCCTGTGATCAAAGCAGAATTTTCCGCATCATTACATCATCTTTGATCCTTCAGAAATCAATCTACCGGTAATGTGCTGATTTGATACTCAATGTAAAAATGTATACCTTATGTTTCATTTTTTCAGGATTCCTTGATGAATAAGAAGTACAAAAGAACAGCATTTATTTTAAATAGAAATATTTTGTAACATTATTAGTGTCTTGGCTGTCACTTTTGACCAATTTAATCATTGCCGAGTAAAAGAAACGATCTAAGTCTCAGCAAAAGAAAGAAAGAAAGAAAGAAAGAAAGAAAGAAAGAAAGAAAGAAAGAAAGAAAGAAAGAAAGAAAGAAAGAAAGAAAGAAAGAAAATTGCATGTTGGATTAAAAGGGCCATAAAAACTTAAAGGGGTGGTGTAATGCCCTTTTCTATAAGATAAGTCTATAAAATAGTTCATAAAATAAGTCTCTGATGTCCCCAGAGTGTGTGTGTGAAGTTTCAGCTCAAAATACCCCACAGATATTTTTATATAGCATGTTAAAATTGTCACTTTTTGAGGGTGATCAAAAACACACCGTTTTGTGTCTGTTCCTTTAAATGCAAATGAGTGCAGCTCCCGGCACAGGGGGCGGAGCTACAACAGCTTGCACTAACTGTGCACAATTTAAAAAACTTTTAGCCTTTTATATTCAAACCAGAGTCAGACAATGATGGAGAGACTCAAGAAGAAGTGGCATGTAGAAGCAACAGGACATTTCTAAATGGTCAGTTGATTAATGTATTATGTGTACAGTAGTTATCTTCTAGTCATTGATTAGCTATAAATGTTGTTCAGGGGGCGGTTTATGTAAATTCTAGGGTTGGTGATGTCACTAGCCTGGGAGGAATGACGTGTAGTCCCTACCAGCCGTTTGTTGTAGTCCTTAAAAAGCAATTTCTTTGAACTTTGAGCGTTGTAACTTTGCAGATGTTATTTATGCTCAAACAGCAACATTACACACTAACTAAAGTTAGAAAAGTGAAATCATAATCAACCACCCCTTTAAATATCTGTTAACATTATAAATGAGCCACAGAAAGTACGATATGAGCCTTTTAAAAGTGCTTTCTTTAAAATATGGATGAATTAGGAAGTGTCTTTGATGTATCTGGGGTAGAAACTTTCTTTATGCCTCTAGGAAGATGTTCCATGACAATTGCAATAATTACTTCAAATATCTACATCAATTTTTTTTAGCGTTTGCTCCAGGCCTGATGATGCAAGAGCACCTCAATTTCTGTCTGTCGAGATCAAATTTGCCTCCTAGATAAAAACAGACCTGGTGTTTCCAAAAATAGACAATAGTCATTTGACATTTTATTAGGAGATTAAAACATGCACCTTTTTTTAATCAACTACAGCAGTGCTTAACATCTTATTTCACGCCATGTCTGTTTAATTTCACATATTAACGTTACAGAAACACCAGAGCGCTGGATCTAAGGGCTACAGATATTAATAGAGCCATTAAGACATGGACCACCCTCTTTCTTCTAGTTTTAACAGGACACTGTTAGTTGAACCGTAACCTTTAATGTCCGAATACCCAGGACCACCTCGACTAATCTTCCTGCATATGTCATGTGTGTCACAAAATTTTTAGAAATATACATAATTACTTACTTATTGTATAAGACGATGTCAGGGACCCAAATCATCTCTGACGGGACTCTAATAGACGTCACATTATCGAACTCTGAGGGGTTCCAGCGCAGTTTATAATCGTTCCATTCCTGCAGGATCCAAAGCATGTTATCAGTGGTTGCTTTCCCTGGGAATCAAACCCATGATCTTGGCACTTCTGTGCTTCACTGTTTGAGTTACAGGGAGGGTCATTTGAGCTACTAAAAAGGCTAAGAGTTAACTAATGTTAACAAGTAAAACCTTATTATAAAGAGTTACCATAATTACTATATATGTCCAACTTTATATTTAAAATTATTTTAAAGAAAGTGCATTTATTGATGTGTTGATTTTGCAAAGTGAGGTCAAGTCACATGCCGCCTTATTAGCATGCGATTCTTCAAAATTCAAAAATGGTTATTTAACATAACCACCTGTTCATCAGTTACTTGATTAAATTTTGACTTTTTATCATAGTTATGACATTTAATCTTACAAATTACAATGATTTAGTATATCATAATTTCGACTTTTTCATTATTTTTTATTTTGACGTGTATGTATGTAATTTTGACGTTGTATCACAATTATGACTTGTCATAATTTCAACTTTTTATCTCATAATTATTTTTTTTATCTCATAATATGATGGGATGTTATCATTTGGATGTTTTATCATAATTATGACATTTAATCTTATAATTACGATTTAATATGTTGTAATTTTGACTTTATATCACAATTATGACTTGTCATAATTTCAACTTTTTATCTCATAATTCTTTTTTATCTCATAATTTGATGGGATATCATCATTTTGATGTTTTATCATAATTATGACATTTAATATTATAATTACGACTTTGTATGTTGTAATTTTGACTTTATATCATAATTATGACATCATAATTTCAACTTTTTATCTCATAATATGACGGGATGTCATAATTTGAACATTTTATCTCATAATTATGACATTTAATCTTAGAATTATGACTTGGTATATCATCACTCTAAAAAATGCTGGGTTGTTTCAACCCAAATTTGGGTCAAATATGGACAATTTTTTTTATTAAAAATGTTAACCCAACTGTTGGGTTAGTCCATATTTGACCCAGATTTGGGTTAAAACAACCCAGAATTTTTTAGAGTTTATCTCATAATTTTGACTTATCGATTTACGATTTTATCTCATTTTATGACTTTTTATCTCATAATTATGACTATAACAGACTATAATTATGATTATGACGGTCACCTGTTTCAGCCAAACGTTTGTCGTCATCATTTGATTCTTCTCATCCTGTAGAATATCAGAGGATGAAGTTAGCATCAAAATTCGGTCTGGTAGATGGATAAATCCCACAGACTTCCATTAAAGTGGGACTCGAGCCATTCCTGGAGTCCCTAGCAACCGCACATTTCCATCAGAATATGTGAAGCTCTTGTTAACGGTAAATATGGCCAAAAATGACTTGCATTTGTAAGATGGTCTTCGTGCATTGATGCTTTAAATTTGCCACTCATCACGACCGAGACAAGATTCAAGCAGAGAAAACATGCAAAATATCAACTTACCACATCAATAAGCTGGGCGATCGAGAGGCCAAACTTGACGATGACAACATCACTGATGTTCTGCACAGGTCTGGACCACTTATTGTAACCGAGGAAGAGTTTCTTAAAGAGTTTGTCTTCTGCATGCGCATGGATCCAACCATCTGATAGCGCTGCAAGAGACATTCATAGACAGAGAGAGAGATTCCTCAAGATCTTGATCATGCACTTTATTTTATTAGTGATAACTGATTCATTCAGCTCTGTAATAGATTAGAAAGTGTCTGATAAATGTGTTGGAAAGGTTCTGTGGAGGATGAGATGAGCAACACTGAATAGGCTGAAGTTGTGGCTGGGTAAAAGAAAAGACTGGCCGAGCAGAGCCGCCTCCTCGCTGTAATTACTGTTTGTTCCTTAATCACTGCAGTCAGCTCGAATTAATCCAGCCGGCCAGTGATTTGTGATGTGTGTGTTTTTTCTTAGTACAGAGGGTGGAAACTTCATATTAGAGTCTAAATGGAAAGAAGAGTGAAGTCACACATGGACAGGAAACAATGCAATGCAAACACACATGTATTGAATGGTAAATACCACAAGGTAAAAAAAAAAGAGAGAATATAATCTAAATAATATCAATAATCTGAAAACGCCTCTTTGTTGCATTCATTTGAAAAAAATTATAATAATAATTTCCGAATTTCTATTCCCACTGGATATGCATATACAGATTTTTAGCTTGTTAATTTTTTTCCCCCTATGGACAGAATTAAGGTGAGAAACTAAAAAACTAAAAAAATAAATCATGCACCCGTCAAATTTTGAGATTTTATGCTGCTTCTTTTTTTGGACTGGTTGAAAGAAAACATCCAAAATACACTTTTAAGCGTATCTTTTAGAGCACTCTATCTATTTGCGTCTGAAGATTTCAATTGCAATATCATTAAAGGCTGTTTTCTCAAAAAAATAAAAAAAAATAAAAAACATTTCTCCTGCAATAAGCCAGAAATCTCCACTTCAGCAGCTTTTAGACACCAAATGTTCGTTTTTATTCATTGGCTGAAGGTTTTTTACATATGGGGTTTGTTCATAATTAGCCTGATTTTATACATTTAATACCTAAACAAAATAGTAATTTTTTTTCTGGCTGTTGACAGTATTTTGACTCTAATATGTCGATATGTCAACAACAACTGACTTCATCCAATGTTCAGATTTTATTCTAGAAATGTATGCAAATGAGTGCATATTTAATTAGATAACACCTCAATTGCATATTTAAACATAACATTACAGAAAACTTATAATACATTTTTTTTTTTGCAATGCGTAATCAATCATCTGGGGAAGTATGGTGATATCTATTAGTGTTTAAAAAAACAAAAAACATTTTATTACCCTATTCACATAGGGTGTCTTGTCTTAAAATATGCTAGCCTATATGTTGACTGTTGTACAAAAAAAAAACATGTTTAAATGTTATTATGCATTTCAAGCCCATCATCCACAGATTGCCAAAGACATGTTCGTTAGTCCTAACCCCATCCATAACAAATGACCCTAAAATCAGAGGGAAGTGACAGGTAAATAACACTGATGTAGAATCACATAACCATGACTGTAAGCCTAGACTTCACATAATCTGTAAACTTGTCCCTCAAATCTGATTGGTTGATTGATGACAAAGATGTTGATCCAGGAACATGTTGCATTTGGTGAATTCAGATACACTAACACTCAATACTTCATCTAAAACTTTCTGATAGCATTACATTGTAGGCTACGTGTTTCATATACAAATACAAATTATTTTAAATACATAGGCTACACATGATGAACTAGCCTCGATTTCCATATTTTTAGATATTTTTAGCTCCAGTAAAAAAAATAAGTGCACTTACCAGGTTTAACGTGTTCCACAATAAGAAAGAGCAGCCACAAACTCTTCAAAAATAATTTGAAATGATTTTGCCCCATATCAACAGTCAGAAGTCCGCTAGTGACTGGTCATGCTGGATGTGATGAATGAGCGCGCAGTGTTTGCTCGTGCACAGACTCGCACTGACGGACTGCGAGCCAATGATGACGCTGTGCGGCTCCAGTGGGAGGGGTGGACACGGGGAAACAACTGCACGTGCAAAGCCCTCAATCATTACACTATTAAATAATGCAGTGAGTAAGTAAATATTAACTTGACACAATTTGTTTTAGGTTTAGCCAATGTCGCGAAAAATATTTACCTAACCCGTGAGAAGAGCGTCTGATCAGCTTCCGTTTAACCAAACCTTTTTGCTTCTTGATATTGCAAACTGTTACTTGTTATCATGTTATTTTAATCTATTAATTATCGTATATATTTTAAAACACTTTATTTTACAGTGTCATTGTTATACATGTTACATGCCTATTACTAGCTTAATAAATAATGCATAACCAACCCCTTACCCCATAGTTCATTATTACACTATGTACTTAAATGTATAATTACACTGTAATACTGACACCTTAAAATAAAGTGTAACCATTTTAATATGAAACAATATTCGGTAATTACAAACATTTGACAAAGTTTGCGATTACAACTTTGTTTTGACATTTTGATTTGATCCCTTTCTACTATATCAAATAGGCTACTTTAAATACTTTAGTCAAGGCATAGCGTATGAATGTTAAATAGGTCCTATTGACGTTGCTTGATATGATAACCTTTCTGCAGCCTCCATGACCTAATCTAATTAATATCAATGATTCGCCAAATGATGATCATCGTGCCTCTTGCGAACTTCTGCTTTTCAGCCAATCAGGTACGCGTATTTGGTGAACGTCAAGTTACGTGATTAATATTCAATGAGTTGTGCCTCCGCCATAGTAGCACTGTATTATTTATGCCCAGACTCTTTATGCGGGCGCGGCAGTGCCAATCCTCACATCAGTAGTTGTAGAAGTTGTCAGTCACCGTTACTGAGTTTGGAAACTCTCCCAGAAACTGCGGTATATCAGGTAAATTAAGGACTTTACTGAACCCATCTTTACTATGGCAGCAGTGAGCAATGAACTTTGTCCTGCAAATTCTGTGTTTTTGTCCTGGCAGAAGCAAGTTGTATAATGTTGTCTTATCTGTGTTCCTTTTTTGTTGTTGCACAGACTCTTGTTAGTTTTGAATAAAAGGAAATAAAACTAGTTTCCAATGAAGAAGGCAGTGTTGTTTAGTTTGTGGGGTGGTGTTGTTACCCCTAATCTTGCCCAGACTTTTCAGAAGTTTGAGGAAACCACTGGCGTTTCAAGGTATGTGACTATTATTTATTTAAACTATATTAAAAAAAAACACTTTTTTTCGTTTTTATATGTTTTTAACATCTTTTAGCATTTTGATTTAAGAGTATATTTTATCAATATAACCATTACAATAACTGGTTTTAAAAGTATGTTTTTCTGTCTCTAGGGGTTTCATAAAGAATGTGATTGCAAAACTTGGCAGTGAGAATGCTTTGTTTCGCTCAGAGAAAGGGAAAATAACCCTAACTCAGGTCATTTTCTTTCATTCATATTAAGTATGATTCATCATTTTAGTCAGTGTGCAATTCAGTATGTTTTACTACAGCAGAAAATGTATTTGTGTCTGGCATGATATAACATGTATCCAGTCTGCTTTATTGGAACAAAAATATTTGCTCATGTGTCATTGATTTTGTTTACCTCTTGCAGATGATTTCTGAGTTTGAAGCTGACTGTCAGAAGATAGCGGCCGATCAGGGTCTGTCTTTGCCTGACCAATTCTCAGCGCAGAAGCTTTTCAATGTCATTTGTCAGGTAGAATTCAACAAGCCAGTTCTTGATGCTGCTGCCATTCTTCGTCACCACGGTATGTTGCTTTTGCTTTGAGATGTGAGTGAGATTTTAAATTCTTTACATTTTTTTTCCTGAGGGTTTGTTGAATTATCTCTTAAAGGGATAGTTCAACCAAAAATTAAAACTCTCATCACTTACCGTCATATTGTTACAAACATTTATGTGTTTCTTTCTTCTGTTGAACACTAAAGAAGATATTATAAATAATGTTGGTAATCAAACAGTTGACGGTAGCCATTGACTTCCATAGTAAATACTAAAGAAGTCAATGGCTACCGTCAACTTTCTGGTTACCAGCATTCTTCTACATATATTTTTTTGTGTTCAACAGAAGAAAGAAACTCATAATTAATGAAATAACAAATAATGATTCATTTTTGGGTGAACTGTTAAACAGAGGTGGACAGTAGTGAAGTATTTTTTACGTTACTCAATTTTTGTTTTACAAGTATCTGTACTTTATCAGTGTTTTTCTCTGGAAAACTTTTACTTCACGACATTCCAAAGCATACTGACGTTAAAATAACACTCTGATAAAGTACAGACGCTTGAAAAATATACTTAATCAGAGTAAAAATACTTCACTCTTGTCCGCCTCTGCTTTTAAGGCATAGCTACAGGCGTCCTGGCCAATGTCTGGGTGGACGACACCCCTCAGAGAGATGCCATCGCTAGGATTCTCTCCGTTTTGGAAAGCCGCTTTGACCTGGTTTTGCGATCCTGCCATGCTGGTGTCAGAATCCCCGAGCCAGACATCTTCAACAATGCCCTTGAGAAACTTGCTGTTAAACCTGAAGAAGTAGGTGCAATATATTATTTCAGAAGGTCTGCAGTTGAAAATTGTCAGCAGATTCAAAGCCTGATAGTTAAGGATGTAAACAAATGTTCTTGTAATTTACTTGTTTAAGGCAATCTGGCTGGATGTGGATGAAGAAAGCGTCAAGGCAGCTGAAGGTTTGGGAATAACTTCTGTTCAAGTCAAGGACATCACTGAGGCTCTTAAGGAAATCCAGAAGCTCACAGGAATAGAGGTGAGGAGTTCAGACCCTAAACCACGTAAATTCCCACCATGTTGTTTTAAAGCAATCTGCTGTATGGAGGCTTTTGGGTCATCTGTGTGCCTAAAAAAAAAGATGCTATCGATAACCACTCTACATGCTACACATGTGCGAGATGTTCTGCTCAACAGGTCACCGGTGACCCCCAGCCACCCTTTTGTAATCCCGACAATGTCTCTCATGGATATGTGAATATTAAGGTAATTTATAATGCTTATTTCTGTCATAATCGTGCCAAAGTTCATGTGTTATTGACAGAAAGGGTCATGAAAAGGATGTTCTTCTGTTTTTCAGGCTGGTGTGAAGATCCACTATGTGGACATGGGAGACGGACCACCTGTTCTCCTGTGCCATGGCTTCCCTGAGAGTTGGTTTTCCTGGAGGTATCAGGTAAGGAACATTTTTGATATCTGTGTGTGAAGTTCATCAGTTATGAAACTATTTTAAACCATTCTAAATCTCTTGTTTAGGCACATTAGTGCTCATTATTACTATTTCTCAATATTAGTTCATTTTAGTTGTAATAATGGGTAATAATGTACTAATGGGACCTTATTGAAAAGTGTTACCATTGTTTCTCATCAGATTCCGGCTTTGGCCGATGCTGGTTTCAGGGTTCTGGCTCTTGATATGAAGGGTTACGGTGACTCCACTGCGCCACCTGGTCAGTTATACTTCTAATAGAGAGTATCTCATGCTTTGATTTTTCTTGCCTGTACCTGGACCATACGGTGAAAACGATTCACTCTGGTGATGTATGCAGGACGTCACTAATCATTTAGTTTGCTTAAAAAGCACCCCTGCAAGCTCACGCTCGTCTGCATTCACTTTTGAGTGCAACAGTTAACAGCTGATGTAGAACCATGCCCCCCCCCCCCCATATATTTTGTCTGTTACTCTAGCATATATGTCACATTCAGAAGAAAAGATCTGTCGTTACTTCCGTTTCCTCACAACTTTGAAGTAAAGACACTGCACTTGTCAGAGGCAGTGTTCATCCCCTTTCAAAACTAAAAAAGAAAGTATGGCACATCGCTAAACACTGGGTTAAAAATGAAAAATTAATTAATTAATATGAATATTACTAATTGCAATCCACAGAATCAGTACACAGATTGTTTTTTTGTACGTAAACTTAGCTTGGATACTTTATTTTTGCTCAGTGTACATTACAAATGCATACCGTAGTCTTTCCCAGGAAGTCATTAAAGTTAAGTGTTACAGTTTTTTTTTTTTTAATTGCATCCTGTGATCAAGCTCAAGATATGGTAAATAAACAATTCCGACTATAATAGGTTATGTTTTTTGACCTTGGAACATTTTTACACTTTGAGAACTGCTTGCTTTTTTTTACAGCTATGTCATTAATGAAAGTTACTCTTGGTAAAAAAATGTAATAATGTTTGCAGGTCAGGTTTGACTTTGTTTGCAATCGCATTAAACCCTAAAAGTGTCATTGATCTGTGAAGCATCTTATATATACTCAATGCACGAGTAAGAGAATCTATAAACTTCTGCCGAGAGTTTGTTTTAAACGCGTGTGGCGTGCGCTGCTTGCTCAAATGTCATGCTTTCACTTTAAAAGCAGCATGAATTTCCATGAAACTGAAAAAAATGCCTTAAGGGGTTCTAGTATTCTTGTTCCCTTTTGATCGCTGCGGCATCATACTGAGAGTGAAGACGAGCAGCATCGCTCTTCACCATGTGTGTCGGGTCACTTCTGTGATGGGGTTTGACGTTTGACTCGAATTGTGTGTGGAGTGCATGTTTTGAACGATAAGATACGAGAAGCCGTGCTGTATTTTAAACATGCTCAACATAACAAAATCTCAAGGCCTTATTGCTTTTATAAAATAACAATGCAACCAAAATATTAAGCGTGTTTTTCATTAAAACAGTTTATTATTTAAGCATTTTATGAAGTGTCATCCTTTTGATAGTATATATACTGTAGTTGACATTAACTTAGTTTATTATTATTATCATATGAGAAGATACAGTTCATAGAATAAGCTCTGTTTTATTCCCATCTGCCTGTGCAGACATTGAGGAGTACTCTCAAGAACAGATCATGCTGGTAAGCAAATCTTTCCCATTAAAAAATGGATTAAATCTGTTCTGTTTCACGAAATTTATCATTTTTTCTCTCCCTTGTGGCCTTTTAGGATCTGGTGACATTTTTGGATAAGATGGTATGTACTGTTATTGCTTTCACACATACATATACCGGTAATCACAGGATTATTGAGGAAGGCTATTTATTATATTAAAGAATATTGAAAAACCTTTGATGCAGGGCTGTGTCATATATTAGACATGTACTTAAAGGTTGGGTCTCGAGAACCGGTTCTTAATATGAATATGTTTACGTTATACGTTAGACTTTCCTGAATGTCTGCATTCCTTTGAATAGCAGACAGAATAAAGTACTAACATATACAGTTTCCTGTGCTGCTACTGAATCTACAGCGCCACAGCAAAATAAATGATGTTTTAACTGAGTTGTGAGTTTGCAGTCTGAATTGAGAAAGAATTGAAAGAGCATACATTGACAGCACATAATGGGGTTGTGCGTGTTGGTCGCACATTTCTACGATTTGTGAACGGATTAATCTTACGCGCCGGCGCGACCAGCTCGCTTTTTTTCTGATCAGTGCAAAAGAGACTCAAATAACTCTGTCGATTTTTGTCGAAGTGTTATACATCATACAAAACTGTTAAATGTCTACTTTTATTTGTGTACACTCATAATGAAAACAAAATGTTCGTAAAATAAAGAAAATGAACAAGATGCGCGTTCTGCCGTCTCTCTCAGTGTGAAGTTCATTCTGAAACGCGACAGAAAATGACCTGTAACTCAGTGAATACTTGCCACCCACATGTGAGAGTTGTGTCTTAACAAAGCTTGAAGTTTTTTTTAGCACACATCATGTGTTATAAAACTGCTTCTCGGATAACACGGATAGTTTTAGGGGCCATTTACAAGATACCGTTTTAAACTAAAAATGGACAACTTTTTGTGCGTTTTTTTGGCCATTTTACACAACAACTGTTTTGTGAAAACGGTGATGTCCTGCGCATACGCATTACATGTTCAGTTTATAGGCGTTTAATGTTTCTTTGCGAAGTGACATCGCCAACTGACTCATTATCAGATCATTGAGCTCTGCTGTTTTGCACCTCTCAAAATAGAGACCAAATAACAGAGCAGAGCAAACCCACAGAGCAGTTCCCCTTTTTCAATCCATTTAATCGAAGTTCAGTGTTCTTGCTGACTTCAGCTTGAGCGAATGTGTGAGCGGCGCGCTAAAGTGTTAACATGGCGTTGCACATTATTGCCCAATTTTATTAAAAATATCACAAAGCCATGTGTGGCAGCAGAACTGAGAGAGACAAATGGCCGAGGCTCTACCAGGATCTCTACTTTCAGCATGCAAAAGGATTCTCAAGTGTAATCATATACTGTCAAATGCAATGGTGTGTGTTTTGCAAATGTTTAATCTTGCAAAAAAAAACAACAGCAGTTTTTCAGCACGTATCATGGTATAAAACGGCTTCTGCTCAGATAACACTGAAGGGTTTAGGGGTGTCTAACTGACTTTTTATTTATTTGTGAGTTGGTTCACAATCTCTGTTGAACAGGCCAGTGGATTTGCAAGCTGTGATGCAGATAGCACCTGATTTGCAAGTGTTTGTGCTAAAAAAAAAAAAAAAAACACTTCGTGCAAAAGTGGTGCATCCGTTCAGTGAATTTGTCCTGAAATGCATGCATAAGTTTCGCTATGGATTATTTGAAGGAATATCAAATATCTCTGCAGTTTAAATATTCCTTTTGAATGTGGCCAGTCTTTTTCACTTGACCAGACTATATAAATGTCCTATGACTCTTTCAGCATGTTACATTTACATTTACATTTACATTTAGTCATTTAGCAGACGCCTTTATCCAAAGCGACTTACAACTGAGGACTACAACAAGCGAGTCATCGTGAAGAAGCAAAAATAACGCAAGAAGTGCTCAAAATACAAAGTTCTGGAATTGCTCAGAGTAGCATAAGCCAAAACAAGGGAGGGTAAAGGAGAGTTTTTTTTTATTTATTTTTTTATTTTTATTTTTTTATGTCAAGTGCTCACGGTTCTCTGTCAAGATCCTGTTGGCCACATGAAGTAAATTCATCACAGTATCTTTGGTCCCATTTGTCTTGAGCTGGCAGCCAAGGACAAACATATTATGGTTTATGACCTCTAACAGTAAACATAAACAGTCATGCTACATGCTAGATTGCTCATTATTTTTATTATTATTGCAGTATTTTTGTCTGGACAGTTGCCCTATTATGCCTCCGCGTAGCCGCTGAAATTGTTTGCTTGTCCAGTGTGCTTGGCCATCGGTACACGGTGCATGCACCATAATGCATTTTGAAGAGCTTTTTGAAACTTTATGATTCAGAAAGAACTGTATTACTAAATGCATTGAACAAACCTAGAAGTACATTAGATTGTATGTGAAGGCCCCCTTCTAACTGTAACTTGGCTATAATTGTAATTCCTGTGAGGGCAAATGCTTAACAGGGCTCTAGATTGCGACCAACTTTTTTTAAAACCTTTTTGTTTGCACTGGTTCGCACCACCACGTTTCTCAACTGATAAGAGCTGCCAATTCTGTTGCATATGAAAAATATCAAACTGTATATGAAACAAAACCATGCTTCTCATTTGAGCTGCGCAGCGTGGACAGTTTATCGCTGCAAGATCTAGTGAGATCTTTGAAATTCAGCGCAGAATTCTCTGTTATAAACATGGAGTTGACATGGAAACCAGGAGAAACATTGTGCCGTGAACAAACAATAGAAGGCTTTTCCGTCCACAAATAACCAACATTCACCATGGATTTAATGTAGCAACTCTAACTGTAACCATGGTATTGTGGCAGAAATAAAAAAACATTTTGTTTTACTGTTGTTAATAAATTTTAATTTGATCTATATCTCAACTCAGTGTTTTACTGTCAAATGCGCAAACAATAAACATGTAATATTATTAGTTACTGCACATATTAATGCAAAGCAATAGTCATTTTATGATTAAATGACCTAATCCCCCCACCCCCCAGCGCTACCAGATCAGGTGCTGGTGCCACCATCTGGAGAACGTCTCAGGTTACAACTGTAACCTTTGTTCCCTGAGAACAGGGAACGAGACAATACGTCATCGACGCTTTGGGGGAACGCCTCAGGCGTGACAGGTGTCTGAAATCACAATCAAATCACGGCAATCACATTGACCGGCGACAGCCCGTGAATCATTACGTGAATGATTAACGTGCGACCTGGAAGTATATAAGGGCGCCTTGCAAACATGACAAATCATCCTTCGTCTGAAGGGACTGTTTGGTAGGCAGGCCCCGAGGCATGGCAGGGAGACGTATTGTCTCGTTCCCTGTTCTCAGGGAACAAAGGTTACAGTTGTAACCTGAGACGTTCCCTTTCGAAGGGAACTCGACAATACGTCATCGACGCTTTGGGGAACGAAATACCCACTCCGCCATGCTGAGGGGAGTGCATGCCAGGAGGCAGTGACAACTGTCAGAACCAGCAAATTCAAATGAAATGCAAGAACCACTCACCCTCAGGTCACACTGGGCTGTCAGTGACAGCATTCCCTACGGTCATAGCCCAAGCTATAAGCCTAACAGGAGGAACTCCAAACATGTAATCCGAAGGCCTACCTGGGCCTGCTCAAAGGCCTAGGACCACAACTTCAATTTAGAAGGGGTCCCTTCTAGGGAATGTGGCTAGGGAACCCGAGGGAACCCCAGCCAGTCACTATTCGGGGGAATATACCACCCGAAATGCCACCAGGACGGCCTGACCTGGTGTCACTACGTCGGACACTTCAGTCTGGCCAAATTCCTGTCTGTCTGGAGACAGAGCCTCTGGACATTTGCCTTAGGTAAGGCATCCAACCCGAGGGACTGCGAAGCTGGCAGTGAACCCTCAGCCCGGATCTCAGAGACGGGATATCCCGGAGAGTATGACTCAGCATAGTGCTTTACAACCCTTGCTAGAGAGGGGAGTTTCTCTACTCGATCCATGGATCTACCCAGTGTTTGTGTTTGAAACACTGAGGAGGCCTGTGAAGGCCTAGGGGCTGATCTAACTGGGAGGCCTCACGAGAGGCCTACGACCGTCTGACCAGACTCAGGAGTCCAAACACTCATAGAGACCCTTAGTGAGGGGAGCAATGGACCGACTGGTAGGAACCAGGCTGTAGGCAGAGTAAGAAGTTCCCGGAGGGAACCAGAAGCAGAGGATGAACACTTTAGTTGAGCCAGGGCACGAGCTCGCTTTTAGCAACGGCCTAATAAGGCCAGCTGAACTGATAGCAGGCGGCCACTAGCTTCCAGAACCCAGCATGGTTGGGGAACCACTCACAGGGAGGCCTGGAGGCCTACTACCTGATAACCACAGTATGTGGGAGCTCATAACCAGGAAGGCCTGGTGAGGCCTGTAACCTGATAACCACAGTATGTGGGAGCTCATAACCAGGAAGGCCTGGTGAGGCCTGTAACCTGATAACCCCAGTATGTGGGAGCTCATAACCAGGAAGGCCTGGTGAGGCCTGTAACCTGATAACTCCAGTATGTGGGAGCTCTCATGACCAGGAAGGCCTAGTGAGGCCTGTAACCTGATAACCACAGTATGTGGGAGCTCATAACCAGGAAGGCCTGGTGAGGCCTGTAACCTGATAACCACAGTATGTGGGAGCTCATAACCAGGAAGGCCTGGTGAGGCCTGTCACCTGATAACCCCAGTATGTGGGAGCTCTCATGACCAGGAAGGCCTGGTGAGGCCTGTAACCTAGCGACCACAGTGTGTGGGAGCTCAAAACCAGGAAGGCCGGATGAGGCCTGTAACCTAATAACCACAATATGTGGGAGCCCACATTCAGGAAGGCCGAGTGAGGCCCGTAACCTGACATGTGGAGACTCATAACCAGGAAGGCCTGGTGAGGCCTGTAACCTGATAACCACAGTATGAGGGAACTCACCTTCAGGGAGGCCTGGTGAGGCCTACTACCTGATAACCCCAGCATGTGGGAGCTCATGACCAGGAAGGCCTGGTGAGGCCTGTAACCTGATAACCACAGTATGTGGGAACTACCTTCAGGGAGGCCTGGTGAGGCCTACTACCTGACAGCCACAATACTTGGGAGCTCACATTCAGGGAGGCCCGGTTAGCGGCCTACCACCTGATAATCACATTACGTGAGAACATGCCTTCAGGGAGGCCCGGTGAGGCCTACTACCTGATAGTAGGTCAGGCTAGCTGTCCAGTTGCCTGTCCTTTGGGCTTGCCTACAGGGAGGCCTGGTAAGGCCTACTACCTGATAGCCACCGCAAGTGGGAATTCACCTTCAGGGAGGCCTGAGGAGGCCTACTACCTGAAAGTAATCTTAAACAACTGGTAGCTATGAGCCCTGAATCTGGGTGACGGTTCGAAGGCGGCCTGCTAAGGCCAGCCCACTGGGGACTCGCCTATCAGGGAGGCCTGGTTGGGCCTACTAGCTGACAGCAAGTCAATCTGCTCCAAAGGTACACTGTTGGGAATCATACCACACCAACAAGTAAGTCCCACAATGTTGGGACTCACTTCCGAGGAGGCCTGTTTAGGGCCTACTACCCATCAGTGAGTCAACTGCCCGAACCACCAAGGCCAGCAACACTTTTTTGAAGTGAGCTGGCCTACAGCGCCCACTTGGGGGCTGCCCATACAGGAGGCCTGCTGAGGCCTACTACCTAATGGCGCAGCCTTCGTTGGCAGATAAGCTGTTTACACAGCGCCTACAGCATTCTGGTACCTAATCACATTGCCCATGGCAGTGTACTCAGCAAAAGCGCTAGCACCCTTTGAGCAAGGGGAGTACAACATACGCCACTCTGCCTCAATGGAGGCCCCAGAGCCAGGGGCCTACCATCTGTAAGCATGGGCGTCAGCTCATGGCAATGCTCTGGCTTCAGGGGAGCGTACTTCGACCAAAAAAGAAGTGAAGGCTAGAACTTTCCGCTCAACCCGAGCCATAGTGGTGCGAGGTAGGATAATACAGAACTGAAAGTGAAGGACTCAGACCTGCCCTGTATCACAGGGGAATACTCTCCACCTCACCCTGAGGTTTACCAGGGTGCGGGCCCGCCAGTGGCTCTAGGGGTGACAGAAAAAGTATCTGTGCCCAACCTAGGGGAGTGGGGCTTGTTTGTGAGCCAACCACCTACAACCCGACGCTTGAGCAGTAGCTCAGCGAGGTGAGTAAAGCCTATACTGGCAGCCCATATCCGTATGCTAGTTCTGCACGGCAGGGTCGGGCAGACAGACCCAGCCTCTTCGTGAGGCGAAAGGCGGCCTAACCCTGCTCAATAAAGACACATTGTACCGGGGAGGCCTATTTGAGGCCTAACCCAGGATCTTTATAAACCATGCCTCTGCACCACGCTGCATTACACTTGTCGCCCCAGAATGCAGAGAAGGGGGCGGGCCTTGGCCTAACGACTCCCATTGGAGGAGGCTGTCATACAGGGATGCTAGGAACCTATATTCACACAGTGAAGGCTCAGAGGCAGAAATGCTTAAGCAGAGCGCCTCCACTATCCCTGGCACAGCCTAGGCCAGCTACAGAGGCGGCCCTGGTGAGGGCCAGCCTGCAAGCATAGATCTACCTGAGGGCTCGGAGGAGCCACAGCCTTACTAGAAAAATAGTTATTATTTCATACAACTGGCTGCAGAATCGCTCAGCCCACTGAAAACCCAAACAGAGCTCAAGGGGGCGATGTACTCAGGAAGGAAGTCAGACGGTCCCATGGACCGGACATAAGATCTATCTGAAGCACTAGCGTCAGTCTATACTCCAAGATGAAAATCCTATGGGAGGGAGACCAACTACTCTACCCTGAGGTGGCTAACAGCCCGAGGGCTAAGATAGTCGTTCTAGCCACCTAAAGGGGGACTTCAGGGCCCTAATAATCCAAAAATGTACCTTACATGACCCCATAGCTCTATACAGGGAACGAGGTCTGTAGAGAGATAAATTTTAGTGTTAGTTGCACACAAATTACTCTTAAAGAAGACCACTCAGCTCACCTGCGGCGTGCGAAGTGAAGACTTACCAGACAGTTCTTTATGAACATGGGGTCTACCACCTATACATGCCTGAAAGAGGCACTCTCCTAACCAAGCAGAGGCAGGCCAACAGAACATTGTTCTAACCATGAGCCCAGCCTCAGGCCTGATGTAGAAAGTGTCTGGGGAGTCGGGGAAGAGAGGAGAGGGCTAAGATATAATCACGCCCTCAGGGGGAGGTGATCCATGCCAATGCTGTGTGCAATCGTGCTGGATCACCTCCCTCAGATCCCTCTTCTTGCGGGAGTTGCACCTCTACAGCGATCTACTCCTCCACGGAGGAGGCGCACGAGAGGCGACACTGGCTCTCTGGCCCTGTCTAAGGTCCCCGGACCATGATGGGCCAGGCCCTCCCGTCTGTCTGGGTGCCCACCCCCTGGACGAGATCCCCCAGCAGATTGGCCTGGTGTACCTGCAACACCACCATGATGTGCAGGGTAGCACCGGCCTGACCCGCTGGCGTGTATGCTCTGCCATACAACTGGCAGGGTTTGAGCTCTCAGTGTAGACGCCTGTCCAGACACGAGATAGTTGCAAACGTCTCGTCAATGGGCGGCATCGACACATACCCATGCTCTCCTATCACCTCAACATCAGTGAGACTAGCCCGCTGATGTCGGTGGACACGGGCAGAGTATGGGTTCTTCCATGTCCTCTCGATCTCAGTATGAGATCGGGAAGAAATGAAAGGCTCACCTGAGCTAGTGGTTTTATGACTGAGGAAAAAACGCTCTCATAGTGAGCGATTTTCCCCCAACGTTACCATAAAACCACCAGTTCAGCATACACGGGGCAGGGTGGCTGAGAAGATTGATTATCACCACCCTCATCAGCCATCTCCTGTTTGTCCGGAAAAGCACTCACTGCTTAATCTCGTCAGCCGCCGCATCGCTTGAGAGGATTATACCCCTCTCAAGGCGATCGGCGGGCTTCATCTGGGATCCCTTTTTTTTTTTTTTTTTACACCCAGATGCTGAGCCCTCTTCTCTCAAGGAGAGGGTCAGACGAGATCGGAGCGTTCTCAAAGAAAAACGCTCGCAATTGTACAGGCAGTTCCCTCAAGAACTGCCTGTGCGCGCTCTTCCTCCAGACAGAAAAAGCACAGTTGAAAACACTCAGCCTTCTCAGTGCATTTCATAAATACCTGATTTTCAAAAGCGGTTACAGACAAAACAGTCCCTGAAGACGAAAAGATGATTTGTCATGTTTGCAAGGCGCCCTTATATACTTCCAGGTCGCACGTTAATCATTCACGTAATGATTCACGGGCTGTCGCCGGTCAATGTGATTGCCGTGATTTGATTGTGATTTCAGACACCTGTCACGCCTGAGGCGTTCCCCCAAAGCGTCGATGACGTATTGTCGAGTTCCCTTCGAAAGGGAACTTACTGGCACCTGTGCCACTGCTCTCAGCTGTTAGTCTGGAGCCCTGCTTCTGCATGCAATTCTGTATATGTTTCCTCTGTTATATTCAGGCTCATATTCAGACACATTTTGTGTTGGGGACATTTAGTTTTCTGAAAAGCGTAAATGTTTATAAAAAGTTGAATGTTAGTTGAAGAAATGTTAGTTATGATTAATGATTAATTAATTTCCTTCAGAAGTGCTTCTTCAAGACTGTTTTGATGTCTTGACTTGGGTTTAGACAAAATTTTATATAATCTTTTTCTTTCTTTCGAACATTCTTTTTTCGAACTTTCTTTTGATCTTTTTTATCTTACTTTCTTTCGATCTTTCTTTCGAAATTTTGCCTTCTGCAATTTTGTTTGTGTGTTTATTTATTTAAATATTTTAAGTATTTTGCCTTCAGCCATTTTATTTATTTTGCCTTGAGCAATTTGAATTTGGAGGGAAAACAATAAAAAATAAGAGCTTAATTGAAAATAAATAAATAATAATAATCATAAAAACACACAATACAACTTCTTAATATTCCTAAAAAAAGTATTTTTATTTTATAAAAGTATATTTTATTATATTATTTAAGTATTATACCTTCAGCAATTTAGTCTGTTTGTTTAAATATTTTGCCTCCAGCTATTTGAATTTGGAGGGGAAAATAATAAGAGCAAAAAAATAAGAGCTTAATTGAAAGTAATCATGAAAGTACATATAAATATGTTTCAATGTAAAACATCCTAATAGTCCTAAAAAATTGTTTTAATAACTTCATAGTTTCTTTTAATTTTGGACTGAAATAAGATTTGTCAGGACATTTCCTTGTGAAATTCACCCAGTTTGATCATTATTGCACAGATCAGTTTATAGTTGAGTGTTTCTGCTCCGCAGGGCATCCCTCAGGTCACCCTGGTGGGCCACGACTGGGGCGGTTCTCTGGTGTGGAACTTGGCTCAGTATCATCCTGAGAGAGTGAGGTATTACATTTCAAGCAGAGAATCATTAACAAAATGCTTAAAGAATATGTCATCATATTGTTGTGCACATTGAACTGACATTCACACTTTTGCTTCCCATGCTAATCATTTACTTTTGACATGCAGGGCGGTGGCGTCTCTCAACACACCCCTTTTTCCGGTGGATCCAAAAACAAATCCAATGGAGAAGCTCAAGGCCATCCCAATCTTTGATTACCAGATATATTTTCAGAAGCCTGTGAGTGAATTATGTGCTGTTCATTATGTGAAGAAATGTTTATATACATTACACATAATATTTATATTATATTTCTCATGAAGTTGTATTTTTATTAACTAACATTAAAAATATATATATTTTTTAAATACTCTAACAAATGTATTGCTCATTGTTAGGTAGTCCATTAACTAATGGGACATTACTGGAAAATGATATAATTTATATGTATTTCTGCATATAAATATTCTTATCTTTTGTACAGGGTGTTGCAGAGGCTGAATTGGAGAAAAAACTTGAACGAACCTTCAAACTGATGTTCTTTGCAAGTACTGAGATTGTAAGTTTCAGAGTTTCATTTAACATTAATTCAATGTTTTTCATTAAAGTTGATACAAAGTGGAGAAAGAACCTTCATGTATCCAAACAATGACAGTTTATTCATAGTGATCATGTCTGTCAAACTCCGAACAGGAAAAAACACCTTAAAAGTGTTGGTATATGCACTATATTCCTATAAGCTTAATAGTGGCATTGTCCCAGTAATTTTTGTGTGTGTGTGTGAAATTATCCTTTAAAGGGGGTTCTTAGCTCAAAAATGATGTTCTACCTGTGAGTATTTATAAAGTTAAAACTAGATTTCCAAGATCATAATCTTGCCAGTATCTTAATGAGAGGTTAAAAAAAGCCATAATAATTAATGTTGCACTATCAAATGATGCCTGGTTCAGATTGCCGGTACACAATTTTTTTGTCTGTTACGATCACTGTGTCAGATTATGTGATTTTGACTCCTAAAATCTTTTCGTGTCGTGGACAAGAAACATGTCAGACTACACGTTGCTTTCCGACCAGCCATCGCGTGCCGTCTCTCACACACACACACACACCACATTCACTCGCACACATACAGTAACAGTACACATGCACTCACTCTCTCACACACACACACACACACACACACACACACACACAAACACACACAAACACACCACATTCACTCGCACACATACAGTACACATGCACTCACTCTCTCACACACACACACACACACACACACACACACACACACACACACACACACACACCACATTCACTCGCACACATACAGTACACAGAAAAACCAGAAAAAAAATCAAACATGCTTGTCTTTTTGTCATGATGTCGTGAAGCATCGCAGA
The DNA here is from genome assembly GCF_949152265.1 of Phoxinus phoxinus. NCBI lineage: Eukaryota > Metazoa > Chordata > Actinopteri > Cypriniformes > Leuciscidae > Phoxinus > Phoxinus phoxinus. Next base: position 9,643,114 of record NC_136888.1, on the reverse strand, counting down.
AGTAGGTTGTTGCCCACTATGACACACTATACGAGATGAAACGATCGAATCTTGCGTCCCGACGCCCGTTGTCGTTTACGAATCCCCACGACACCCTACGTCAAACGAATCGGCCTAAAATCGTGTAATCTGACACAGGCATGAGCAGGAATCTGCACGAGATCTAAAGTGATAGGGTTATCTGTTAGAAATGTACATTGTTTATCACCGGCATCAAAAAGCCAGTGCTGATGGGGATCAAAGAGCCGAGCCGTGCGGTTGGTGCTGAATGACCCAGCATCTTAATGAGGGCCACATAAAGGGCTCTCATCCGGGACTCTGATCCTGGACTAATGAATCACAAACGGCCGGCCGGCCATCACTCAGGCGCTACATCTTAATGACTGTGGTGTCGGGGCAGACGGGGATCTCTAGACACAATCCCCTTCTGCTGCACGTCTCGCCCATAAAACGAGGAAATCACCGCGGGGGAGGAGAGGTGCACGTCAGCGGAGACACTAAGCCAATAATTGTATTCACACGCATCAATGCCATTTATCCGACAAAGAGCCATGTTATTTATGCTAAATTGTAAAAAGTGACCTTTTTTTTGTTTGTTGGTGTGGTCAATTTGTAAAGAAAGACTACACGCCTGCGCACATATTCAAACGCGCATACCTATAGACTGAACACGTAATATGCATGTGCGTACCACAGATTCGCGTTTTCACAGATTTGCTTGAGTGCGCGCGACTAATGGTGCGAAAAGTAAGTTATTAAAGGGTTAGTTCACCCAAAAATTTTAATTATCCCATCGTTTTCTCACCCTCTCAAGCCATCCTAGGTGTATATGACAATTCTTCTTTCAGCCAAACACAATAGGAGTTTTATTAAAAAATACCCTGGCTCTTCAAAGCTTTATAATGGGAATAAATGGTGTACCTTGTTTTTTGAAGCCCAAAAAAAGCGCATCCATCCATCATAAAAGTAATCCATATGGCTCCAGGTTGTAAATAAATGCCTTCTGAAGTGAAGCGATGCGTTCTTGTAAGAAAAATATCCATATTAATAAGTTTATGAACTATAATCACTAGCTTCCGGTAACGGCCCTACGTGAGTCGAACAGTTTACAGTAAGTCCGTTTCATGAAATGCTTGAATGTGCACATGTTCAAATTTGTGTATTAGCATCTGGGTAGGTTTTAGGTAAAAAGGGAAGGGTAGGAAATGTTTTTCATAAACATTATAAACATTATACTGGTTGAAAGAAAGACAACCACCTGCAATATCTTCTCTTTTATAATCCGCAGGATGCATTTCCCAAGTTTAACACTGCTGGAGTCTGCCAGAGAGGTAAGAAAGTACATCAAACTATGACTAACATTTGGAATTCGTATTAGTTGATGAACAATGGAGAGTGATTGGCAGCATCATTAGCTTCAGCAATTAAAATTGCTTCTGATATTCAGTCGGCTTCGGATTTGGTTTCATGTTTTTGTATTGAGAAATGAATGCGAGTTTGATTCGAGTCGCACTCGAGGAGAACGGTTCAAACGGTTTGTGCACAGAGCCTCAGAAGCCTGCATGAATGCACTGTCCTTATCGTTGTGTTTTCCTGGTTTATCAGGAGGATTGTTTGTGGGGTCGTCGGATGATCCGCCCCGCAGTGCTATTCTGAGCGAGGCTGCTCTCCAGTACTACGTTCAGCAGTACACCAAGACCGGCTTCAGGTACACTGAGAAAATGGGCTCCATAATGGGTATTTGTGTGCGTGTTCTTATGCGAACATGATTTACTAAAGTAGGACATGTTAGTCCTGGAACAACCCTTACCAAACTATCATTTCCATCAGATTTTAAGCGGCACTTATTGTAATGTTAGAGGTTATGATTGATATCAATGGTCCAGTAAAGGATGTTGCTCAAGGCAATTGGATATTGCTATTCGTGAACGAGCTGATTCTCTTCAATTAACCAGTCAAATCGTTTCACAAATCGCACTGAACGATTCATTAATGAGTTGGACCGATCTGATTGCATCTGTTCTTGAGTCAACAACTCACTGATCCATCCATCCATCCATCCATCGTCTGTCTGTAGATTTTTGCATCTCTGAATGTGGTACAGCAAGTGTAAATGTTTAGATTTCATGAGATTTTCCACAAAAAAAAAGTTATTTTGTTTATTTTTGGAACCAAGAAGAAAGCACAAGTTAAACGATAGTTGAAATATCAGTGAAATTATGAGCAGGTCGGTATAATTTAATCTCCACCATCAACCAAGGATTTATCTCAGGAATATTTTACTGCAGGTACAGCAGTATTTCACTGGGACTCGTTCCCCGTAAAATCATATGGGTTTGGAAAGACAGAATTTTTATTTCGATCTAATATATGCGTGCTCATGCACCTGGTGGATGACATGTTGTCACTGATGGTCTTGTTTTGTCCCAGGGGTCCCCTGAACTGGTACCGTAACGGGGAGAGGAACTGGCGTTGGATGAGTTCCAGGCCGAGGGGCAAGGCAAGTGTCCTCGCCGTGCTCCGGCTCTCTGCCAGCAAACCAGATCTCTGACACCATCACTGTCAGAAACACCCCAGTGCCACTTATTCCTGCAAATACACACCACATCTAGGCCGGAGGGGAACAGATGGTGTCGGTTCCCTTTGCCCCAACATCTGCCCCTCTATGACTTGAGCTCAAGTGTTTTAACTCATAAATGCATGAGTGGGGAATTAAATGGTTCTTCCTCATTTGTTTTCTTTGATTTTTAAAAGTTGTTTCATGCTGCATATGAAATCAAACTTGATATGCCTTTTAAAATTCTTATGGAATTGTGATATTCAGCGTATACCAGGTGATTCTAATGATAAAGGATTTATCTGGGTCATATTCCACCCCCCAAAAATAAAAAAAATAAAAAAAATGTTATTTTTGCATAAAGAAAATTAAGCCCAACATAAGATAATTAAAAAAAATCTAAATGGAGCATAGGCTTAATTTTCTTCATGCATAAAACATAATATTTGTGACCCTGGACCACAAAACCAGTCATAAGTCGCACGGCTATATTTGTGGCAATAGCCAACAAAACACTCTATGGGTCAAAATTATAGATTTTTATTTTATGCTAAAATAATTATAATTAGGATATTAAGTAAAGATCATGTTCCATGAAGATATTTTGTAAATTTCCTACCGTAAATACATAAAACATTTATTTTTGTGAGTGGATGCAGCACAATCATGAACATAAATGGACAACTTTAAAGGCCATTTTCTCAATATTTTGATTTTTTTGCACCCTCAAATTCCTGATTTTTAAAAAAATAGTTGTGTCTCGGCCAAATATTGTCCTATCCTAACAAACCATACATCATCAGAAAGCTGAATAAATAAGCTTTCCATTGATGTATACAACTCAATTTAATAAAATTGACACATAAGACTGGTTTTGTGGTCCAGGGTCACATATTGCACATTTATTTTAATTAAATTGGTGCATTGTTTTTCATTCAGTTCTTTAAGACATCATTTCAAATGCTTCTGCCATCACAGATCATGATGCCAGCTTTAATGGTGACCGCGGGAAAGGACCCTGTTCTTCTGCCAGTCTTTGCCAAGGGCATGGAGAACCTGGTGAGACAGCTTTAGTTATTCTATCATGTTAATTCTGCGTTGACATGTTATCGGAATTACCATAATCACAACTTGGAGATTTTTACTCTGAGATGTTCATGTCCGCAGACTCACAAATTATTAGCGTCTATGGCAAGTTTAGAGTTACGAGACAAAGACGTGAATTGTGGTAATTCCAACACTTGCCTAAACGCAGTGAGAGTACATGTGTGATGTCATTCAGTAAACCGGATGTCTTCTGTCTGAAGGTCCCCAACCTCACCAGAGGCCACATTGAGGAGTGTGGACACTGGACTCAGATGGAGAGGTAAGGGTCACTGGAAACTGATGTTTGTGCCCGAATACCCTCACTTTTTTTTTTGAGTAACTGCCGTTTATTAGTTAAAGTTTTTTTTTTACAAAAGACTAACAAGATGGAAAATGACATTGAGAACACTGGGAAAAACTTGATCGCCGGTTCAAACATTCCCTAGAATGTTTTGTTCTAAACATTTTATTTGAAGAAACAAAAAAAAAAAACACGGGAAAATAATATCTTAATAAAAAGTTTATTTTAAAAGTAGCCTCGCTTTAATTCAAAGTAGTGCAATTGTTGAATATTCACACTTACAGTATGATTGCTTGTGAAAAATACTATGATTGGCATCTTTATAAATTGACTATGTAAAGGTATTAAATGTGATGGGGATATAAAAATGTACGGCATAACAAGAATGACTTTTTACAGATACATTGACATTAAACATAATCAAACACTCATATAGCAACAAGTTACATGCCTGAACGGCTCTAAAATGACAGGGTGCTGCTGTTTAAATGTCAGCAAGGAATCAGGAATACTTGGTTTCCAGTAAATTGGAGAGAACAAAATAATTGACGGACTGTCTGACCTTTAGTACTTTAGTTCACTCTCGTGTAATAATTGATAGAATAAAAAAGGTTAATACAATGTCAGGTTAGGTCAGCTGGCTCACGTGGGTTAGCGTTTTCTGAAACTTCATCCTCCCCATCAGTCTCTCAGATCAAATGCTACACTCATGTCAGTAGTAAATACTTGTATATGATCACATGATTCAATGAGATTATATCAATCACCTTGTACCAGGTAATTGTCATGAAAACGGGCATGAATGAAAGCATGTTCAGAATGTCACCTCAACATTATATAAGTATTATTTTCCTGACAGACAGATTATTTTCATTGTCATTTCTTTTGTTGGCGTTACTCCAGCATGTAAGATGAGTAAAATGAAGGGAGACCAGCTCTCTTTATCATTCAGCATTTACTATCTGAACTGGTGTAGGCATTTGGTTTTAAATGAAGAATAGATAATATACAGGGTTTCCATCATTGAACAGGGTCAGGCCAGGTTTAGTGATTGTACAACACCATCACCTCGGTCAACCAACCAATCACATAAATAACAGTAACGTGACACTGACAGAAACATCCAGCTCACCCCAAGGTTAAACAACCATATGAGAAAAACATTGCTCATTTACCATGATACAAATCCAAAAACACTAGAAGTCCAATCTAATAATGCAGGACGAATCTCACATAATCTGTCACAAACCCATCCAGGTCACATTCCACCCCATGATCAACAAAGACATTGTTGCATATTATAGGCTTTTATAATAAGGGGCTTCAGTAGATTAATTTTAATGCTATGTTTCCAATGCATTTCCACCAAGTCGTTTTTTGTGAAACCGTTTTACTAAAAATAAGCCGCAGTGTTGGTCGAAGAGTGAAATGTAGTTTACACACTTTTTGAAGTGTGAAAAATGCCTGGGACAGTTATCAGATGCGTCAAAACCGAACCACCAACTGCTCTTTCCATCCAGGTCACGGTGTGACTGCGTTTTAAAGCTTTATTTAGTTCAACTGGGCTGTCTCGGATAGATTTATCACATTTTGGTATCTTCTGTTTTTCACAACAACAAATTTAGTCACTTGGGCTATCATCTCTATACTTGACTGGAAAAACTTGACAGAAAAGAACATTTTTGCTGTGTGGATGTGTCTTCAGAAACATTATGGTTACGTCCTTGTCATGGTTGTTAATGTGCATCTGATTACCCGTCCTACTATCAGAGCAGACCGCGATTCAGCCGTCCTCTCCACAATGACCCGAGGGCTCGATAACTCGACCCCATGCAGCCGTAAATTATTTTAATATCTCTTGACCCGTCCACCTCTCCACCCTCCACTGAACTTCAGCAATCAACAGATGAACACTGACGTTCTGAACCTGTGAGCTTCATTTTCAAATCAGGACATGTGATGTGGCCTCCGTGACCCCGTAAGACAAACACTCTTGATAAGTGAAGATTTTTTGAGTCTCTGAACTTACACACACGGGTCAGAGGGATTTTTCTCTTGTGGAGTTGGTTTGTGGTTACCATCTTTTACTATTAAAGATCTCATAAAAAAAGCAACATTTAATTGAACCTTTAGACAAAAAAAACTTTACATTTGTTCAGTATCATATTTGATACATCAGGCTTTTATGGCTCATATAATATATTATACAAGAATATAATTCTGATAGCTTGTAATGTAAATCAATGCGATCTTTATAACAGACTACTTGCATAAATGCATATTAATATCAGTTGTCACTCTATATCTCCTAATAATATGTCTTATGTAGATGATATTTAAGGGCTTAGTTTTATGAACACATAAACGGTCCTCAAAAGCCTGATGCATGATACATTTTAACATGATTTTTCTAAATAATGATGTTTGGATAGTCTAGTAAATCGAAGTTGCTTCGGTCCAGTAAGTGTTCACCTTGAAATATATTACAATGTAAAAGTTATTATTCTGTTTACTTAATAAAAATAGTAAATAGATTAGATAGATTAATAAAAAGATTTCACAGCAAAAAGACATGAGCTGAAGATGGATTTTTTTCAACAACAAAAAAAGTATAAACTAGTATCAAGCAGACAATGTAATTGAAAGCATGTAGCAGACTGAGTATGAATATATTTCACATTTTGTGTGCGCAGTATCTGTCACTATGGCACAGGTTTTTCATCAAAGTTTGTATCATGTTGTTCATTTAGAGGCCTTCGAAATGTACGTAACAAAAATGATACAGTAGGCTTTACAGGATTAATGATTTGTTTAATTCTCTAACCCTTAGCATGAGCTATAGTAATAGAAAGCATCACTAATTATTTTAATGCCATAGTCATTTCTGGTTCTATCACATGATCCGATTAGTCCAATCTCTTCCCTTTTCTCTCTTCAGGCCCGCAGAGCTCAATAAAATCCTCATCTCCTGGCTGAAGGAAACCCACCAGAAAATCTCGATCCCCGTTCATCCCAAGTTATGAGACGATCGTCCTGATTTAACTGTGCGCGGGTGAATGAACCGGCTCGGCTAATGTGAACTAATGTCCAGGCTTGCTGATTGCATAATAACAGTCCATTGTCAGTTGAGAACTTCTGTAGTCCTCTGACTGCTTTACATATGAAGGCTTTTGTAATATTCTGAAATAATGCAGATTTTCTTAAGGCAGTGTCTGTGTGTATACTACCCATATATTTCATCTTTTGTTCGAATATAATACATTTAGTACGAACAGCATCTGTCCCTGAGTCTAAACAAGTTTATATTTGGTGCAAACAGTAATCTGCCACCTTTAACTCAGAGTAAATAGCCACTGCCTTTTTTTAACCTAATATAAAAATAAAAAAAAGATTATGAATTGTTCTTATTAACAGCTTTGCTGAAGAAAACTAATAAAATAATCCCTTGCTTTGTAAAAAACTGAATCAATACTCCTTTCTACAAAAATCATCAATGTTTGCTACAAACATATTGATATTGCTGATTGACATCGGCCAGGCCAATTACTGTAATTGGCCATTTTTTGATTAGCAACGAGATTTTCCAATTTATGTGTAAAATAAAGCCTGTGGTAAACATGACTTGACGATATTTTGACGTTTTGTTCTACAACGCAAATTGCACACACCCATAGGAAAAAAGCTCGTTTTGAAGCAGTTATGCTCATATTTGAAAATGTATGTTATTACTTATGAACCAGATAAGAAAGCTTAGGTTGTGAGTGACGTTTTGTTCTACACAGCAGCACACAGTCTCATCAAGTTATGTTTACCACAGGCTTTATTTTACTCAATCAAAAACCCCCATGGGAAGATCCGGAAGGAACCAGCGATGAATTCGACTTCCGGGTTCTGACGTCATACAGTACCTGCACCTCTAGACACTTCTGTGCATCTTATCTGCTATCAGTACCATATATTGATATGGGGCCAGTGTTTTTTTTTTTTTAAAGAAATGAATACGTTTATTTAGCAAGGATGCACTAAATCGATCAAAAGTGACAGTAAAGACATTTATAATGTTACAAAAGAATCCGTTTCAAATAAAGGCTATTCTTTTCAACTTTCTATTCAAAGTATCCTGAAACCATATATACATACCAACCGTATAATGGTTTCCACAAAAATAAGCATCAAAACTGTTTTGATAATATCTTGAGCAGCATATCTGCATATTAGAATGATTCCTGAAGGATCATGTGACACTGAAGACTGGAGTAATGATGCTGGAAACTCAGCTTTGCATCACAGGAATAAATGAAAATAGAAAAGTTATTTTAAATTGTAGTAACATTATTGTTTGTTTTTTTTATCAAATAAATGCAGCCTTTGTGAGCATTTCTGCATTTTAGATATCAGTTGAGCACTAACTCTTAGTCAATAATAGTCTGATTTCCATCTTTAATACATGAGCAAACCTAAACTGTAAAAGCGTCCCGTCTTAGGTCGAGTCTGGTCATTTCCTGAGGCGGAGCTGAGATTACACTCTTTGTTGAAGCCGACTGATTGCCTTATAATGGAGGGTAGAGAGGAAAGCTGCGACTGATTCATTTCAAAAAGGAAATCATTTCACACACAAAGGATTCAGTGTTTTGCAGATACAAGCGAGTCGCTGTTATCAAACGGGATAGCCTTAAATTATGTTCTGAATATCAATGTCTAACTCTCAGAGGACAGAGAATGCGTTTATACATCCTTCCTGTTTGCTAAGATTCAAGTTAGGTTTCTGCTTTTTGTACACTTGTGTAATAGATAATTGCACTTTCTTGTTAATGATTATGCACTTTAATTATTTACCATATTCGTATTCAGCTTTGGATTTAGGCAATTTCAGTAATGATGGAATATTTGATTGAAGGTCTGGCCAGAAACAAATGATTCCTAATTAGCATGGATGCAAACCTATAATGTATTGTTCAGTTTTCAGATAGCCTTAAACATTATAAAAAAATAAATAAAAAACATGCACTTTGACCCTTTAACTGTTGAAAGTTCAACCCTAAACTAAACACATCTAGATATTGTGTAGCCTATTAGTGTGTTTGTTTTAAATACATGTCAATATTTAGTGGAACCATACATGTAAATACTAATGACATGGGTTTGATTCCCAGAAATTGCACATGGGAAAGTTGCTGTGGACAAAAGCATCTCCCAAACCTGTAAATGTATTTTTTTAGTATATTAATTTCATATGCAGGTTAAATATCAGATGCATTCATTTTGCCAAACAAAACCATAAAAATGAAAGCCTACTAAATATGTAGTGCACTTATGTTATAGCTTATGCAGTTCTCAACTGCTTGTTTTCTTTATATTGTCACAAAAATGTAAACGAAGGGCATTAACCCGCTTATATACCATGTTGCCAAATAACACATTTTTAAAACATTAGTTTATATTTTAATTAGTTTTACGAAATCTTACGCTTTTAGAACTTCTTTTACTAGGTGTCCTACATCACTTTTTAATGGACACCCTGCAGCCAATCAGAATCGAGTATTTACCCAGACCATGGTATAAAAACTATTATCGCCCAGCTCTTAGTATCTGCTAATGCATGGAGATATTATAAACATTAACATCATGATTGTTTGTAAAGCTGCTTTGAAACGGTGTGTATCATGAAATGAGCTGTACCGGTTACAGCGTACACTTTCAGAATGACGGTTTGTTTGACAGTATCGCTCCATACTCATCGGATGAAGGACACAAGCGGACAGGCGCTCCATCAGTGAAACTTCTGATACTCGAAGGTTTAGTGTGCACAAGGGACGATTCAGCCCGTCAAAATGCTCAATCCCACGGATGATGCATGAAGATCGCAGGTTAGCGGCAGATTTGGGGGCCACACGTTTCCAAAAACCATTCATCTTTATTGGTGAAACTGTTTGTTTCAAGTGTGAGTTGCACAAATTGATTAGAAATGTTGCATAATAAAGGCAGATTAGTGGTATCCACATTTCTGTTGCGCACGCAAATCCACTGCCCCGCAGAGTTCAGCTCAACCCCTGGTCAAACTCTACCTGTGATTTCCTGATCCTGAAGACCTTGATCAGCTTTCTCAGGTGTGTAAGATCGGGGTTGGAGCTCGACTGCTGGGATGTGGCTCTTCAGGGCAAGATTTGAGGAACCCTGCAATAGAGGATTTCTATGAGCCGCATGCTCAAGATAGTCAAGTCAAATCTATTTTTTATATAGCGCACAATACACATTGTTTCAAGTCACCATTATCTATATAAAGGTTTTTACAATACAGATTGTTTTAAAGCAGCTTGACAGTGATAACAGGAACAAAGACTGGTTTGGCTGTACAGCAGATCTAGAAGAAAGTCTTTGTCCAGTTTAAAGGGTTAGTTCACCCTAGGATTACTCACCCTCATGTTGGTCTAACCCCGTAAGACTTTCAATCATCTTCGGAACACACATTAAGATATTTCTGATGAAATATGAGAGCGGTCTCACTCCTTCATAGGCTTCTAATTGATATCTGCCGGCCCAGAAAAGTTAGTAAAAACATTGTTAAAATAGTCCAAGTGACTACAGTGACTCAACCTTACGTTTACCAAGTACCCTTGGAGAATACCTTTTGTGCGATACACTCTTGGCTCATCATTTCTCCTGAAATAAGTGTCAGTGTAAATTACCACACTATTAGTCCTCAAACACTCAATGCATTCTCGGTCTACATTTCTTTTTGGTATTGGGTATAAAGCTGATTTATCATCTTTAATTATTTGTGCTTAAAGGAGCTAGAAGAAGTGTCTATTTATATTCATCCAAAAAGCAGTAATAATACTTTTCTTCTTTTACGTGTGCTGGTGTAATTATTCCCAGTGCCGTGAGAGATCTCTGAGCTCTAGCTCTGCTGTTATACGTGTTAATGCTACTCAGTGAATTAATTATGGGATTCAATCTAGCATTCATATCGCAAACAATAGAGAAGAACCTTAACAGATGAAACTGGGGTTCCGGTTCGGTGATTTCCTTTTGCTCGGATCAGCCTTACTATTCTCAGATGGATTCCTTTCAAAGAACCGACGCATACAGCAGATGAGTATTTGCCGACTGTTTATTCTTTGCTTTTATTTCACTTTCATATAATAACCGGAAAGGATTTTCACACAAGTTCTATAATATTTCAAAAGGAAGCTGTCAAAACAGTGAGCATGAGTAATGCAAAACCCCTACCGTTATCAAAGTCATTTGTGTACTTATAAACTGGCTTACTCCATAAACAATTATGTATCCTTTGATCTGAATGCATAACTCGTGATTAAAGTCCAGTTAGATATTAGGCTTAGGCTACAACTTTTTAATAGAGTATCAACACAAGACAGCTAAACTACACCGAACTCATTGTGACTGTTTGAGTTAATTGACTTTCTTAAATGGCAATAAGATTCAGAAAAATTAATTATGCAAATGATTTTGAAGTGCCTTGTAAGTCTCACCAAAGTAACATGTACATTACAATGACTTTGTGCAAAAGCAGTTAACACTACAACTACCAAGGCAGTCATTTTACCCTTGTAACTATGATAACTATGCAAATATTGGTTACTAAATCAGTTCATTTTCTCACAGTTTATTATATTTTCATATAATTTTCCCGTGGCGGTCAGAATGACTGTTTTGGCCAGTTTGGGGCATATACGTTTTGCATATGTGCCCATAAAGGTTTTACCTATGCACTGAAATGCATATTGACGATGTTTTTGTTAGTTATTGTATTCTAATATCCAAGGATGAATACATTTGTTTTAATTTTACAAAGAAAATAATAGAAAATGGATCAATTTCGACTTTGTATCTGTAATTACAAAAGCTGTTCTGTGGTTGTCGATTAACTAATACATTTTCACATACATTAGAATTAAAATGTAGTGTTCTGGTGTTTATTATTACCCATCCTATAATTACAGATTCATTATTTGTTTTCTTAGATTTGATATAGCTTATTGAAATTATATGCAAATAATGTATGAGCGGTCAGAATTACTTATAGTAGGCCTAGTTATAGAATTCCGGTAGTTCTAGTGTTAAAAACGAGATGGACAGGAAAGATTGGTCTGCTAAATCATTTTAGTGTTTGCTAAGTTTTATTCTTTTTCACATTTTTTTTTAAAATCATTTTTATATATTAGTTATTTAAGTTAAATGAAATGAAAATGAGAAATGCTGCCTTGCTTGGCAAATGAAATAAAATATTTAAAAAAAAACCTAAATATATATAAATAACGTTCACATACACATACACACACACTTAGACCACTTAACTTAGTGATTGCAATCAGGATGTGAAGAGACTTTAAACCAGCATAACAAAAAATGTTTCTGGAACAAATCACAAACCCTGCCTTTAAGTGTTAAACCCGATTTAAAACATGTTGGCTGCTACTTAAAAACAATGTTTAAGGATCCAACATGGCGTAACATAAGCGAGTGCCCCATAAGAGTGGGAGGCTTCCCTCTACGTTGATATTATAGTTAGTCTTATGACCTTTTTCTATCTCCCTCTGTTTAGGGAACTGTCCCTCTCTCACATACTGTACACCTGCATCCTTTTCCGTCATGCCACAGTGAACAGAGATCATCCAAAAAAATAAAGCAACGAGAGGCTCTTCAGTCATTGTTGTTTCCATGCATTCTATCCATAAATCAGTCAACGTGATGATTCGCCCCCTGCTGGACAGATGGTGTTTATCTGCTTGTTGTCAAATTTCTAAAGTCTACAATATAGATATTTATTTTTTTATATCTTTTTAATTTTTATATAATAATAATAATAATAAAATTAAGCTTTAATAAAATGAAATTAATAAAGCTTTAACTAAAGTGGGGGAAAAAATGAACAGAAATGACTCGGTTTTCGTGGAAGCCATTTTAATAACTTTCTTGTTGTACAAAATGTTAGTTGGCTTTTGTACATGAAAATATTTAGATTATTCATCGCGTTTATAGTATAAATCCATAAGGTCAGAGACATTTAATTTCTATACTAGTTACAGATGAGACAAATGTTTGTTGGCTTTTGTACATGAAAATCTTTAGATTATTCATCACGTTTATAGTATAAATCCATAAGGTCAGACATTTCATTTAATTTCTATACTAGTTACAAGATGAGACACAAATGTTTGTGCACTTTTACTGTCTGGCGCCTCCTTGTGGAGACATGCAAGACTTGAACCAGAAGATTCAATACACAACAAAACATTCAATACAATAAAGAGTATTGTGGTTTTTCCATTTGTTTTTTCAGACTGTATGCAACTTCAAATAATTTTGCATATTCGACATCAGTAGGTTCCAATATTTTGTTTCATTTAAGAATTATTTAAGAAAGAATGTTTTTGTATGATCTTGAACTCTTGTCTTCATGCATCACGAGTCCCTTAAATCGTTTTCTTCTCAAATATATCTTTCCAGGTGGGAACTATCTTGGAATAGACTTTTTCAATCTGGAAACAATTTTCAAAGATGTTACTCAACTGCCAATGCTGTTTTTCAGAACAAATGCAATAAGTCGACTCTACAATGAAAAAGATGATAATCATGTTTAGAATGAGAAAATATGGGTCTTACCTGCTCTGACTTTTTAATCCCGTTTCGAAACATTGTGGCCTGATGTTCACTGTTGTTGAACAGGATGTCAAAGGTGATGGGTTTCGCCATGATGTCGTCGATCTCCGGCTTGATGATAGTGTAGAAATCTCGAGGTGGATACTTGTCATCCAAGTAGTTTCTTACCCTGTACCTCTTCCCGACTACATCAAGCGGGTCAAGCTTTACTGCGGCGTTTATAGCTCGGCCGAAAAGGAGGAGTTTGGTGTCTGAATCTTGAAGAGAGATGATGGGAGAATGAGTTGTGAGATTTCAGATTTCACACTGACAGATCGCACACACACACACACACTCACCTCTGATGGTCAGATGGGCCACGTAAGGAACTCCGTCCCGTTCACCATAGTAAACTCCAAAATGAGAAAAGTAACTGTTTCCGGGAAACTCAAGGATATCTCCGGGGTAAAGCTTCGGACGAGAGTTATGCTGAGAAGAAGAAGAAAAAAGGAAAGATACTGTATAATGAAACTACACTTTAAAAGCACGATCACATCACACTCTTAAAAAGAAAAGGGTTCAATGGGCATCTGTTGTCCCAGTTTAGATGTAGTGATGGACTAAACGAAGATGCGTGATGCAGAAAGACGATGAAATAACATTTAATAAACACCAGGAACATGATAGAAATACACACTAGAATGTAACTTCAACACAAGACCTAGAACTGAGGAAGACTGTCTTAAATGCAGGAGGAAGGTAATCAACAGAACAGGGAACAGGTGAAGACTATAAGAAACTATGACAACGAAGGTACGTTTACACGACAACGTTGTACTAAAAACATGAAACAGTTTTTCACGGATCCGTGAAAACGTCTCAAAAACGCTATATTCTGTACACTTTGTAAATTTAACTGTCAGGTGAAACAGAGGATCAGGTGCGAAGGCAAGTTCTTGTAATAGTCTTTAATGAAGAATAAACACAGGCAGTCTGTAGTGCAAAGACACAGAACTGGAACAAACACAAAGTAGATATACTCTTCAGTAAAGGAAGACTCCTGTCTTGAGGATAGACTGCAGAGCTGGCAGAAACACAGTCCATGTAAGTGGTCACAAGCAGCAGGATGACAGAGCAGAGAGAGCACACAAGACGAGCACAACTCCTCTAGATTTGACAAGACAAGGTAAACGTTCATGTAGATTACATATCACACAGGCATGACTCACGTACACACTGCTAGAAGAGAGAAAGTAATGAGACTAAAGTGAGAACAGGTGGGGGGGGGGGGGGGGGAGAGAAAACAAGAGCAAACCTTGTAAACTTTGTAAAGAAAAACTATGCGCCTATAGACTAAACATGTAATAAGCATGCGCACGGCATCACCATTTTTACAAATTTGTGTTTTTGTAGTTTACAGAGAGACAATAACAGTATTGTTTTCAAAAGTTAGCATTTTCAGGCCCCCAAAATGCTGTTGTCGTGTAAATGAACGGACAAAACCCATAAAAAATTTGCCTTGTTTAGTTTTAGGTGCCACCACTTTCAAATAAAAATGGAAAATAACTAAACTTACAGAACCATATGGTTCTTGACTCAATGCCAGAAAGGTTCTACATAAAGAGAAATGTCTTAAGTGATTGCTTAATACTTTCATGTTTACAGGTTTAAATTTTATTTTCCAGTGATAAAGTATGTTTACAAGCTGTTTAATTCATAACATTTAATTAATTGCATAAAATTAAAATACATACTCTAAAAAATGCTGGGTTGTTTCAACCCAATTTTGGGTAAAATATGGACAAACCCAAATGTTGGGTTAAAAATGTAATGAAAAAATGTAACCCAACGGCTGGGTTTGTCCATATTTTACCCAAAATTGGGTTGAAACAACCCAGCATTATTTTGAGTGTAACATAAAAATGAATTAAAACGACATAAATCTAACTACATAAAAACTAAATCCATAAAATGACAGGAACCCCTAAAGGTTCTACATAACGTCTGACAGAACCTTTTAAGGTTCTATATAGAACAATTTTTTATAAGAGTGCAGAACAAAAATAATATTTACCAGTCCCATTGGTGTTCGCTGCGCTATCGATGCCTTTACTGTCGAAAACACTAGAGACGTACAGCGAGTCCTTCATTAAAGAGCAGCGAAGCATTAATCACATCTGATATCACAAACCTCAAAGGGGAGATTTATGGGGGAAGCCTATCAGATTATGACCTACAAGAACAAGCAATGTGCAGGTTACGCTCTCCTCTTTAAACACACACCCAGGAACTATTCTTCAGTGCCTCATGAAAAGACATCCAAAAAAAGGCCTTCATTATCTGTGAACGTGATTCTTTGTATATGGATTTTGAATGTCTGAAAGAGTACTAAGTGAAAGGAAAGATAATAATAAAATTGCAATTCGAATGATTTTTTATTTATTTTAGCATTTGTCAGAGGCAATAAGTTTCGAAAGACATCTCAGGTTAACTGACGCAACAGATTCTCAAGGGAGAGTTAAATTAAAGCCCAACTTCTCTTTTTATCAGGAAACATCTGCTCATCAAGTTGAAGCAAAGTGCAAAATGTAAATAAGCTGCTAAACGCATCACGCCCATCTCTATCTTAAAAGCTTTTCAAATGATCAAAGAAACCAAAACCTGTAACAAGTGACCATGAAATCATCAATCAATCACCTTTCAGCTCAACATTTAGGCTACCTTATTGAAATTAACGTGCTTGGACATTAATGTGGTTGCTAAGGTGTGTTATGCAGTTTATATGGTGTTAATGTGGTGATCATCATGCAAACTTTATATTTATTATAAGTCTCAGTTTTCATAGCTATCTAACGTTAGCTATTAATAGTCTGACTTGGCTGGTTAACTAGCGTCAGCGTAATGTTATAATGACCAAATAAAACCAGAAACAACTGTTCAGACTTGCATGTGAAAGGTAATTCCCCGAGATCTGGTTTGGATTGTACTACGGTTTGTAAATCCTCAAAATAATCAGGGATTGTTCCTTCAGGCCACTTTTGAGAGTGGTTGATATTGCCCGGACCAATATGGCGGTGCAATTGATGTACAATCTAGCGACCAATGGGGCAGCATAGCGGTTTAATGAGCTTTGGTAATAACTAGGCAAATATTTATTTTACTATACTAGTAATTTCTAGCTAGAAACTATATCAGAATTGAACATTTCACACAAACTGACCACCAACCACAACTTTCAGAGACGGCATCTTTATTTTGCTCAACACAGAATGCAAAGCACAGGATTGTAGGATAGCAAAGGCAGTGAAGGATACGTCTATGCTGCTTTCAAAAATCAACTAGATGAAGGCATCTCAGGAGACAGGAAGTAAAGCTAAATTAGATTCGGACGTGCCTTGATGCCTTCCTGCCTTGGAATGCAGCTATTCCCTACTTCACATGCTATCAGAGATTCCCTACTTCCCACTTATGTCGTTGTAGCTCGTCGCATTCAAGTGCTTTGTTGTGGTAAAGAGCAAGAATCATGAAATCATTGTGAAAATCGTATTAAAGCCAAAATGATATTTAACGTCCCATTCATTGACATTCATATAAACATCCACTACTCTAGATAGTCAGCTTGCTGACAATTCTAGAATTTCTGTCAAATACAGGCTATTTTTGTTAAATATGCACTTCAATGACAAGATGATGTAGCTGTTTTGGGGGGAAAAGCTAATAAAGAATATCAGTCACAGCAGTAATCGTTCTCCCCAAGCTCCGCCATATTTAAAGTTATGTTATATTATGCCATGGCACGCACAACTCCGAAACTTGGGTATCAAACGAAGAAAACACTCATCAACTCCTACACTTGTCAATACAAAAAGGGAGGTGAATGCAATTGATTCCAAAACATTCAAATCCAAAGCACCTCAGTCGAAGAAGCTTGCAAAAAGTGATATAACGGAGGACCTAAAGTTAAGTCACACTCTAAAAAATGCTGGGTTGTTTCAACCCAATTTTGGGTAAAATATGGACAAACCCAAACTTTGGGTTAAAAATGTAATGTAAAAAATTTAACCCAACGGCTGGGTTTGTCCATATTTTACCCAAAATTGGGTTGAAACAACCCAGCATTTTTTAGAGTGCAGGTACAGCAAAGCATCATTCAAAAAATCAGACAGTCACAGGAAATAAAATATATGGAAAAAGAAAATTCGACCAGCATCAAAATGTTGAAAGAAGCACTGGAAGTGAAGTTTTCTGAAATATTCGACATTCGGAAGGAGAACAGAGATTTGAAAAACAAAAACAAAGAGATTCCTAAGCGGATGTCTGATTTGGAGGACAGATTAAATGACCAGGATCGCCACTGTGTTTCGAATGTTTTGAGGATAATGCCAAGCCTCGGGTGATGGAGATCTGCAGTGGTTCTCGAGGAAGAGCATAACTTTGTGGCGAACAATGTTGACATTGCTCATCGTGTTGGAAGATCAAATGCAGACAGCGGCAAAAGAAAGAAACCAGGGCCTGTAATAAGATTCGCTTCCAGAATTTCCTCGAGATCTCACACGGAAAGGAGTGAATCTGATGAAGAACAAGATGGACTTCAAAAGGAGATTCTGCGTAGCTGTCTATGATTGTAAGGTCTTCTTTGGCCTTCGATTGATATGGAAAGAAGACAAGATTACCTTGATTCTTTGTTGGAATCTAAAGGAAAATCTAAATACAATAACTGATGAGAAACAATCAGGCTTTCTGAAAGGGTGTTATATCGTAAATAATATCAGATTCATTTTAGATTTAATTGACTACAAACATCTTATATCAGACGATTGTTTTATATTATTTACTGATTTCTATAAAGGGCACGGTTGAACACTCTCTTATGTTCAAAGTCATTGATATATATTTTTTTTTTAACCACTTCATACACTTTATAATGGTTGTAGTAGTTCAGTCCAATTATTTCAGTACCTTTCACAATATTAATTTTACTTAGATTAGTATTATTAGAAGGAATAATATTCTGAGTAATTTACAGTTGGATTGATACCTTTCTAAAGTTTAGCTTTAGACCAAACCGTGTTGTAGTTTATTATCATGTTAATTATTGTTCCTATCTCTCCAATCCCTAAACAATCAAAGGTCCTGAAGAATGAAGCTTCCTGAACAAGTGAGTGCACAATTGTCAAGAATGACTGCAGGAGGGAGCAGCGGTCAGACAGCAGGACTCGCGTGGCACGCCTGCCATTCAGATAATGTGCGAGAAGCACATGCCTTTCCCTCTCATTCTCCCGGGAACTTAAAGGATGAGAGACAGGGCCTAATCATATCCCAGCTGAATATCCCGGCCTTGGAAAGAGGTGACATTTCTGCCGGAGGAGAAGTTCTCTGGTCAGTGCCACCTGCCGTGTGGCCCATGTGCAGCCCCCACAATGCAGTATGAGGGAAATTCACCAGCTGCTGCTTCAACTGCCTCTGAGGAGCGGCTGGGATTTCACTGGCAGGTTTAGTCTAGAGCAGGGATTCCCTGGTTTTTCTCCACGCAATTGGTAAATCAAAAATATACAGCGAGGAGAACAAGTATTTGATACACTGCAGATTTTGCAGGTTTTCTCCCTTACAAAGCATGTAGAAGTCTGTCATTTTTTAATCATAGGTCTTCTGTGAGTGACTGAATCTAAAACAAAAATACAGAAAATCACATTGTATGATATTTAAGTAATTCATTTGCATTTTATTTTAAGTATTTGATACATCAGAAAAGCAGAATTTAATATTTGGTAGAGAAACCTTTGTTTGCCATTACAGAGATCATAGGTTCCCTGTAGTTCTTGTCCAGGTTTGCACCCTCCATACAGACCTTCTCCAGATCCTTCAGGTTTCGGGGATGTCGCTGGCCAATACGGACTTTCAGCTCCCTCCAAAGATTTTCTATTGGGTTCATGGCCGGAAGCTGGCCTGGCCACTCCAGGACCTTGAGATGCTTCTTACGGAGCCACTCCTTAGTTGCCCTGGCTGTGTGTTTCGGGTCATTGTCATGCTGGAAGACCCAGCTACGACCCATCTTCAATGCTCTTACTGAGGGAAGGAGGTTGTTGGCCAAGATCTTGCGATTCATGGCCCCGTCCATCCTCCCCTCAATACGGTGCAGTCGTCCAGTCCCCTTTGCAGAAAAGCATCCCCAAATAAAGATGTTTCCACCTCCATGCTTCATGGTTGGGATGGTGTTCTTGGGGTTGTACTCATCCTTCTTCTTCCTCCAAACACAGCGAGTGATTTTAGACCAAAAAAAAAAAAAGCTAATTTTTTGTCTCATCAGACCACATGACCTTCTCCCATTCCTCCTCTGGATCATCCAGATGGTCATTGGCAAACTTCAGACGGGCCTGGACATGCGCTGGCTTGAGCAGGGGGACCTTACGTGCGCTGCAGGATTTGAATCCATGACGGCGTAGTGTGTTACTAATGGTTTTCTTTGAGACTGTGGTCCCTGCTCTCTTCAGGTCATTGACCAGGTCCTGCCGTGTAGTTCTGGGCTGATCCCTCACCTTCCTCATGATCATTGATGCCCCACGAGGTGAGATCTTGCATGGTGCCCCAGACCGAGGGAGATTGACCGTCATCTTGAACTTCTTCCATTTTCTAATAATTGCGCCAACAGTTGTTGCCTTCTCACCAAGCTGCTTGCCTATTGTCCTTTACCCCATCCCAGCCTTGTGCAGGTCTACAATTGTATCCACTAAATTCTATTTAGAAACTCAAACCAAAAATATAAAATTTTGTGCAGTTGCTGATATTTATGACAAAAAAGTCAGTTGAAATTCTGATAAGTTGTAATGTAATTTTTTTTTTTAATACAGAAAAAATGCACTGCAAATAGTCAACGCAACCAAATACTCACAACAAGGCAACCAAATACAGAAACACACTGCAAATACTCACAAGATCCGGAGTGGCTCTGGGCAGATCCAATAGTTTTAAACTTCAACAGAGTACCCGCCGCCTACAAGGAAGTTAATGCTTGTCAATGGAGAGTGGCCAGACTCTATGTACAAATGAAATGTAGGAGAGTCTGGTAGGACCAGGCTACCCCAAACCTGGCTGGGACCGCAATTTTAAATTAATTGAATTTGCTAGTGTTTTTTTTTCTATTTGCATGCATTTTCTTCAGTTGCAGAGCATTGAGCTCTCTCAGCCAACTTATAAAAGGCCTTTTACTTGCCAAAATATATGAACTATCAATCTGACAACAGAAGGAATGTATTAGATTGTGAACAAAGTTTTGATCACATTGAAATTGGCATACAAAATGTGATACAGTATGAGTTATATGGTTGAAATGATCATTTACATGTATTTGGTCACTATGAGTTGGCTAGTGGTTTTCCACACCTGACAGCTGTCACTTCCTTTTGTAATCTGGATGTCTTCAGCACTTACTTGAGCATGAAGTCATTAAAGCACTCATCATGTCCTGTCCTCGTTTACATTTGCTCAGCTTTCATCCAACAGGTCCAAACTCTCAGAGTAAATATCACTAGGGTTACAGCAGAACATTTGGATTTCAGTTGTGTTTCTGCTGACTTTTGTTTCCAGTGTTGATGTTAAAGGGATAGTTCACCAAATAAAGAAAAATGTATTTACTCACAACAAACCTGCATAACTTAGTTTCTTCCTTGAACACAGATTATGTTCAGGACAATTTTAACTGCTTATAGACTATAGTTCTAGATATGCAAGTGCTTTTTGTGTATGTGTGGTTTCATAAATTGAGAATACATTTTATATAAAAAAATGTGGGTGGAAATATTGTGATTTGTTCTTAAAATTGTTCGTATGAACATTTCACACACACATTTGTGTGTATGCATGCTTAGTGAATGAGACACATTTTCCCCTCAAATCTGAATTATTGTGATGTGTCCAGATGTTTCACTTTTGATATTTAGTAGTTATCATTAGATTCTCATTCATGGGTAAAATGCCCCTTTAAGAGCTGAGAATGGCTCTGTCACATTCCATGAAATCATTTTATTTCACATACAGTACAATATACAGTATTATCAAAAGCTCTATTGTTTTGAGGGAGATCTAACCCAACTTTACTCAAAATGACACTATCATTATTCAGCTGATCCTACAACCCTGCAACCTGCAAACAAAGAATCTGTGTCTTCATTGTCATATAAAACGGTCTCGCTGAGGCCAGAGCAGCATTTGCCATCTCCTGTCAGAATCTCCACCTGTTTCTTAACCGTTGATTACGGTACCTTTGACCTCGCTGATAGAAACGTACACAATGGCAGGTCTTTCAGGAGTCTGCTCGTGTGGCCCTTATGGAACAGCTGTATCAACCACAGGAACGGCAACTGGCCGGCAAACACAGGCCTCTTACTTTAATGGCTCAAACGCTAATGATTCAGCATGAACATGTGAGGAAGCCATTAGCTGATCCCCCTCAAAACTTCATGTTGGATTTAAATCAGTCAGGGCTGATGTAGACATGTATTTTGGTAGTTCATGATCTAACATTCTGAAGAAATTATCTATAAAAAGCCTTGATGAATTCCACAGAGATATTTTTATAATCGAATCTTACATGCACAGAAGGCATTCAACATTATGATGTAGGAATGGTTTTCCAAGCAATGTAATGTTGAATAACTTATAATGCAACAAAGAAAATACAATAATAAAGGGGCAACATCTAAATGGATGTACGTAACAGTGTAAAAAATGAAAAACTATAAAATTGTTGTGCTTTATTGCTATCTTAAATTAGGATAATTTTACACATTTGTGTATGCACATACAAACATAAAAATGAGTGAGTGAGTGAGTGAGTGAGACCAAAAATGATTCAAACACCATATATAATTTGTTACTAGTGGGTGCAGGACACTATAGTTCATTTATGTAAGTGAGGATAGCAAAATAAAGTAAACTTTGACATATTATACCCACACATTCTTCATACAGTGGACCACATTTTTACAAAATATGTGACCAAAAATTATTCAGACACTTTGATCTGACCATGTTCTACTTAAGCGTTTTTTCTTTAATTACTAATGCAACCGTTTTACACCACAGACTAAACAAAATTTGTTGTTGACCTGAATTGGTATTATATTTGTACTTAAATTTATCAGCTGACAGATATTCAACCTAACTCATGTGTAAAACAGTCTAACAGAAGAATGGCCAAAACCAGTGAAATATCAACTGATTTGATAGCTCTGAGTCCTTGTCATATTGTATTACCATTTTCTAAACTATAGCCAATAAACTGTGATAATGTGAGAAATGTTGAAGGTGTCTGAATAAATTTTGGTTTGATTGTGTGTGTGTGTGTCTGAGCCTGGGTTCTCCCAAGGTTTTTTTCTCCATTCTGCCCTGATGGAGTTTTGGTTCCTTGCCGCTGTTGCCTTGCCTTCTGGCTTGCTTAATTGGGGACATTTAATATTCAACAATATCATAGATCTGCCTCAAGGTGGGCGATGATCCAATTTTTATTATTTTTTATTATTATTATTTTCATGTTATCACTGTGAAGCTGCTTTGATACAATCTGTATTGTAAAAAGCGCTATATAAATAAAGGTGACTTGACTTGTGTGTGTGTGTGTGTGTATACAGTATGTACACATACATACACACACACACACACACACACACACACACACACACACACACACACACACACACACACACACACACACACACACAGTATATAATTGATTGAATAGATTAATTTCAACATTATTTAGCCAAAATGTTTTGGGTAATTTTGTTACCTTTAATTATAGTATTTACATGGATTGTTTTGTTTACAGTTTAAAGTTAGCTGCAAATCTTTTATAGTTTTTCCCCCCAATACTTTAATAAACTTCAACACAATACATTATACATATATAGTGTCAAATGAACTGTGGAAATGTTCAGGTTTTTTTAGTGAAGAAAGTTTGCACCTATTAAAAATAAGAATCTATTGTGTCTCTTTTTTTTTTTTTTTTTTGCTGGAGTAAAACTGTGACCGCTAACCTGTGTCCCGCATCTACATGTACTGAAAAAGTGCTGAACTAATCTACACCTTGGGTTTTTCAAAAGAATAATCAATAACTCAATGATATAAAGAATAATCAATGGTTTTGACTGACACAGAGTGATGGGCGGACCTGCTTACACGATCATGTCATGGAGCTTCTATAGCGATCTGAAGGCACGCACACAAGCAGCCAAGGCTATTTACAGCTTCTGTGTGCCACTGAAATAGACTGAGAGTTGAATTTCAATAGGAGTCTTACAGCTCAACCGCTCTCGGTCTCTAAATCTATCTATCTCTCTCCACTCCAGCTGATTTTAGACCACAGGTGTTGACCTTAGCCATTATGAGCTTCCACGTTCACATTCCCCAGCAGCTCCTGTTTCTGTCCGTGGAGCAGCAGTCTTACATGTGATCCCAGAGTCAAGCAAAAATAGGCAAAGGCATAATGAATGTAGTCAGTGCGTTTCAATGTCAAGAAAGAGATGTTCCTGGATCAATATCCCTGTCCCTGTTGGTTGATAATATTCAGCCAATCAGACTGTAGGATAGATCCGAGCTGAACAACATTTCCCTCTGACTGTAGCAGCGGTTCATATTTAGGATTAGTGTTTGACCGGTCATATGTTACTCTTTTCATTTCAATCCACAGCAACAATCTTCCACCTTTCAGTCATTTAACATCTGTTGCATTTTAACAATTTCTGAAATGTATTTCTGTCTTACATACGTCACTTTTTCTGGGTGTGTATATAGCCTATATATTTAAATAAATTAGTTTATACTTATTCTAGACTTACAAGGAATTTCATCTCATTCGGCATTAGGATAGGATACATAATATATATTTTGGAAAATTATATATATTTTTAAACATCTTTAAAATAAGTCTCTTCTGCTCACCAAGGCTGCATTCATTTATTTAAAAATACAGTAAAAACAGTAATATTGTGAAACATTACAATTTAAAATAACATATATATTTTTATACATTATATATATACGATACGAATCGTACAATACGATTAAATAAGGATATAAATTGAATATATTAATATGGGGGGGGGGGGGGGGGGGGTTTGGGCGTTCAGGTATTCCCTATGTTATGAGGACAAAATATCCCCAAAAGATGGCAATATCCCAAATCCATTTTTTGGTCCCCCGTGGAAAACAGCTTAAAAATCAGGTTATAAATCGAAAAAAGCTTTGTTTTTAAATCTAAAAAAGCAGAACGTTGTCTGTGATGGGTAGATTTACGGGTAGATTTCGGGGTAGGGGTTAGAATACACAGTTTGTACAGTATAAAAACCATTATATATATATGGAATGTCCCCATAAAACATGAAAACACAACGTGTGTGTGTGTGTGTGTGTGTGTGTGTGTGTGTGTGTGTGTGTGTGTGTGTGTGTGTGTGTGTGTGTGTGTGTGTGTGTGTGTGTGTGTGTGTGTAATTAAATTGAACTGTTAGATCTTAACACACCTTAACCATAATTCCACTGAACAAGAGAAATGTATTGTTGTACAGTTGGATGCTAAAATGGCACATTTGGTTCTCTAAACTAGTTTAAACCAAAATCCGAAAAAAATTTATTATGCAGAGATGTGTGACCAATACAAGTAGGCTAACTGCTAATGCACAATCAATATTCTAAGATTACTCTAAGATTACAGGTCACTGTTCTTATGTCAAGCTCAGCAGAGAAAACAAATAATAAAACAACTTACAATCCATAAGATATTAAGAAAAGACATTAGCAGAATTAAATGCTACTCATATCTTTAGTTGCTCACCTCAAAGGCTGTGTCCAGTCTCACAATTCAGACTTTTTTTCTCAGAATTGTGGGATATAAACTTGCAATTGCAAGAAAATGCCAAAATTGTGAGATAAAAAGTCACAATTACCTTTTATTTTTTTATTCCCTGGCTGAAACAAGCTTCTGGGCTATATATATAGAAACTATTGAAATGAAAGACAAAAATGACATGAGCTTGTAAAATCTGTCCCGAAGCCTTGCTCTGAGAAGTTTACAGAGAGACCAAATGGATTATTAACATTAACATCACTGAGACATATTTCTGCACACACCAAAAACACGAACTTCTTTGTCAGCTGTGCACCAGAAAACATTTTCTGTCATGCTGTCCCAATAAAAGCTGGTGGCAGTTGTCTTTTTGCCCACCCCATGCTTTTTTTTTAAGAAGCCATTGACATTCAATGGCAGCTCTCGCTGTGGGCGCAGTGTGAACAGCTGAGAGGTGTGATTTCACAGGCTGCTGGCCCTGTCAGAGCGCTGAGGGCTGCGAACAGGAGGTCTAGGAGAGACCCAGGCCTCTAAAAGACACCAACAGGTGGAAGGCCGCCAACAAGGGGGAGGGCGACCCATAGAAAAGGACGGGAAGCCAAGCCAGGTCTGGACACAATCCAGGAGATGGCGATGGACGAGGATACGCACGGAAGAGAGGAGGACAGAGCGCCGGACCTGTGTTTGTCCCGTCTGACGGACTGGGCGCCAAGGGACGGGCAAGTAATGTGGGAAACTTGTGCTGAAACTGTCATTGCTGTCGGACTGCAGGGCTTTTCGATGCAGAAGCAGATCTTGGCTGAGTCTCTCTTTACAGCTTTGTTTGTTTACTCAAGGGTATTTCAGAACAAAAATGCAATTTTTAATCATTTTACTTTTTATAAAGGCAATGCAAAAGCAGCAAGCAATTTTCTAGACAATAGCCTGTTATTCACTAAATGGTTGCCAGGCCAGAATGGGATATGGCTTGACATTATGGAAAGTTGACATGTCCTGTGGTGAACTCCATCTAAAATTATTTTTAAACAGCTTAAAGTTAGCATTTAACACCATCTAAAATCAATCCAAATGATTTTTAACAGCAAGCATTACGTTTTTATGACCTAATATCCAATATAATATTTGTACTTTTAAATGTTAATTTGTTTCACTGCAGGGATGTTTAAAATGAGCCAGTGAAGGAAAAAATGTGATTTAACACTTTCCCTAGATTCATCAAGTCTTGTCTATAGAAAAAGTCCATGTTGTGTGTCAACTTGCCATATGCCTTAGATATTGGCATTAGTATTGGACTGTTTTATCTGAGTTGTACAAACAAAGTTGTGATGTACTGTGTGTTTAACAGATCCGGCTGCTGCTCGTTGAGACGACATACTTCCTTATATCCCCATATACGGATTCAATCTATGGAATGTAAGGAAGTGTGTGGCCTCAGAGAGACAATATCATCAACATCTACACATCTTCTTGAAACTGTAAGACAACATGACACTACTGAATTATATTACATTTATGGCTTAGGGAACATTATCATCCATCATAATTGACATATTGCAGAATTACATATATATATATATATATATATAAGATAGTTAATTTGTTTGGTTGATTTAGCTGATTCTATGTATGTCAGTTGGGCAATACAACGGCGCAACAAAAACTAAATATTTTAGTAAAATGTTTTAATGGTAGATATAAAGATTTTCCAAGAATTTTGAGCATTTTATTTGAAAGTGCCCCTGGTTTAGAAAGTTTGACATCTTCTGTTTTAAAGTATGAATTAGGATCTTCTTAACAACCTTACAAATGTGGTTACAAATGACTTTATAAAGGTTATGTCAAAGTCAAGCACAGGCCATTGTTGAACATGTTCCCGAGCTCCTCCATGATGACATGAATACTGTAGGGCTCTGAGGGACAGAACAGCTGCTGTTGGACAGGTGGAGAAGAGCTAATTCTGACCTGACACCCCAGAATGAGGACATACCGGCTCATCCATGCACTCTCCGTGTCATCGTCCTGCAGGAGGAAGATCATGACGTGGATGGACGTCTTCTGCTGACATGATCCTACTTGCAAAGCAAAAAGTTAGATCTGAGATTAATCAGACAGATGACTGGATAATTGCCTGTGTAAGATGTTGATGTGCGAATGACACTGAGGAACTCGATGCTTCTCCTCCTCACCTCTATAAATATGATGATGTATTAAGCTGGAAACTCGTCCGTCCTCGAAAACACGTCTTAGTTGCTGGTAAAACGGAACCAAGTCAGGTGTTTGAGAGAGGTTTGGTCCCTTTCAACCAGCTACTGCGCCGTGAATTCAGCCAGCAACAGCAACAAAACAAAAAACAAGCGGATTTGCATCCAACATGAAGAGTATCTTAAATATGTGCTCATTGCATTACTGCCATTTTAACCTATATCTCAAAAACACTAGTGTTGTGTATTATTATTTTTAATACCAATGATAAAATATATGCAGTGGTCTGGTTTTCAGTTCAGTTAAATGTTTCTTTATTATATATATTTTCTAAATGCATTAACAAATCCAGTAACTTCTTTTTTCAAGCCAGTCCTGTGTTTTCCATCTAGTGTCTTGTAATATGATGAGCACATTTCGAATAAAAAATAAAAATAAAAGCTAGCATTTGTCTTTATTCTTTTTCTAGTCTTTCAGTGTTTGTTTCATAAATTTTAGTTGCCATTGCCATATTGTATTAATAACGTACATTTATTTAAAATACATGCTAGTGTTTTAAAATACTTTATCACTTTATGTTTTGTTGAAATTTTTTAAATGTCCACCCTATTACATTGTGTTGTAAAGGAAACAACTTTGAGCATAGGCCTATGTCAGCATTATATTCTCTCTATCTGATAGGCATCTTGTAGTTTTATGTTAAAGGCACACTATGTAATTTTTTGCCAAGAAAGGAGATTTAAACAAAAAGACTAACTGTGTTGAGCTGTATAACAATGATTAGTTTTCTGTCAATGAATGTATCCAAACAGTTGCTCACCTGTCTAATAAAACACATAATATTTAAGCTTCTTCATGGTTTCTACAAAATAAAACCAAAAATCGAGGGTAACGCGGGCATGATGTCATTGATAGGCGACGCACGGACACGCTCTGTGTCCTGGTTAAAACTGCTTATTTCTCTGGATTTAAACTTTCTTCTTACATAGCGTGCCTTTAATCTGTTAAACTGCTACTCAACCCTGTTAGTGTTACGAAATAATTATGTTTCAAAATATAACAATAAAATAAAATGCAATGAAATAAAATAAAATACAATAAAATTGTGCATCTGATAGGGCTGGGATAAAAATATTGATTTCTTGATTTAAATTGAATCTAATTTTGATTAACCGTTATCGATTCTTAAATCCAAAGCATCGATTTGATCAGATCGGAGGATTTTTTTGGCCAGAGGCTAGAGACTACAGCCAGTAGAAGGCGCTGTTCCACATGTTTTCAACCCGCCCATAGAGGCTGGGATCTCACTCACAGAATGTACAAACAGTGTCAGCTATCTTTTTTTTCAAGCTAAGCTAACAGGTCCTTGTTCTGTGGAGAAAGCGGAGTTGTAGGGGTGACCACACGTCCTCTTTTTCCCGGACAAGTCCGGCCGTGATCTCGAGACCGCCCAAAATGTCCGGGACTCGGCCCCCGCTCTCCACAGTCGCCATTCATTATGTCTGCATGCACACCTTTTGTTTCAATCTAACTGAATTCATTCCAATTGGTAAATCTGGATGTAGTGTTTACATGAACGCTAAACAAGTGATCGGTTGATGTGCGTTTTAGCATTGCTACAAAAATTCCTGTGCTTTCGTCTCGGTCGGGATCCGTGTGAAGCAGAATGCATGACCTGCAAAGCTGGCACGTAACGTGTCAGTGTCAAATAATAATGTCAACATATTATAATGAATGGCGACAGCAAAAGCCGAATCCCGGACACCCCAGATGATCCCGAAATCACGACCGGACCGCCCGATGCTCGTGGCTACCTGTACGAGCCACAATACAGCGAGGAACAGTTGCGGATGATGGAGGAACCAGAGGAGCGAGGCCCGGCCGGCGGTCAGGAGGAAGAGCCCGGGCAGACTCGAGCTGGGGCGGACTAACTCGCCACGGAGACTCACGCTAAAACATCGTCTTTTCAGTTTCGAGTCAACTACTAACTATTTGTATCAATTCTTTCGATACTGGCCTCTGTAACCGGTAGGCGTGGCTTGAGAGTGGCCTCGTATGGCAGCGAAGCAAGTGCATTCTGGGAGTTGTCTTTCAACCACATGAGCCAAAAATAAATTTTCTGGCTTTTCTCAGTCTAAGGCTCCAAATTCAAAAATAATTTCACATTTCTACTACATAAATAACCCATTTTAAATACAAATTCATCTTTCCAGCGGTGAAGTAGCCCTTTAAATTGATGAATGAACAAAATTTTTGTAGCGTGGCTGCCATTGTCGAGGGGAAAAGTCTTGTCTATTATAATTATGACAGCATTTTTTGAAGCTGTAACAGATTTTTTGTATTCTTAATTAAAATCAGCATTTTCAAGTAATATTCTTCAAGAATAGGATGTCTAAAATATGTTCCTGAATGCATACTGGAGAAACTAAACCCAGGGGAACAGTTCATTTGCTCCATATAGAGCAATAAGGCCATCTAGTGGTAAGAGTCATGCAATATGTTGTTGTTTTTACCCCACAAGAGGTCGGAGATCTCCCAATGTGAGTTATTTTGTATATTAAGTTAAAGAATGTGAAGAATGTGCTTAAATTATATTATTAAATTAAAGATACAATATATTATTATAACACAATAATAAAAATATATATCTCCCCCCCCAAAAAAATGCATTACAAATATAAAAATGAAATAATACATGTGATATTTCTGGACCAAATAAATAAGTATAATTTTAGGATTGAATGATTTGTTACAGATACGGGAAGAGAGGAGGGTTTATTGGTTAGCTGTTCTCTATGGGTGGCCGACTGCCTACTAGTCAACAGTACATATTTTTGAGTGATTATAAGTGTTTTTGACATATTGTTTTGATCAAGAGCACAAGTTGAAGGCCATGTGAACCAAAAGAGCAACTTAGTATCATCAGTGCAGAGATGCCAACCGCAAACAACTTCAGCTAAAATCCCATTATTTCCCGTGTGACTTCCCTCACAGTAACGTTACAATTATACAATTGGTTGATGAATTCACAATAAGCTTTGTTACTTTTGGTATGTAGCAAAGTCTTAGCTTTCAAATAGTCAATTGTATTATGAAAACAATAATTACGTTTTTTTGGCGCTATTCAATGGCCGAAACCTCCTCGAAATTAGGACCCCAAGCATATGCAATTACATTTAATAGGCACCCTCTTTTGCGCCTGTTTAGAAATCCTACAAAATCATATAATGAATGCTGTTTGAACTACGTTATAATGACCATTAATCTCTGTATTAGTTGTATTAGCTTGTGTACTAACACTGTTCGTCTCATCCGTTTTACTAACGTTACTAGTTACAGCACGAAATAAACATGACTAAACACAGGTATGATAAAAGAAACAGTATAACTTACCAAAATCTTTATCTTGTCTCATATAATCAATAAAATTATTACCCCAGAAAAAAAAAACCATAAAATGACCCCAAACTTTTTAGTCAGCTGGAAAAATGTTGCATTTTGAAAAGGAGCATTTTGTTAAACTACATACTACATGCATATTCTTTGCATTCGTCAATATTTAATGGATGTTTGAATAAATCTGCCATTTATGACAGGCACCATTTAAATGTTTTAATTCAATTGTGATTAAAACGTTGTATCAATATTTGTATAAAAAAAATATTTTGTGTAATTTAAAGTAATATATAGTTATATAGCCTATAGCAATTAGTTAATTTTAACCTTTAATTTCATAGTAATGTAAGATACCAGCGGGTGTTTCCTGTTTAGAATATTTTCCATGTAGCCTACCTGATATTGAATTGAATCACAAGCTTGTGAATCGATATAGAATCGAATCGTGAAATGTGTGTCAATACCCAGCCCTAGTATCTAGCATAATATGACCAGCGATTCTTGTTGAGAAAAGCAGCAGAATCACAAACTGAAATTCTGTGTAAACAAGTGGAGTGATACAGAGAACTCTGCTTGTCCAATCAAATTAGTGCACAGCAATTAAGTGTTGTACTAAATATTTATTCTTCGGAACTCCAAGTTTGTTCCATTTGTTGTTACAAATGTCTTAACTCCGCTATTTTAATAAAATGTAATAAACATCTTTATTATGAAACCAAAGGCCACTTGACAGTTCTTCAGACCAACAATTTGTGTACAAAAATCAGAAAGCTAATGAAACCCACACAAATACAGTACATAAATAATCATATGGCAAACCAAATTTCATTGGTTTCAGTGCTGTGCTTCTATATCACCAATTCCCTGATTGCACTGAACTCTTGCTGTGTATTTCAGTGACTGTGCCAGTTCTGTAACAGAGCAACATTGGACAAAAGGGAGGACCGATTAATATTAATGCATCAAAGTGACTGACTGTGTACAAAATGTTTGTTTTGAATGTGATTTGTTCGCTGTGTTTCAATAAAGAGATGATTAACGTGCGGTCCCCACCTTCTTCCTCCTGAACTGGTTTGCACAACCAAAAGAAAAAAGCAAAACAGGGTCTTTCCCACTAAATGTGTGAAAAAAAATAAACCTTTACAGGTTTCCATGATTACTTTTCCCGAAGAGAAAATCTCACAGTAGGCATCACACTTTAATCTAAATAAAACTGGAGGAAATATTTTAAAGTCAAACAAAAGACGCACTAACGCACACCCACATAATTGTGAATCTCATGAAAACAAGTCATTTTCAACACACACTCACACACACAAAATGCATAAAGAAAATGAGGCCTATTTTAGGATCATTATGCCTTCTTTTTTTTTGCATTGTGACAATTTCAAGACAGTTAATCATTTATTCTGTAATGCAATAAAAAAAATCACTGTAATACAGTAATAAAAATAAAGGGATAGAACATATACTACCACAATATATACAATAACTGTACAATTTATATACTTTCTTTAATATTACAGTAATGAACATCGTAGAGGGGGGACAGTAATGTCACAATGCAAAAAAAGAATACCTTCGTATTCTTCATGCAAAACATTCCCTTGATTATGATTTCGGGGTTCAAAGCGACACTAGCGTTTCTGAACGGTTTTCGTGAGACTCACTCATACGTGTCCCTCTAATGCCCTGGAAAAACGGTGAGTGTGCTGGAGGTGGATGAAACCCCCGATCAGTGCAGCATTTTGCAGTGGCACCAGGAAATGCATGTACAGTAAATGAGGGAAGGAGGTGCAGCACCTCCTCAAGACAAGGCAACATCACTGTCAGTGTGCATAAGTGAACATACAGTAGCAGCCAGACATCTTCAGTGTCATCGAATCCCTCGCGAAACAACTACAGCTGCTGACTCTTGCTTTTATCTCAGTTCTTTCATTCAGCAATTCAACACAGCAGAGGTGTGAATCTATGGTGCCCCTAAAGGGACATGGTGACGGGAGGAACATTTATAATCCAATGCGTTTGCCTTCTCTTGAAAAACGTTTGCATTCTCTGGAGAAACATTGCTTTTCTTGGGGGAACGGAAACATTTTGCAGGGCGAAAGCAAAGTTTCTCGGGGGAAAGCAAAGCATTTGGAAGACAACGCAAAATATTTGAAATTATACGTTTTTAAAACTTATTTATTTTTTCCATTATGTCCCTTTAGGAGCTCTGTAGAGAATCTCACAAAACGCATCAAGAATATATTTGATCCCAAATTCAAAAGGAAAAATTAAGAAGTTATATTTTGCATGAAAGAAAATGTTTGGTTTTAGGATTTATTTTTTTGCACTTTGCACATTTTTTGCACATTTCTGTAATGTGAAAAAGACTTCCGTTATGCTGCGCTTAAATGTATGCCAATTTATTTTAAATTTGTTTTTTTTTACTGCAATACAGTAACTACAAAAAACAATACATAAAAAAAAATATATAAAAAAAAATTTAAAAGAAAAATGTCTAAAAGATAATTTCAAAAATGCAAAAAAATCTTAATGGTCCTAAGAAACAGACCTCATTTTCTTTATGCAAAATATGGATAACACTTTACAATAAGGTTTCATTTTTTAACATTAGTTAATAACACTAGTTAATAAACTCAAATTAAACAATACTTACAATACTTAAAAACAATACAGCATTTATTAATCTTAGGTAATGTTAATAATACAATCAAAAGTGGTATCTGCTAACATTAGTTAATGCACTGTGACCTAACATGAACAATTGTATTTTCATTAACTAACATCAACAAAGGTGGTAAAAACATAGTTCGTTGTTAGTTCATGTAAACTAATGCGTTAACTAATGTAAACAAATGAGACCTTACTGTAAAGTGTTACAAACATATGATTTCTTATGTGTTCTTTTGTAGTTTTTGTGAAATTCTCCGTGGTGCATAAACGTTCCCTTTGAGTTTGAGATGACGGTCTTAAATAACAAACCTGTGATTCTGTGATCAGCTGCTGTAAACAGTTGGACCATATACAAAATACAATCAAATTCCATGTGAAAAAAACACACAAAAAAACAGCAAACCGGCCGTGTCGCGACGTGGCGTTCCCGCACGGATTCCTCTGATAAAAATAAGGCAACTGGAGTTAGACATCAACAGAGAGATCCGGCTACATTTCTCCTTCCTCGTCCTCGTCCTCTTTCTCCGGCAGCTGCATCTTGAGCCACCCTTCGGCAGAGTGGCCGTGCTTCTTCTGGTGGCGTTTGTAATTGTCCCAGTGTCCTGTGGTGTAGCCGCACTCCTGGCATTTGAAGGGCTTCTCGCCGGTGTGCCGCAGCATGTGGCGCTTCAGGTTCATGCTCTGGTTGCAGCTGTAACTGCACACGCTGCACTGGAACGGCTTGGCGCCCGAGTGGATGCGCTCGTGCCGCTTGAGATTGGCCAAGTTCCCGCAGGCGTAGTCGCACGCGTGGCATTTGTACGGCTTCTCGCCCGTGTGCACGCGGTGGTGCCGCTTGAGGTTGTCGAAGTGGGCGGACGCGTAGCTGCACTGCGGGCACTTGTAGGGCTTCTCGCCGCTGTGAGTCTTCATGTGGCGGGCGAGATGGTTGGGGTACTGTGTGACGAAGGGGCACGACGTGCACGAGTACAGCTTGTCGTCTTTCTCCGGGCTGGCGGGCGAGCTTTTGGACAACATGTCTAATGTGCATTTGCTGCAGATTTGCGCCGTCGCGCCCTCCTCGTCCTCTAGCACCGCGCCGCACACGCGACACGTGAAGGGGAATAGCAGCTCGGGAAGAGGGTCCGACTCTTTGGCCAAACTCTCGGTGTGCAGCAGGGCGGGGGGGTGGCGGTCCGTTCGTAGGGCGTCGTAGCTTTGGAGGAAGTCGGAGTCGTTGCTGATGTGCAGAGTGAGGTCAGACACCACCGACTCTGAAAGATAACAAAAAACAACAAAAAAGCTGAAGGGCTATTTTCCTCTTTTGAGTGAACCCAGTTTTAGGAACCCAACCCTTTCTACTTCCCTTTACTTCACACTCCACTTCCTCTTTTTTTTTCTTGCAGCATGAAGCGCTCAAAGTGCAAAGTATCGTAAGCAAGTGGAAACACACCAGCGAGAAACCTGCAGTTTTGAAGGGAATAGGTGCTTCTTTGTACACTTTGAAACACTCGAAAGCCGTCAGACTAGCAGAGGAATCTGTATTCCTGTTTAGTGCTGATAATGAAATAAAGGACAATAAATGAGTAGTTAAAGTTAACAAGAAACGGCATTCATAACCCATTTTACTTCTATAATATGACACATTTGTGAGTGAAACAAGAAAAGATATTAAGGGTCGCACTTTTTATCCATCAGGAATTGACAGGAAAAGTGTGTTTCAATCAGATGTGAACATGAGTTTGCAGTGGATTGTGGGGGATCTCTTCTGCTTCCTAGAACACCAACACTCACTTTTGTGTAGGTTTTGAACCGGGACTGAGAGTTTCATCTCCACATATGCCAGTGCTAACGCTTCTTGTTCACATCTGTCCTTATTTAACATTATTATAACTAGTATTTTGTTATATGTTTGCCATTTATAAATGTATTATGAAAGGTCAGTAGAAGTGAGAGAGGAACAGGATCAGGAAAGGACCAAAAGCTGGGACTCAAATTTGGGTAAGTGCACATTTTCTGATAAAATTAAAATTGTAATTTTAAAAGATGATTTAAAAAAAGCTCCAGGTTTGCTGTGCTTGTTTATAGGGCAGCACAAATCAAGTCTCTTGAATATCAATAAATATTACTATAATATTAATAATAATATTAAAATCAAACATATAACATTATTATTATTGTATATTTCAAATTAAAATCTAGCATTTAAGTATTTTTTTTACAAAATTGTGTGATTATATTTCAATATGGCTATTAAATAATAATAATAATTATTATTATTACAAAATAAAAAGATAAAAATGACTGGATAAAAACAAAATAGGGTCATTCCATGTCAAATTTCAGAAACTTCACCAACTCAAATGTTTAATTTGGTTAAATAGTAATGAAAGACAAAATGTTAAATGTATCCACTATTTTGTAGAGGACGGGGGTATTAAGATTTATTTAAACCTTAGAAGTGCTTTTCCCCATTTTTGAACTGTCACCATTGGCATATAATGCGAAAACGATTGCTAAAGTATACAGATTTTACTAATAGACCTACCAACCTTCATATAAAAAGAAAATAATGATGCTGCCATCTTTTTAAAGTAATTTTTACTCCCCTGTAATTTGGCTTCAAATCTCAGGTGAAATTTTTTATTTTGACCGCCCTTTTGGCTTTCATCTTCATTTATGTATTTCTTTCACCAAAAATAATAATACAAATTATCAAAAAATTGAGCTGACACGGAATGACCTAATAAGAAATCACTACTGTTATATTTTACAGTAAAAAAGAAAAGAAAAAAGTACTAAGCCAGATTTGATAATCACACTAAGCAATATCACAATTTCGGTTTTACTTCGATTATTCATGCAGCCCTAACACTGACGAATCATTCACATTAACAGCAGGACTATTCAAAACAAGGTAGTGGATTAAACAAATACCTTCCGTTAAGGCTGTAGATGTGTCCTCCTTGTGGCTCATCATGTGTTTCTTTAAAGAGTGGCTGTTGTTCCCACGGAAGTCGCACTCTCCGCAGTTGAGCTCTTTCTCCTGCGTGTGCATGCGCTGGTGTCTCTTCAGGTTGCCCAGAGAGTTGCACGCGAACGTGCAGAACTCGCATTTGTACGGCTTCTCGCCCGTGTGTGTGCGCACGTGTCTCTGCAGGTTCACCAGCTGGGCGGAGGCGTACGAGCAGTGCTGGCACTGGTACGGCTTCTCGCCGTTGTGCGTTTTCATGTGCCGCTTCAAGTGATTAGAGTAACGCGAGCTGAAACTGCACAGTTTGCACGCGTATGCCTTACTGGCGCTGTCGTCGGTCGTGGATCTGACTCGGTGCGCGCTGTGGCCCGGGTGGGCCTCCTCTAACGGCCTGTCCTGGCGGTCGGCGTCTCCCCCCTCGGCTCCGCACTGGAGGCAGTGCAGGGCGAGGTCCAGCGTCCCGCTCAGGGGGTCGGCGAGCAGCTGCCCGCACTGCCTGCAGGACAGGTACGGTGTGAACGAGGCGTCGCCGGGGCCCATCTCCTCCCGCTCGCTCTCCGTGTCTCGCGGGTCCTCGAAGTCGCTCTCGATGCCGAGACGGTTGTAGCTGGAGCAGTCCTCGTCGCTGAAGCCGTACACCGGCATTCCCATGTCAGCAGTGACGGAGTCTGTCGGGAGATCACAAGATGCTGTGTTATGCAGTGCTTTTCTGTTTTAACCGTTTCCATGGGAAGTTGAGGCAAAACATATCAAAGGTTTCATGCTTTAAAAGATAAATAAAAGTTTGTGTTTACATAATATATGTGTGTGTACTGTGTACAATTATTTTGTGTGTGTGTATATATATATATATATATATATATATATATATATAAAAATACACACGCATGCATATATATATATTTTTATTTATATATAAAATATTTATATTTATATATAATAAATATAAATATTTATATATAATATAAATTATGTATAAATATACAGTATGCAAATATTTCTTGCATATGTATGTATTTATATATATATATAATAATTATGCACAGTACACACGTATATTATGTAAACACAAACTTTTATTTTGGATGCGATAAATCAATTAATTACATTAGCACAAAATATAATGTAAATATTATATGAATTATTTAATAATAAAAACATTTTTACAATTTAGTATGAATAAAGTATGGAATAGCATAGCAAAATACAGAACACTAGAATATAG
This sequence comes from Phoxinus phoxinus, assembly GCF_949152265.1. Taxonomy (NCBI): domain Eukaryota; kingdom Metazoa; phylum Chordata; class Actinopteri; order Cypriniformes; family Leuciscidae; genus Phoxinus; species Phoxinus phoxinus. Next base: position 9,605,276 of record NC_136888.1, on the reverse strand, counting down.
ATGACCTGAGATGAACTATAAACTGCAATAATTACATTTTAACTTTATGAGGTGTTTATTCATAACAAAATTACAGTAAAGTAGAGCTGCACGATTCTGGATACATCGAGAATTGTTTTTTGGTTTTGTTTCAAATACAGATCACGATTCTCCCACGATTCTGAACAGACAACTAAACAAAATAACATGTAAATTACTAGAGGTTCTGATAAAATATTAATTTCTGCAGTCTATTTAAAAAGTTAAATTAATCTGAATTCATTATTTTTAACGTCGTTAAGAAAGAATGATTCAATGACTCTTAAATTCTTCACTTGTTTCATTACTAGATGAATCAGCATTTTTGAACGAATCTCTTGAATAAGTGATTCAATGACAAATACGTGTTTTCAGCAGTATATGTAATCGTTATTTGAAGCGCCAAGTTACTTTCAAAAGTTGATTTGCACTATTTTGATCGCTATTGTAGACTTCAGTGTTTTTCTATCTGAACTATAAACTTTTATACCAGTACTTCTGTGATCATATGAATATTTGTAACTCACAAATAACAATAATGTGTGTTTTAAAAGACACTTTAAAAGACCGTGTTTTAAAAGACCAGGTCCATCAACTGTTGGTGTCCGCCATTCTTCAAAATATGTTCAGCAGAAGAAAGAAATTCATTCAGGTTTGGAACAACTTGAGGGTGAGTAAATGATGACAATTTAAATGTTTGGGTGAACTAACCCTTTAATCTGGCAAATGCTTGACTGAACTATGGAATAGTACAGCAAAATACCGTAATTTAAGCTGAATTCATGTTTGTCACTGACCTGAGTCCCTCTCAAAACCCACAATCCTGTAGTCATTTTCTCCAAAGCCCAGCTCCTGACCGAGGAGGAAGTCACTCTCCAGGACGAGGTTTTCCTGATTGCCAACCGCTGCACCATCTTCAGCTCCAACTGCAAAAAAACACACAAAAAACAGTACAACATCACAGCCTGTGCCAACAACATACCGTTATACCGTTATGCTGGAATCAATCTGATAATCACATCTCTCCTAAACATGAAACTAAAAAGAAAGTATTCATTTTGAGATTCTCAGTATTGGGAAAATAACCATGTCCACTTGGATGACTCCTGTGTCATAGTCCACTAAATCTATTAGCAAACGTGTCAATGGATGGCACACATTTGGTTCCTAAAAAGGTTTAGTGGATTTTCAGAGTAAATATTGTGTAAAACGTTAATTTAACCATTATTAACGGGATTTGAACAGTGACGAGACTGATGGTTAACAACACTACAGCTACATGAGCTCTGGATAGAGGAAAAAATATGATAGAAATGAATAAAGGAGGAAGGAACAGTGAAGAGACACTAGATAAACAAAGGATTCGGGTCAGAGATGGGTCAAGCCCGAGTCCCGCACCAGGAACAGGGGGTCTGTCCAGAGGAAACGGAGTAAGGAAAGAATGACGACAGAAGAAGGGGAAGCCGATATGTTTTCACTGAGATAGAACCGAGCTTGGCTGATTCTTAAAGACACGTTAAATCAATATTAAACAAGAGCATTTGGAAATAGATTCTGCTCACTTAGTCAAGGCATCTCATTTAAACCTTATATGAAAGCTTGAGAGGAACTAAAAAGAGCTTAAAGGACACAGCAAAAGGAAAGACATGCTCAAGGTTAAACTTGTGTATATTCAGTTTGAAAGAAATGAAAATGAACACTTAGGCTATTTCAATAGAAAGTACTTAAAAAGCAAATTAGCAAGAGCAAAAATACAGTGGAAAAAATGCAGAGTAAAAAAAACTATAGAAACCAAGGACATGTGACTCAATATAAACATATCTACAACAAAGGTGTTTCATAAACACATTTTGATCTGACATTACATTATTAAGTCTAAATGTTTGTCAATATTAGAACATTACAACTATAATGTAATGAAAACTACATTACGAGATTACAAAGCATTAACGTTACAGTCAAATAGTCAATTTATTGTAGACTAGTCATGGTTGGCCATGTGAATAGTTATAGTCTCAAATAAATGTCCATATACACACACACACACACACACACACACACACACACACACACACACACACACACATTTCTATGCTCTTGTTGATTATTATCAACAGAAATAATCACATTCATTTCACACTGAATTTAACAGTAAAATAAATGAAAATCAGGCATTATCTTCAAGAAATAACAAAAAATAAATTGAGGTGAAATCAAGTGAGATATAAGTCCAGACTTACATTTGACAGGCTGTGGGTTGGACTGTTTTCTTCTGGGCATTTTTGTTAATGTGTCTGTTAACAATCAGCAGTTCCCTGTTGAGCTGGTCTTCATCACCATCACCTTCCTCTTCCTCATTTTTCTCTTCCTCCCCCGAACAAAGAGTTCCTCAATTCCCTCATAAACCCCGAATTAAACACTTTTTATCATATGTATCCCCAAAAATCATATTCAAACAGCCAAACAACTGAAACTCTTGTTATTATTTATGTTAGCGTGAGCTAAAATTAAACTACATACATAATACACAGACAGGACTGTAGAAACACTGTCATTTACGATTATATGACCCTCACATCGCAAGGCTGACGTCTGTAGCCTGATTTGAATCCACATCGATGAAAAAATTAGGATATTTTGAATGTAATTTGTGTTTGTCCTGATATCAGTCGAAGGCTAACTAGCATAACTAGCTAGCCCAAAAAGAGAACACACAATAAAAGTCCAGTGTGTATAACCACTGGACAGCCAGCAGCGGCAACATCAACGTCTCTCCATGAGGAATTATTCGTCCATGTCGATTTTTATCCCTGTGAACTGTCTCCATGAGTTGAAGAAGTGAAAGTGTGCAAGTTTCATTGCTGCTGCTGGTGTTGTGATGGGAATGTGCAGCACAGGAAGTGATTGAAAGAGTTCAGTGTGAGACAGAGAAAGCGCGACATCTACTGGAAGACCAGAGTACAGCATCTACAGCAGATCTATCTATCTATCTATCTATTGTCTGTCTGTCTGTCTATATACAGCATATATATATATATTAATTGCATCCAAAATAAAAGTTTGTTTACATAATATATGTGTGTGTATTGTGTATAATTATTTTGTATATATAAATACACACACATGCATGTATATATTTAAGACGTTAATACATATGCAGTATATAAATGCAAATATTTCTCTGTGTGTGTATTTATATACAAAATAATTATACACAATACACACACATATTATGTAAACACAAACTTTTATTTTGGATGCGATTAATCGTTTACAGCCCTAATTGTATATATATATGTATGATTTAATATAATATGAAATGTCTGCCTCTGTAAGAACCAACAGTCAAAACTCATGGTTTTTCCATTTTCCATTTATTGGAAAGTAGGATTGAGAATAAGAATATTAGTAAACTTGGCTTCTAACCTCTGCAGTGAAATACAGTATTTAAACAACATTCTTTATCTATTGCCCAACACTACAGCGATGTGTAGCTAATTTACTGTATATAACTTCATCAAACTTAGTTCTCACTTAGTGAACAAAGAAGAAAAAAAAATAGTTTTTTTCTTTTAACACATTACAATATCAGGGTAGACATAGGCTTCTACTACTAATAGAAACGTTACTAGTTTGTCATAGAAATGCCACACACCAAACCATATGAACACATGTGAACTGGTAAACCCCTCTGTTGAACAATCAACTCTACATTTAATAACACAGTGCTAATACTTCATTAAAGCACAAAACAAGCCATTGATATACAGTTCACATTGGTTAGAAATTATTAATGCATAATATAAGGCCACTTTTGTTACTGTCAATGAATTTATTGTAATAATTTACATAAGAAATGCCACATTTATTATTATTGTTCATCCTCTTTCAACGAAACACATTCACGCAACCAATCCATATACACACATCTAAACCGCTGTATATCTGGCTGCCAGTGTTTGAACTCCACAATCATATTCATAGCACCAATAGCCCCTCCTGTGATCATAGTTTATAGGTAAAGAGGTATTGTCCAGGACATTATTCTTGATTGGAGTATACTACTGAATACCTGTATACCTTACAATTCCCGATTTGGCTGAGGGAGCTGAGAGGTTTACACTAATATTGCCTTTAATGCTCGAGTTGAGTATCAGAAGATGAGCTGACGATGCCTTGGTTAAACCTTGATGATGCTGAGGGAGGATGATGTCCTCTGGAACTACAAAAGAGTAAAAATGGTCAGAGATTAGAAAAAATTAATCAATAAAATACTGAGGCAAGATTGAATATCTTTATGGTTGAGCTGCACGTATAATAATACTACTATTTTTACAGAATTCATGTGAATTTTCCATAACACTTTACAATAAGTTTACATTAGCTGACAATTAAAATATTTCTAAAGCTTTTAACAATTTTAGTCAAAGTTAAGTTCAACATTTACTAATACATTATTCAAATTAAAAGTTGTATCTGTTAATATTATTAATAATTGACCTGAGCTGACACGAACTAACAATGAATGCATTTTTGTATTTGTATATAACTTCTGCTGTAACATTAATACATGTAAAAAAGTTGTATAGATAAGGTTAGTTGATGCATACCTAATGAGCATGAGCGTAGCTTGCGAGTTGCGACTGGAAGATACTACGATATAGTTTTACAAATAAATTATATTTTCAACTTGAAAGTAAATATGCATATAGCCTAATGTAAGTCTTTTCAAGTGGTTGTTTTTCAGATAAATGAACAGTTATTCTGTGCCGAATCTGCATTTGGGAAGGTAACAGGCAAACAGATGTCTGTTTTAAGGCAGAGGGTCATTTTTCACTCCTTTATTCGCTTAATAAAAAATAAAAATGATATATATATATATATATATATATATATATATATATATTAGGGTGCCACTCAATTTTTTTCTTCTATTTTTCATCCTCTCACCCCCCAAATGTGTTAGTACTGTGAAAAGATAAAAGTGAAAAGAACAAAATTTGGATGTATTCTAATGATTATTACTGGTGGTAGCTCAACGCGGACAAAGTTTTACAATATGTGACATTTTCCAATACTATCATTAATTTTGACATCACAAATCAGAATATTGCAAAAATCGGTAACACTTTACAATACGGTTCATTAGTTAACATTAGTTAACTACATTAGTTAACATTAACTAATAATGAACTGCACTTATAAAGCATTTATTCATCTTTGTTAATGTTAATTTCAACATTTACTAATAGTTTATTAAAATCTTGTTAACATTAGTTAATGCACTGTGAACTAACATGAACAAACAATGAACAGCTTTATTTCTATTAACTAACATTAACAAAGATTAATAAATACTGTAACAAATGTATTGCTCATTGATAGTTCATGTTAGTTAATACATTAATGTTTAATAAATTAACCTTATTGTAAAGTGTTACCCAAAAATCCTCAAAAAGTAGACTACAGTTAATAATCAACAGTTCAGACAATCAGTTGAACACAAACTATGTCAAATAGTGACCAAAATGTCAGTAATTAATGTCTGCAGATGTGGATGTTGCGGCAGCAACCGCTTCCCTAAGATAACTGCTGTAAAGGTGGACTTGTTAGGATTTGGAAAGTCATGGCAGTGATCAAAATTAAAATAAAATGGCTTTTTTTTGCGATAAAATTTACTATGCAACATTTGAGCTCATTGATTGAGCTACCAGTAAATAAGAGGGTGAGACCTTTAACATGAAAAAAAAATCCATTACATTGAGTGGCACCCTAATATATAGGGTATATATAATATATATACACAGTACACACATTTACATAGCCCTTACAAGTAATCTGCGTGCGATGCATCTGGTTAAAACAACTTCAATATTGCATATATACGAGCTTACACGGAGTGTGAATATGTAGGTTTACTATTGAAAAGCTACAATGTGATTAATATGGTGAATGACCAAATCAAAAGCCCAGATGTCAAGCTATACGCCCATGACCTAATGTTAACCACTGGGACCTTATTGTAAAGTGTTACCAAATTTTCTGCATTTGAAATACCTGTATGACATCGTCAACTTATGCAGTGTACAGTATTTTATACCACAATGAAACATGCGATATTCAGACAGTAACAGCATGTTTACATTGACGTCCTTTGGAAAGTAGCCGTGTGTTTTGAGAGAATCAAATATTTATGTTATGGACAATAAGAATGAATATCACAATTGTATTATAGATATATTATATTTAACCTTACAGTACATTCCAATGTGATGAGTCAATCGAGAGTAATTTCAGGTGTGATTTTTAACATCTCTGCGTGACTTGATCAGACCATAGAGTTAAGACATACAGTATTTACATAAAACTGAATTTAAAAATGCAAAATCATTTTATTTGATTAATATTTGCTGAATACATAAAAAATTGTAACACTTCATAATAGGTATACAGTAATAAAGTACTTACAAAGCATTTGCAAACCATTAGTTTATAGGTAATTATAGTCTTTGTTTATAATATATATGGATAGGATGAATATTGTTTAATTAGCTCATATGCAAAGAGTTGTTTTTTACATGCTTTGTTAACAATGTATTAACCATATAAGTGATGTATAGTATTTCAGTCCAGTAGTAAAGGGAGCTGTTAATGGTTATGAGTAAATATAACTTTCTCACTTTAGATTAGGTCACATAAAATCGGAAAATGTTATTAATTAAGTGATTTTAACCATCCTTTCTTGGACATTAATTAGCTACATTAATATTAAGTGTTCCTTAATTTTTTTTTTACAAATACATTAAACATCAGTTAGGGTTAGGATACAAAGCATAAAAGAACATGATCTAACTCTTTACATTCAAGCTAATTAAACAATCATTTGTAAATTACAGTGACTGAAGAACTCTGTATAGTTTATAGTTTACTCAGTATTCAATACTTTTATCCCTTAAAATGAATAGTTGACCACCTAAATTACATTTTTAAAGTTTTTTTTCCTGTAAAAATACATCCGGGCTTTATTTACTATCCACGGATCAATGAATATGTTAATTAGCCCCGCCTCCACTCACTCACACCAGCTCAGAGATCCGTTCAGCCAACTTACTAAGGTAAACGCTGCACAATGGTATTACTCTTAATATGATTAGCCTTATGCTTGACATTATCAAACAGCTAATAATGTGTAGCTAATGTTGTAGCTAATGTAGCCGCCACGTTGACGTGATTGGTTACAAGGTAGTTTGTGACGTCAGAAACACTAGCGATTTCAAACCCGTCTTTGGTTCACTGCAGTTTTAAAGAGAAAATACTCAGCAATGGTGTTGACTTATGAATTTGCACATGGCTTGTCTTAAATCATATTAAAAACACCACATAGACATATAAGCAACATTAAAAACTCGGTTTTCACCACAGGGGGACTTTAAGTACCCCCACAACCCCATCAATAAGGCCCCCTTCATTGGCACTAAACCAACAAATCAATGTTGTGGGTAAAAAAGACTGGACAAAATACACATTTTAAATTTTAATATTTTAAATACAACATTTGATGGAAAACACTTATTAAAAAATAAAAAAGACATGAAATAACCACTATAACCAGTAGAGAACTTATTTCCATTCCCCGTTTTTTCCCTCGTTTTGCTTTTACATTTATATTTAGACATTATAAAACCACTACGTTTAAAAAAGTTTTGTTTGTACAAAAAGTTTGTGAAGTAGCCTCACAACTTCACAAGTTTTGTGAAGTAGCCTCACAAAGTCTCATGAAAAACAATAACTGTTCTTAAATTGCCAGTGAATTACACACAACGAGCGCTCCTTTTTGGCAACTGATTTTGGCACAAGTGCGAAAACTCCCGTTTTATTCAAAGAATCGAACTAAAGTGCACAATAAATGTCTAATTCACAATGCATTTACGCTTTGTTTGTTATAATGGGTTAGGTTTGTCAGCATGTAGAACTTAAACTGCCACTAAACAGAAACTCATTCAGCGTTTTGAGGAATATTGGGCGGATTCTCACAACTAACTTAAACACCTCTGATTGGACATTACTTTCAACAGACATGCCAGTAATTGGCTACAATACTCAACGCTGCAAAATCACGTTGTAAATGGACACATTTGCAGCGACTAATGCGCCAGGCTGAGGTGATGTTGGTGCGATTGACGGTGTTCCTGGCATCATGCCTATCCCGCCAATGCAGAACAAACCAAGCAAAGTCTAAATCGCGTACCCCCTGGAACCTGCACACGTACCCCACCTAGGGTACACGCGCCCACGAATGACTGGTGTAGATAATGCAGTATTCCATTGGAAACAACAGTCAGGGTTGCCAGGTCCCAGAAAAATTTCCAGCCCAAAGCCGACTCAAACCCCGCCCAAAAGGAATGACAAACCAGCCCAATTTACCGCCGTCCAATCACAGTTGACAACTGCGGGATTCCCATAAAGGTCCTTAATAAACATTTTGATTTTGTTTGAATCATGTTCATAAATATATGTGCTTATTTAATAATTTAATCTGTATTTTATCCCTCTTCAGTTACTTCCTTTTATAAACTTTGGTACTGTTAAGTCTTCTTTTACTCTGTCTTTGATTGTAATTTTCAGCACATGGCATGATAAATTGTTTAAAATGCAAGCTATAAATATGAATGACATAGCCATCCATAAAAGTCAGTTCAAGTCCAATTTGGGCTAGTTATATAGCTCTTTTCACAATACACATCGTCTCAAAGCAGCTTTACAGAAAATCATGATGTTCATAATTTATTTATTCCCTTTTGACTAATAGTCGCATTTAGCAGATTAAAATGCTAGGTCTATAAGATAGTCTTTGCCTTAAAACACGTGGTAACACTTTACAATAAAGTGCACTAGTTAAAATGAACTAAGAATGAACGATACTTCTTCAGCATTTATTAATCTTAGTTAATATTAATTTCAACATTTACTAATACGTTATTAAAATCAAAGGTTGTATTTGTTAACATTAGTTAATGCACTGTGAACTAACATGAACAAACAATGAACAGCTGTATTTTTATTAACTAACATTAACAAAGATTAATAAAATCACTCGCTCTTTCCGCTGTCTTTAGGTTGCCAGGTGTTCATTCCAAGGATCAACACACTTTCAATAAAATAATTGTCTTTGCCTACAGATAAACATTTGGCGGCCGCGGTACATTACACAAGTACGCGGTACATTTCCCGTGAAAATAACCCGATTGTGCGTGAAAACCGCGACCCTGGCAACACTGACCACAGTGAAAGCCACAGTGTTGGTCAGTGGTGAAGGTCTCACCTTGCTGCCCAGCAGGCCTCCGTTATGGTACTCTGGGGTACTTTGGCCAGACAGCGGCTTGCTTTTCTCTTTACTGTGGTTGTTGGAATCGTTGTCTTTGATGATATCATACTGCTTACAGAAGAGCACAATCACAGCTGCAGCAAGACAGAGATCAGTTTGATTACGGGGACGCAGATCTGATACGTTTCATTAAAACACAACACTATCTTCCATCTGGATATCACAATTGAGTTTGAAAGGACAAAAGTTTTCTTAAGGTCACTGTAAAAAAACAACAACAAAGCAATACTTAGGAAAATGTTTGAAATGCAGAACAGAGAAAGTTAAAATATTGTTACCGGTTTGATACTACCCTGTAAAGCCTATTGTTTCATATTTGATATGAAAATCTCCAAGGCCTCGAAATTATAAGCATGATCACAACTTTGCTGATTTTTATAAAGTAAACATAAGAAAAACATTTATATTGTAAGTGTTATTTCAACTTGAACACTTACAGGACCGAACACACTTGATTACTTGATTAGCCATACATCATTTTTTAGAAAAATTATCTTAAAATGTGAGTATCAAATGTGATGAATCCAGCATTTGAGGAACAGTTATTTGTGGAATAAAAAAATACTACTTTGATTATAAACTAAGCATTTAAATATCATGTTACAAAGACATATTATTGAGAGATATAAAGTGACAACTGATATTTATATGCATTTATATATATTTTTTGTATATTTATATATGTATATAAAGGTCTCGTTGATTTACATTACAAGCTATCAGAATTTCATCTTTCAACTTAATATTTCACTTTTTGGTCATATAAATATCAGCAACTGCACTAAATTGCATATTTTTGCTCAGTTTGAGCCTCTGAATAATATTGAAATGAGCTCCATATTCTTGTATATCATACTATGTGAGCCATAAAAGCCTGATGTATCAAATCCGGCTTTACATGGTTAAATGGGGGACAAGTCAAATTATTTCCTTTGGTAAACAATATCACGAATATAATTGCAACCAGAATATTTTTTTTGTTACTTGTTTATAATGATTATGTAAATCCAAGACAATGTCCTTTACCTGCCCACATTAGTAGTACAGTCATTATGATCAGTATCTCTCCAGTCTGAAGGTGCCTGGAAATGTCTAAACCCTCAACCGCAGGGTCATCTGATCAGGAAAACAAGACAACAACACATGTTAGAGGATGAAAGAGATCATGTCAGAATTAATGGTGATGTTATTTATTATCAAACTCAAGAAATTAGACAGTTTTGTGGCTTTTAGTTAATTTCAGTCATGGCAACTCTAGGAGTGTTCGCCATAATAATGGATAAGATGACTAAGTAGATGATAAGATGTTAAGTAGAAAGGATTAATGTACGGGACTTGCTACTGTCAATACACACTCAACACACTGCTGTTGTAAGACATGCTGCTCTTGTACAATATAGCGTACATGAATTAGCCGTATAGCAGATCTATACAGGTGGAGCTGGGGAAGCTGGAGGATTTCTGAAAGCTCGAAGCAAATGCTACAACAAATACTGAAGCAGCAAGCTCATTGGCTACTGAAACAGCAGGAACCAATCAGCTGTGCCCTATAGAGAATGACTTGAGTTCAACTAGAGCTTCATGACAGAACTTTGTATGTCTATGAGCTTTGAGCTGCTAATGCACCGTCAAACAATATTTTTCAAAGATGTACATAAAACAAAGCTTATTGGATTAAGCTATACAAGAAAATAGATTTTCAATCTTTCTACTTCAAACTTTCATGTTTGTGTATTATTTGTAAAATTGAAACATGTGCTGGTTGAGTCACTCAATAGCGTCTTTCACAAAAAAAAAATGAAATGTGCTTTATAAAATGAATGGCATTGTATTAATGCTGATCTAACAGACATGTTTACCTTGATCCATCATGGTGGATTGAAAATGTTCAGACTTTTTAAGCGTCCTGAAGTGAATCTTTTTGCTGGCCAGACTCTCTCCATAGAGTCCGACGGATTGGACCTGGATAATATAGTCTATGTCTTCATCCAGATCCCACAGTATACAAGCATGACTGGTCGTGTTCACCTCACGAATGAAACGCTGCATCAACCCATCCTGACGCTAAAACACACGCACATACACACATTTAAAGATGCATTAGAGGGCATATTTATTGCAGATATTAAATGTCAGACTCCCTTGGTTGTAATAAAGGCCCGTAGGGCTGAATCTCATTGTAATAACTTTGTTTGACCTGCTGTGAGATGGCAAAGCCAATTACGGTCTCTCCGTCCAGAATATTCCAGGACACGGTGGCCGAATCTGCCCGCAGGTGTGTAACAGAGACATTGACAGGAGCGGCAGGGCGGTCTGTGAAACACAAATCACCAGCATGAATAATTTCTTAGCACAACCATCTGATGCACTCCATGAAAGTCATATTTAAAAACATTATATTTAACATGTTACTGTTGTAAATGGATGATGCTTGTGAGGGATTTTGAGACGCTTTGTAGTATTTATAGATTCATCCCGTCTCTGCTTCCCCGAGACATCCAAGGACCAACTTGACACCGGCTCAATGAACAACTACAATAATGCAGTTCATAAATATGCAACACTTCTGTATTCAGCTGATTCACTCTGATGGATATTATGCAAATTAATTCTAATTTTAATTCTTCTCTTTAATGGGATAAGCGTGACTCAGTTGGTCAAAATTACTTCCAATCCACAGTGCTTTGCCAAATCTCTGACTTCGTGTGTCAAGGAGAAAAATGTGTTTGCCTGAAAAAGGACATGCAGTAGGTTGTGTCACACCCAACAACATATTCTTAAAATAAAGATCCAAATAATAAAGACTAATGCATTGTGACACTTTTAATATTTTTTTGTTGCTGAATGTGTTCAGTATAGTGACTTTAAAACATTATAAACACTATAAGCATGACGTAAGCACTATAAGCATGATGTAAATCTGCTTTATATGCACTATTAAAAAAAAACCATGTTTCTAAAAAGTAATGTTTCAATGGTCAGATAAGGTAGAAATAACTCTTGCACATTTATTTTATAGGTGTATAGAACATAGAAAAAGAACATTATGATGCACAAAAGATTAAAAACTGACAGGAAATGGGTTGCAGAGCAAGACTTGTTTGGTCTATAATTTGCAAACATGTATATTACATACATTTTTAACATTTGGCATTTTGTCGATATCCAATTATTTCTTATACTGTATATGAAATTAAAAAAAGCTACTATATATGGGATATGACCCAGGTCAGACTTGAACCTGTATCCCTGTGAACCATAAGCTCTAATACTGTACGTCCAGATGCACATCCAAAGGCACTGACATCTTTATTTTCTTAAGTATGCTTTCGAACCAGAGCTCATGCATATATTGGCATATATTACTTCAAGAGGTAGAAGTTAGAACAATTCAATTACTGAGATGACCTTATGCATAAAACAGGCTATATTGCTAATATTACATCCTGGAGCAAAAAAGAAGGCTCATAAAAATGTGCATAATCAACAGAAAGTTTAACACAAATTCATTTATTTCTGTGTGTGTGAATATGCACATCAGTTTTGAAATGACTAATAAAGTGCAGTTTTCACTTTATTTTAAGTTGTCCTTGCTTCAGTGTAATTATAAATTTAAGTACTGAGTAATATTCATTTACTAGGCTACATGATGTACTTACAATAGGGTTAGCACATTTGGTTTAGGGTTGGTTGCATGTAATTATGCAAACTGTATAGAAATGGCATGTAACGTGTAACAAAAACACTGTAAAATAAAGTGCACAAAGTGCATATTGATCATAAGTGCAAATATACACCAGAAATAAATAGAAAAAGCATTAACCTTTAGTGTACGGTACAGCTCAAAATGTTATAATAGAGACCTACTATATCAGCAGTACACTAAACGCATATGTTTCCATTTCAAAGCTAAATAATTTAGCTTTACTAAATAATTTTGTCCCCAATAAGACCAGACTGCAGCCCTGGCCAATTCAGCCAGTGTTTTAGGATCAATCACAGTCACAGAGCTCAGCAAGAGAGCAAGCATTGCGTCAGTATCCGCACTCATCCTTTTATCTTGTTTTTGCCAAGAAAAGAGAAATGAAGCGAATTGTAATGTGCCAAGGTCAATGCTTCATGAACATAAATCAGCTTAGAAAGCGCTTTCTTGTAAGATTGTCTAATTAAGAATAAGTGCATTGAGAGAGCTGTCAGTCTTTCAATTAACTGTGAACTTTGATGTAAGGGTTGGCAGTACATGGATGGCAAGCACTTTAAAAGACTTTTAGTGCATATCGAAGGGTGTGCAAAATGAGATCTTCAGTGACTGTAATCTATTAAGAAACAAAAATAATAGATGGATCAAATCATCTTTAATACAACAAAGCAGAATAAAGAACGCTATTTCCCTTAAAAACATGCCATATCGCACAGGCACTTAAATGCCACGAATTGACATGCTCTAGCACCGGTCATTCTCTCAGCACTATTGGCCCATTAAATCAAATCAAAGACAACGACTAACAGAGTAAAAGACAATTTCCTTAATGTCTTCCTCTGCTGGCTCGGGGAAGGCTTGTATTAAAAACACTAAAAGGATTATATAACACAGAATGCTTATAGACTGTATTCGTGATGATCAACACATGAGCGCACAAGTATAGATGCACGTTGCATTTGATCTTTATTATCAGTCTGTAGGACATTTATTCGACAGAAGGAACATAAGTTTACTTACTCGCCCCTGCAAAGCAGATGTGGCATCCAAACAGAGATAGAACAAGGCTCATAAAAGTGAATAGGTGAATCATATCTTCCTCAAGAGTTATTCCAGATGAGTGACGCCAATTTCCAAGGAAAAGTAACCTGAAGTTAGCATCCCTCCAATCATCACATGATTATCAACAACGCATTTTCTTTGCTACACTGTGACGATGATAAACAATCTAATAAACCAGCAGAATCTTCTCTCTTCTTTAGCATTCACGCAGTGATGTCCAACACCTCAATCTGTTGCCATCCGAATCCGCATCAGCTGGAGAAAGAGCGAGAAAGACGCGTCCTTTTGCGATTATTTTCAGTGATTTAAGAGCTAATGAAATCACACTTTTTTATGTTTACAACAAAACTCGAGAATCGTCAGCCTCGCCACCAGTTACATGTTCGCTGCGCGTCTAATGTAACGCGTAAGCGCGCATGGCGTCCATCACAAAGCTCGCGTTCGCCTTCCTCACTTTATGCGCTCGCTCGACGCTTTAAGAATACCAATAAATCTGCGCTGCAGCGCGGGCACATGACCCACAGGTGGCCAGTTACTGATTGATTCTCAGCAGTCACTCATTCACCTTCTACAGCCGCATGACGCACGAACCTGCACCGGGATGAATGCAGTAAAAACACCCTCACCAGTATGGCGCTCGCTTTGTGTCATTTATTTCCTAACCATATGAGGTGTGATTTGTGCACTTTTTAGCGATCGCTAAGCAAACTGAGAGGTGAACTAACGTGTATACGTATGGCAAGCCAAAGTGTTCACATATGGCAAGCCAAAGTGTTCACAAACGCCTGGGGCCTCATTTATAACCGTTGCGTACGCACAAAACAGGCCCAGAAAGAGGCGTACGCCACTTCCGACGCATAAGTTGTGATTTATAAAAACAAACTTGACGGGAAAATGTGCGCACCTGCACGCAAACTCTGACCCATGCGTACGAACGTTTTGGAGATGGAGCAGTTTGGCGACACCGATGGTGAGCTGGAGTTAAATGTCTTTTTGGTCACTTTTAGACCGAAAATCGAAATAAAATTATACATATACAGAAAGATAATACAAATATAATTTTACTCACCAAGCCTATCACTTGAAGCAAATATCCACACCTTAAATGTCCGCGCCAGCGAGCGCGTTGGGCCGTTTAGTGAAACTGACGCAGAACGGCAGATGAAGTAAAACCGTAAATCTTCATTATGAGTCCTAATCATAAATAGGCTACATAAAACAATGATTAAACTATGTTTTATTTCTGATATAAACATTTAGATTAAATATGCCATTCTTAAGTTAAACACTTAAACTACATGACATTTACTGAAAAGTTTAAAAAAATATATATATTCAATAAATAGCCTATAAATATTTGTTGTGGATGCAATGCTTTTGAACACTTTTCCTTTGGCATGCTGTGTTTTAATGTTTTAACCTCAGAGATTATTGCTTATCATGATAATAGAAGATTGTGCAAATTTAATGCACAACAAGGTCTATCTGTTTCCATAAAAAATATAAATCAATTAAAAATACTATTTGGTCAGTGGAAAAGATTGAGAAAAACTTTCTCTGAAATGTATTTTACACTATTTGATTTATTTATTCAAAAACAAGGCAAGGATAGGCTACTAAATTATTTTTATTAATGTAATGTGACGGCACATCCGTATTTCCTAATGTCTTGTACCGTTAAACATGTTATCACGTGGATGAATAATCATATGCAAATGATATGCAAATGAGGATATGCATAGTAAAACTAGGCGTTGTAAGCTCCATATATGGCTATTTCGGGGAGGAGACACATGTGCACACAATCTTCCTCAGACTGGGATTTATAAAGTGAATTCTGCGCAGGTTCTGGCGTACGCACGGTTTTATAAGTCTGAATATTTTTTTGCGCACGCCATTTTTGGCTTTTGGGCGCACGTACACTTTTAGTAAGGATCCTACGCACAGTTTTATAAATGAGGCCCCAGAACCTTATGTTTCCATAATATTCCAAATATTTATGAAGTAGATATCCTAATAGTTAGGGCAGTAATGTTAATATTTGCTTTCAATTAAACCTCTAAAACCCAAAAATGTACGGAAAGAGTAAAAGCGCGTGTTATAGTCATGTTATAATGTAGAATGGCAAGTGTCCCACGGGTGTCGGGGAGGGGCAGTCTTAAAAATAGAGGTTAAAGACATTTTTATAAATCATAAATTCAGATATTTATTCTTTGAATTGTGTGAAAAGTATTGATAATTTGTATCCACTGTAAGATTATAACATGTTATCCACTTTGTCTAATTGTTTTATTATTTTATAATTTCTGGTTTGCTGTAGAATTGATACAATACAAATGGACAATGTTGCCAGTAATCAGTGCAATTATGCTTTAGGTATAAGGCCAAATATACAAGTTGAGTTTCACGAAATCTGAAACAACAAAACTTCATTTTGAAGTTCTGAGTTAAGATGAACAGAAGCAAACTAATTACCCATCCTAAATTGCACACACACACACACACACACACACACACACACACACACACACACACACACACACACACACACACACACACACACACACACACACACACACACACACACACACACACACACACACACACACACACACACACACACACACACACACACACACACACATATATATATAATCGTCTTCTTTAAAATAAGACCAAAATTAAGTCTCCACTCCCATGCTTCAAATTTTTTGAGTGTCTGCACATGGACATTTTTGTTCACTATGGACCCCTTATATGTATGTGTGTGTACTGTATATATATATATATATATATAATATATAATAAATTGTTATTATAATATTATAATAATTATAATTGTAACATTATAATAAATGTCCATGTGCAGACACTCAAAAAATTTGAAGCATGGGAGTGGAGACTTAATTTTGGTCTTATTTTAAAGAAGACGATTGGCAAGTGAAATAAAAAAAAGCTATATAGGTTTAAGTTTATGACAATTATTAATATTGTATATAAATCTGTTTTATGAAATATGTTGAAGTAAAAAAAAAACTGAAAATCAAAACCATAAAACTAAATAAGTTCCAAATTTGAGGTTGATATCTCCAAAAACAAGCTTTCAGTAAGATTTAGTTTGGACGCATTTTCCCCATTAGATGCAGCAAAACTCTAACGCACGATATCACGCGTCATTGGTCACGTCAAGGTACGGCGACGTTCGACACGGTGATTGCTTAGTTTGCAAAGTAAATGCACAAATCACACCTCATACGTCGGCGAATGGAACATTTGGAGCGCCATACACCAGATCGGTTAGACGCGATTTATGACGCCATTCAAACTTGCACATCGATAGACTACGGCAAACATCACGATCTGGAGAATCTCTCATAGAATACAACACCGAACTGTGCGAGCGGAACAGAAGAGGCAATATTTTGACTTCATATAGTCTTAACTAGAGCTATAATAACAAAGACATTTAAAATACTTGAATATTTCACATCATATGTGAGAAAAGAATAGCATTTGTGATTACAGAATATAATAGATGGAATGGAATAGTATAGGCTACTGCAATGTTATTATATTATGGTGTGTGTCAATGTCTGTCTTTTAGAGGGGAATCTTTTTTTTTCTTTTTTTTTCTTTCTTTTTTTTACAGCTGATGAGTCAAAGTTCATTTGGTGGACTTTGTTATGCTCACTTTATTCTCTGTCAGGGCTTTTCCTCTCAGTGCATTGACTTTCATGCTTTTATAGGCTACTGTGCATTGTTTGCGCTGAAACGCTGAAGTCCTCATTCTGTCTGATAATGGATCACTTGAAGGTGAGTGAAAACTGAGCACTGTTAACTGCCTGTGCTTTCATTTCAAATGTCCTTTAGCTGGTAATAGACCAACAAATCTTCTTCCCTTGTAAGCCTAAATGTGATTAAAGAAGCTCTTGAGTGATGCTGGTTTTCTGTCTAACACAGCAGTCGTGTTACGAGCTCTCTCTACCTGTGACAGAGAAAAGCAACCCCATCAGCAGAGATATTGACAGAGCGCACAGCAAACAGATGGTGCAAATACTGAAACGATGCGACGCCGAGATTTTTGAGAAAAAAATAAATCATGACCCATTTTATCAGGTTTGGCCTATTTAGTGTAAACAGGATATGAGAGGAATAATTGTGTTTTCTTAAGTTGTTACGCTCCTAACAAGAGTTTCCCATACAATGCTGACCTGTGCATTTTGTTATTTAGAGACTGTGTAGTTCACCTGTCATCCAAACGATGGTGGATGTTGCAAAGAGGGTTGAAATGATTTTGAGGGTCAGTATTTATTTATTTTTGTGTTTGTATTTTTACAAAATAATTATACGCAGCACACACATACAGTATATTATGTAAACATAAACTTTTATTTTGGATGCGATTAATCGTCCGCCAGCACTAATATTTATGTACAGTGACTTGCAAAAGTATTCGCACCCCTTCATTTCACCCCCACAATATATCCTAAAAACTGCTTTACATTTTCTACATCTACACTCCAAACACCATGATGTCAAAGCTAAAAAAAAAAAGATTTGTGATAACTTTTTAACTGTGATAAAAATAAAAAAGTTAAATTGTTCTATTGCATAAGTATTCATACCCTTTTCGGGGACACTTGAAATTTAGCTGCAATTTCACTGGATCATCTTTGAGATGTTACTTGTAACGGTTACCAGGTGGAGTGCTCTTGAGAGCCACCAGAGGGCACTCCATCCCAGACTATTGTCATTCTCACAAACTACATTTCCCAGAACTCACTGCCTGGACTCATCACTGATTGCATTCACCTGTATTTCATTACCTTGTTAGTATCAGCCTATTTATACCATGTACACTCATTAATTCCCTGCGAAAAGACCCAAATACTGGAAAGACGGGAGCAGCAGTATATATACCACATTTTCAGATATCAATACTAAAAAGAACTTCAGACCATTTAGTAGTTTACACTGTGGAACTTTTAGCTATTTTACTAGCACTCACGTGGATAGAGGAGGTTGGGCCTAACCAATATATCATCTGTTCAGACTCAATGGCATCATTAATAAGTATTGCAAATTGTAAATCTGTTTGTAGGCCTGACTTGATTTATGAAATCTTTCATAGTTTATATAGATTACAAAATCTTAATATTATAGTGTGTTTTATGTGGGTCCCATCTCACGTTGAAATAGAGGGTAATGAAGCAGCAGATCGTTTGGCTAAAAAGACTCTTAAGTCAGACCTGCAATGGATAGTTCCATTGAGTAAAATGGAAATGAAAAGTGTCATTAAAACAGGAATCAATAGGTTATGGCAAAGACAATGGGAAAAGGAGACCAAAGGTCGATTTTTATATAAAGTACAGAAGCAAGTGACAACAAGGAGGCAGGGTGGTTGGAAGCGAAGGGGAGAAACTGTGATCACAAGGTTAAGAATTGGACATACAGGTCTCAATCATAATCTCAGTCGTTTAGGGAAACACGCAACAGGACTATGTATTAACTGTGACAAGAGAGAAACTGTAGAGCATGTATTACTAGAGTGTGAAGCATACAGCACAGAGAGAACCATAATGTTAGAACAAGTCAAAGAACTAGGTTATACACAATTATCAATAGAGGGTTTACTTTCTTTTTCTACATCAAAACCATCAGCATGGCCAGCTCTCATGAGATACTTAAAAGAAACAGGTATATTTGATCGAATTTAAGAACAACCAAGAATATACAATATATATCATTTTTTATTAGTATTATTTTTATTTTATTTTTTATTTTTATCATTATAGGCTATGTGTGTATATATATATATATATATATATATATATATATAATTATATTATGTTAGTATATAAATCCGCATTGAAGCTCCACACCCCAAACTGTTGGTGGCGGTAATGCACCAAATTGGTATGCCAACCGCCAATAAATGTAAAAAGAAGAAGAAGAATTCCCTGCGAAGTCTTGTTTTAGTGTCACACCGCAATTCTGAGCATTCTCCAGGTTTTCATGTCTCTTGGATTTCTTGCCCTGTTCCCTGGATTACTCTTTTGCCTCTGACCCCTGCCTGTTTTGTGTGTTTGTTTGTATGGACTGCCTGCCTGTGTTTGACCCTTCCTGTTCTTTGGATTACCCCTTAATAAAAGCTGCATTTGGATTCTCCACCTTCGTGTCTTGGAGCAGTTCGTGACATTACTCTTTGAGTGAGTTACCGTAATCTGTGGCAAATTCAATTGAATGGGTATGATATGGAAAGCCACCCACCTCTCAATAAAATGACTAACAGCTGAAACTGTATATAAGAGCAAAAACCAAGCCACGAGGTCAAAAGAACTGCCTGTAGAGCTCAGAGACAGGATTGTGTCAAGACGGATCTGGGGAAGACTACAAAAAAAAAAAAAAAATCTGCTGCATTGAAGGTTCACAAAAGCATGTATTCTCCATAATCCTTAATGGAAGAGGTTTTGAACAACCAGGACTTTTCCTAGAGCTGAGCAAATCAACATATTGCAAACTGAGCAATTGAGAAGGGCTTTGGTTAGGGTGGTGACCAAGAAGCTGAGGGTCACTTTGGTAGTGCTCCATGATCATATATGCAGACGAAAGAAACTTGGAGAAGTACATCGCAACACTCTCTATAGCAGAGTGGCCAGACTCAAGCCTGTCTTCAGTGAAGACACTTGACAACCCACTGGAAATTTGCAAATAAGCACCAAAAGGTCTGCTGAAGCTCAGTTCCAAGCAAACTATAGAGATATCCTAAATGAAAAGCTGGTCCAGAGCATTCAGATCCTCGGACTCGGCAGAAGGTTCACCTTCTAACAGGACAATGACCCTTAGCACACAGCTAAGACAATGTTAGGCATATGGACAACTCGGTTAATGTCCTTGAGTGACCCAGCCAGAGTCTGGGCTTGAACCCAATCGAACATCTCTGGAGAATCCTGAAAATCTCTGTCCACCGACGGTCCCCATCCAACCTGACAGAGCTTGAGAGGATCTGTAGAAGAATGGCAGAAAATCCCTAAATGGAGAAAGCTTGTCGCATATACCCAAAAAGATTTGAGGCTGTAAAGGTACTTTAACTAAGTACTTAGTTAAGGGTTTTAATACTTATGCAATGTACTTGTTTCATTTTTTTTTTTTTTTTTGGCAAAGTTGTCACAAATCCTTTTTTTCTTCATTATGGGATATGGAGTGTAAAAAATGTGAAAAAAAAGTAATTTAAAGCAGTTTAACGTAAGGCAACATAAAATGGGGAAAATGAAGGGGTACCAATACTTTCAAAAGGCACTGTATATATTTCACATTTTATTTTTCATTTTTAATAATTTTAGTTTTTTTCTTTGAATTAATTTTAGAAACTTTCTTTAAAAATATTAAAACATCACAACTGATTTGTCTTTGCAGGACCCAGAGGAGAGTTTGATTGTATTAAGTGGCTGTGGAACATCAGGCCGTATTGCATTTCTTTTGGTGGTATAGAGTTTAAGAAAGATTTATTGATTTAAATAAATTATAATTAAAAAATATACATACACATAGTAATTTGAATAATATATATATAATATATATATATGTATATATAAATAATTAGAAACCAATCTGACATTTTCCTCACTGTGTTAAATCACTTCTTTATATTCGTCATAATCACCACAGACGTCCTTTAATGAGATGTTGAATGCCCAAAGACAGAAACAGATCTGTTCCTACATCATAGCTGGAGGTGACAGGTGAATAAACCGTCTGTCTGTTTGATGCATGAGATGAGACTCCAGTGTGACACTGCAGTATTTCAACTCTCTGTTTTTAAAGGGCCCTGCTGACATCCCAGGAGGCTCCAGAGGACGACCCGGGGCTTGGAGCTCGCATGCTGGAGAAGGTGAGCGCAGGAGCAGAGGGAACACAAACAGTGCAATGCAGCTGTACCATAGTAATACATCAGTTTCCCTGTGGTGAGACAATGGACTATCTTTCACATTTTCAGAAGAACATGTGAGCGGCACCTCATCGCAATGCCAGAGTGATTACTAAAGTGGTTATTAACAATGTTGTGCGTTTGCTGCTCGGGTGTTGCTTGTAGACTCAAGTCAAAATTGCTTAAGTCTTAAGTCAAAATGAAAGTCTTTATTTTTTCACACACTGATCACAATCTGTTAGTTGAAAATCAAGTCTAATCGATTATAAAGGTTAGTGAGGTACGCTACTTTTAGATATTAAATCATTTGTATTTATATTTGAATAATGATATTAACACAATAGTGATGCTTGCCAAAAACAATATGACACAATTAAACATACTTCTGGAAATTTTTCTAAATTCTCTAAACAGGTTTGTGCTGGAAAGAAGGAGGTGCTGTTCATTGGAATATCCTGTGGCATGTCGGTAAGTCTGTTTTCTCAAATCACATTCCATTTAGCAGTAAAAGACAATAGTCATGACAATAGAAATTCAAATTAACAATCTCACCATTTGTAGATTCATTGAATGAATTATAGCTACAAAAAGATAACTAATGATAACAATAAAGGGTTACACTTTATTTTAAGGTGTGATTGTTACAATGTAATAATACATTTAAGCACTGAGTAATGTTAATGAACTACATGTAGGCTACTTACTATAGGGATAGGGTAGGATTAGGATTTGATTGAGGGTTAGTTGCATGTAATTATGCGTAATTTACTGTTATTACTATGGTAAGTACATGTAACATATGTAACATGGACACTGTAAAGTAAAGTGTTACCCAATAAAGATTTAATTCTAAAACATTTTGGTCACGGCTCTCGCACTTCTTCAAGAGGCTGAGAGTACGAGCTGACTCCTGTCCTCTGGGTAAAAGGCCTCAGTGGTGGGCGCTGAGAGCGATCTGAGGGCTACAGTGAGAGAGCTGCCGCCGGGCCAGTACCCGCGAGCCTCTCATTCCTCAGCGCGATCAGTCCCCTCGGTCGAGCTTTTGGATGAGTTTTGCTGCTCGCCCTCGGGCAAGCTTAATTTCTCATTCGGGGCTCAAGAGGAAGATGAAGTGTCCCTTGCAGCATCGGGGGCGGGCTTATGCCTTCTGACGTGGATAACTCCTCTGTGCTGCCGCCTTTGAGTCTGAGGCAGAGTTGGCAGGCATGAGCAGTGGGCTAGTGTGGTCTCCTCCAGTCCGAAGTCCTTAGGCTGGACGGTTGGTTCTTGGGGTTATAATGTGACGTTGCGCGACGCTCTTCCCCGGTTCCTTTTCCCCAGAAGTGCATGAGGAGATCTCGAAGTCGTGGAAGGCACTTTTCTCTACCAGATCACACTTCGCAGGCTCCCCCGTCCTCACTACCCTCGATGGCGGCGGCGTATGGGGTACTAGGACGTTCCACAGGTGGAGCGTGCGATTGCACTGCATCTATACCTGCAAAACTTCACCATCTGGTGGAATCGGCCGAGCTTCTTGTCCAAAGCTTGTAAGTTTACCTCGTCTCTCAAGGCGAGGGCTTACAATCCCGCCGGCCAGGCCGCCTCCGCCTAGCAAGCTTTGGCTATTTTGCAAGTCTACGAGGCCAAAATGTGTTGAAAGTCCTGCACAAGGGTAGTCCTGATCCAGAGGTAATGCAGGAACTATGTTCGGCCACCGACTATGCCCTCCGGGCTACGAAGGTGACGGTGCAGGCCCTTGGTTGGCCGATGTCCCTGTTACTGGTCCAGGAGCGCCACTCTTGGCTCAACCTTGCGGAGATGTGGGATTCAGAGAAAGTGCACTTTCTAAATGCCCCCATCACCAAAGGGGGCCTGTTCACAATTCAATTCTTCAGGCGCTCACCTAGGTACAGTGGAGTGCATGTGTTGAAAATCAAGATTGTGGTGATAGACCTACTAGATAGGTCGAGCATCAAGGTAGTTGATGCTTTATCAAGGGCTGCGACCTTCGTAAAGACGCGAGGAGACGGGGACAGCCCGAAGGGGAGGTTCTCTGCTCTTGACTGAACAGCGTTTGTTACTATAGCCGCGTTTCCACCGCGGGAACTTTCCCCAGGAACTAGGAACTTTGGGGTGGTACTCGGTGTGTTTACACCGCAGGAACTAGGGTCTAAATGAAGTTCCGGGTAAATATTTCCCCCTCCGAAAGTCCCTGCTGGCGAGGTAGTACTTTTTCAAAGTTCAGGAACTTTCGGGGGCGGGACTTGTGCGCTGAACGTGCTGATTGGTTGTGTTCACGCCGCATTTTGATTGAATTTAACCGGCATTTTTAAAAATCTATTGCGGTTCGTGGCTTCATGCAGTAAGAGTTTTCCGTCTGCAAATATGGAATTACATTTTTTTTAAACACACAGCTGGACCGACGACGAGGTTCAGGCTTTATTAAGCGTATTTGTGTAACAGGAAATTTTCTGCGCGTTCGTCCCAGCCATCTCACGGTCAATGTCCGCATCGTCTAATTTTATAGCATTACGAGCTTTCTGAACGCGCTTTAGTATCAGTGCTCGTCTCTTTTCTGCCGTTTTGTTAATTTCCTCGTTAGTAAACCAATACATCACAAACAACTGCAGCACAGTTTGAATCTCCTCCATACTTATTATAAATGTGGCGCTCAAAACTGATTACTGTCCGTCGCAGACTGGGAGGAGCCGTCGCGCGCAGTTTATAATCTTCCCGATACTTTAGACCGTGGTGTAAACGCAGAAAGCAACCGGTGTGGGGCAAAAAAAGTTCCTGGGACAAATTGTTTCGGGTAATTTCGGTGGAAACGCGGCTTATATTTGTAATGAATATTTTATTTATAAAGTGTAGTGTTATTTTACATTTCTGTACCCGAATAGGCCTAGACCTACCTAAAAATCCCAAAACACAGTTTATTTCATTTGTTTGTGCTATTGCTGCTTTGTTTATTTGTTTTGCAAAAAGACTTAGAATAAATGTGAATGATTATTTTTTACTTATTGGAATCAAAACTAGGAATTGATAAGAATTGGAATTGATTGCTAAATTTAAAACAATACCCAACCCTGCATAAAACACATGCTCATAGGTTACTTGTAGGTGACCTGTGAGTGTGCTTCATGATACTCTTCTCTTTCAAAGGCACCATTTTTTGCTGGGCAACTGGATTTTTGTCTGAACCACTTAGACATCTTCACCCCAGTGCTTCTGGGATTCAATCCCGTACATATGGCGAGGTAAGGCTAATCAAGACAAAAACAAATGCCTTTTTTATCAATAACAACAACAGATTGCTAACACTCATGCCATCCTTACAGGAGTGAGCTAATGCAGGACTGTTCATTTCACTTTAAAGATGTTGCAGAGAGGATGGCTGCAGAGCAGAGACATAAAAAAGCATTCGTGCTAAATCCTGTATTGGGGGTTTGAGAAATTGCATTGACATAATTATTTAAATGAACACATAAACAATAAATATCAATGTTCTTACTGCTGTTTAAGGAGCGTCCGCCTGTCATAAGCAGTAATGATGCTGTTGTCGTAGTTGAAGAACCTCTGGTTTCTCTTTAGGCTGAGGCCATCAGTGGATCGTCCCGGATGAAAGGAGGCAGTGCAACAAAAATCATTCTGGAAACTGTTCTTCTGGCCGGATATGAAGCTGCATTTAGAGACAAGATGATGACACCTGAGTATGTTTTCAATTTCAGTTATGTTTTAATTTAATGTACACATATATATATTTAAAATATTAGAATATGTACAGTATTATTTTGTTTTGTATCAGGCTTGTGCAAAATTCTGAATTTCAGAATTGGCCTCCATTCAATTCATGAATTGGAATTTGAATTGAATTGACTCCGCCCCACGGGACGTTGAATTTGAATTACAGGAAGAGGAATTACATTCATGGCAATTCAAATAAATTCCACACAATCACACAACAGAAAGAATGTGTTGAATCTCACATACATTCAGTGTTAGGAAGGTTACTTTGGAAATGTAAAAAGGGAAACATCTCACTTTGCATGTAATGAGTCTAATATATTAGTTTCACCTTTTAAGTTGAATTACTGAAATAAATGAACTTTTGCACGATATTCAAATTTCGAGTTTCACATGTATGTGTGTGTGTGTGTGTGTACATACCCCTCATGAGTAATGTACTACAATTAAATGTGTCATCCAGATATATGTCTGCCTGGATCACAGCGAGTGAGATGGTTTATGACACTACTTACTCACGCAGTGATGAACTTGCAGCCCTTATTCACAAAGCAGGAGAGAGGTAGAACCAACATTTCATTGCTTTCTAAAATATAAACCCTGGAGTTTTCCCACATGAATAGGCTGAACTTCAGGTGCATGTGGCGAAAAGTGTAGCATTTATCTCAATCATGAAGGTTTCATCATAATGAAAGGCTCACGTATGATTTATTTCTGTAAATGTTTCAACAGTCTTCAAATGAAAGCACATGTGTACTATCTTGGATGGGAAACTCTTGGCATTATAGGAATGACTGATGCCAGTGAATGTATCCCAACATATGGAGCAGGTGCTGTTTACAGTGTCATTTTATTATATGCTACGTCATTTCAATTTGTTCATTTGACAAATGGGTCAAATTAATAACAGCGCAGGCATACTTTTATTGGAAAATGATTTAACCCAGAACCACATTAAATTTTTCAGATTTTGGTGACATCAGAGGTTTCATCAACAACGGTTTCAGCGAAATGAAAAACAAAGAAGGAGATCTATCATGTTTGGTGAGCTCAAAGCAATTGATAAAACAATTTAAAGGGATAGATTGTGCAAAAAAAATTTTTTTCCATAATTTACTCATTCTCATGACGTTTCAAATCTGTATGCATTTTTGCATGCATATTGCAAAACCCTTTAAAGGTGAAACAATTGCTGTAATCGGACAACATTGGTAATATATTATATGAAAATTTATTATAAAAACATTTATTAATATCTATTAATATAATAACAGTTATTTTTAGGGACCAGAATTCATAATTGGTCACAAGGATTTTGTGGACACCATCCTACATAGCCTGAGTCAAAATGACATGATCTTATTTCTGTTTACAGTGAATGGTGAGCAAACATGAATCAATTACGCATTCGACAATTGGAATATGAGCAGCTCCTTAAATATGTTTTAAATATATTTCTCTCTCTCTCTCTCTCTCTCTCTCTCTCTCTCTCTCTCTCTCTCTCTCTCTCTCTCTCTCTCTCTCTCTCTCTCTCTCGCTCTCTCTCTCTCTCTCTCTCCTCTCTCTCTCTCTCTCTCTCTCTCTCTCTCTCTCTCTCTCTCTCTCTCTCCTCTCTCTCTCTCTCTCTCTCTCGAGATGACGTACACGAGGTGACGGCGCTGGCCAATCAACTGAGGCAAAGGACATCTAATTTGCATGCAATCGCTCATGACCTTGAGAAATTCACCATTCCTGTGAGTAAAATGAGCGAGCTGGAATTTTGCCTGTAGCAAAAACTCACTTCTTAACAAAATTCCCTTCTACTACATTTCGTACAATTGCATAAGGCTGTTTATGCAATCAGGTAATATTTGCACATACTTTGCATTTTATTTTTGAGTGCAAAACTAAATAAAAAAACTTAGTAATAAAGGTTGGAATATATATACTGTATACGGGTGCTGGTCATATAATTAGAATATCATGAAAAAGTTGATTTAATTCAGTAATTCCATTCAAAAAGTAAAACTTGTATATTATATTCTTCATTACACACAGACTGATATATTTCAAATGTTTATTTCTTTTAATTTCGATGATTATAACTGACAACTAATGAAAATCCCAAATTCAGAATCTCAGAAAATTTGAATATTATTTAAGACCAATACAAAAAAAGGATTTTTAGAAATGCTGGCCAACTGAAAAGTATGAACATGAAAGGTATGAGCATGTACAGCACTCAATACTTAGTTGGGGCTCGTTTTGCCTGAATTACTGCAGCAATGCGGCGTGATGGAGTCGGTCAGTCTGTGGCACTGCTCAGGTGTTATGAGAGCCCAGGTTGCTCTGATAGTGGCCTTCAGCTCTTCTGGATTATTGGATCTGGCGCGTCGCATCTTCCTCTTCACAATACCCCATAGATCTTATATAGGGTTAAGGTCAGGCGCGTTTGCTGGCCAATTAAGAACAGGGATACTATGGTCCTTAAACCAGGTACTGGTATCTTTGCACTGTGTGCAGGTGCCAAGTCCTGTTGGAAAATGAAATATGCATCTCCATAAAGTTGGTCAGCAGCAGGAAGCATGAAGTGCTCTAAAACTTCCTGGTAGACGGCTGCGTTTACCTTGGACCTCAGAAAACACAGTGGACCAACACCAGCAGATGACATGGCACCCCAAACCATCACTGACTGTGGAAACTTTACACTGGACTTCAAGCAACGTGGATTCTGTGCCTCTCCTCTCTTCCTCCAGACTATGGGACCGCGATTTCCAAATGAGAAATTTGCTCTCATCAGAAAAGAGGACTTTAGTCCACTGTGCTTTATTAAATGCAGAGTCAACACAGTTGTCTACCAGGACATTTTCAGAGCACTTCATGCTTCCTTCATTTTCCAGCAGGATTTGCACCAGCCCACACTGCCAAAAGAACCATAACCTGGTTCAATGACCACGCTATTACTGTGTAATTACTGTGTGATTTCATGTAATATTCTAATGTTCTGGGATTTTGATTTCGTGGGTTTCATAAGCTGTAAGCCATAATCATCAAAATTATAACAAATAAAGGCTTGAAATATCTCACTTTGCATGTAATGAGTCTATATAATATATTAGTTTCACCTGTTAAGTTGAATTCTTGAAATAAATCAACTTTTTGATGATATTCTAATTATATGACCAGCACCCATATATTATATAAAGTATAAACAATATATATTTATATATATATATATATATATATATATATATATATATATATATATATATATATATATAAACTTAGTAATAAAGGTTGGAATATATACACACACACAATGTACACAATATATATATATATATATATATATATATATATATATATATATATATAAAATATATATATACACAAAGTAGGATCTGTAGGAGAATATATATATATTGTGTATACTTTATACAGTAAAGAAGTGTCAAAAGATTTGTGAGTGATATAGAGCACAGAGGAACTCGGTCAGATAAAGGCTTATTAAGGAAAGTTTCTGTCAAACAAATTAATTGTATTAAATGGACAGCTATAAAAAAGAGGTAACAGGTATTTGAAGCTGCTGGAGTCTCAAGAACCTCTACATGGTCCGTTGTCCTGCATAAAAAACGTTTTATTTCACAAGGCGCTATCCTTCTTTTTATACCAGAAAATGGTCAGTTATGAACTCCACGTATCTTGCATCTTGCAAGTAATTTTGACACCCTCAGGGACCCCAAAGGGGGACCTTCCCAATATTCCAGCCCAAATCATCACCCGTCACCTCTTTCTTGACGTCAGTCTTGTTGGAATAGGGTGACCATTCACCAACCATCCAGAAATCCATCCATCCTGACCATCCATTGCAGCACAGCCTTAGTCAGTAAATACAACTAATTAAAAATGAGTCTTCATGTATTTCTACACCCACTGTAAACGTTTCTCTTTGTGTGCATGAAATGCAACTGTATATGTACAACTGCCAGCCTGCATGAAGAGGTTCTTGAGACGCCAGCTTCAAATACCTGTTTGCTACTCAACAGTGGCTTTTTTTTGCCCTTTTAATACAATTAATTTCCTTGTTTGACATGTACTTACATTTATTGTTTCAGGAAACAGTTTTCCACATGTTTGAAACAGTCCTGAATATCACATGGCCTTTTTCTTCAGCGAAGGACAACTCAGTTGTAATGGTAAGTAATATTTAGTTTACATACTAATATTGTAAAACCATAGCTGTATAAGTAAAAATGTAAATCCTTCTTTAATTTAACAGAGACAGCACTGGGAGCTTTCAACCAAACTGTGTCTTAATGCGATCAGCACAGGAGCTCATGTACTGAAGGGAAAAGTCTACATGAACTACATGATAGATCTCAGAGTAACTAACAGCAAGTTGTACAGGAGAGCCATCAACATTTTACAGGTATCAGTAATGCATTTTCTGTACTGATCTCTTAAAGAAACGATATATTGAATGCCATGCCCAAGCAACCACAATGCAACATGCTAAAACTAATTACCTGGAAACTACCTTGGTAACCACATACCAAAACCCTGACATGGAGAGTTATGCATGGGCAAAGGCCGATCATATTTTCTTCTGATCATTTGACTGGCGAATTCTAGCTTTCAATTTTGAAAAGTAATTGAGCTGGAACTGTAACATGACCCCTTTGTATGCTTTCTGCGTGGTCATTTAATTATACGCCATCACTGTCAGCGGTTCACAGGCTGCTCCAAAACCGAGTGTGAAAGTGCTCTACTGAGAGCCGTCTACAGCACAGATGATCTGACTGAAGACATGACAGCTGCAGATGTCCACACACACACAGGTGCAGCGAACACACGGGAGCGAGTAAGAACTGGTTTATTTATCTTGAACATCTGTGGAGGCAGGCAGAAGTTTTAAAGATTAAAAAACTGCCAGGTTACATTTTACGTTTTTTTTTTATTTATTTTTATACAAACAAAGAATTGTAGGTAACATTTTACAATAAAGTCCTATTAGTTAACATTTGCTAACGTTAAAGTCCACGTGAAACAGAAGTTTCTACTGGATTTACTTCAGTTTTGTGACGTATTTCCAAGTGAAAAATAATATTGAATAGAGCGCGGGTTTTACTTTAGCGCTCCTCCATCCCTCGCTCATGGTAGACTGACGGTTGGAGGGGAGTGGTTAAAGGATAGTTCACCCAAAAATGATAATCACCCCATGATTTACTCACCCTCAAGACATCCTAGGTGTATATGACATTCTTCTTTCAGATGAATACAATCGGAGTTATATTGAAAAATGTCCTGGCTCTTCCAAACTTTATAATGAATGAGTGAGTGATAAAGGGTGAGTGAATTGCTGTTTCTGTTTTGAAGTCCATAAAAGTGCTCCACACGGCTCCGGGGGGTTAATAAAGGCCTTCTGAAGCAAAGCAATGCGTTTGTGTAAGAAAAGCCATTACAGCTTGGAAGAGCCAGGACATTTTTTATTCATCCGATTGTATTCGTCTGAAAGAAGAATGTCATATACACCTAGGATGACTTGAGTAAATCATTGGTTAATTTTCATTTTTGGGTGAGCTATCCCTCAACCCAAGCTGTCAAACTGACATCATCAGAGAAGGAAAACCATTCCAGAGCAGATTTTGATTTATCACGACACACATTTTTTTTCTGTGTATGAACTTGCAGAGGTTAATTGTTCACCACTAGAGAAGTAATGTGCACTGATAAAGTAAATAGGGTAACTTTGGAATCGGTCACTGGTGTCCGACACTCAAATTATGATTTTTTTTCAGTAATTTCAGTGACCTTGAAGAAACTGCATACAGTGGTTGTGGCAAAAAATCTCATTAAACATCATCACTGCGTAAGAGACATTCTGAATCAAACAGTCTTTTAAAAAGTATTTATTCTTGAAGAAGGTTCAGTCGCCACACAGTTGCTACGCTGTGGAGTGAGTGAGACATTAGACAGGAAGCAATGGGCAGCCTTTATACCATATTCAAGGTCTTTCTCCAGCAGGTTTCTTTCTGCCATGCCCTCTATAGATAAGAGACCCATTGTTATATAAGTTTCTGTTTATCACTTAGTTGTCACATAAAGTCAATACTAAGGTCAAAGGTCCTGTCCCATATGCTCCTAAAGTGTCACACTCAGCCACGTACCCAAACATGCATATATTTACCCGTTCACACTCCACAATACGAACAATAGAAACATGTGACTCACACTACTTTGTAATATCTACTAAAGATCAATGAAAATCAAAATTTTTCATTACACAGTATACAGTAAACATATATAGCAACATAGTGTCGGCCCCGACCCGGCTCACATCCGGGCCGTGTGGAATCCACGTGTAGATGTGGGCCGGGTCTGAGCCGACACTGTTGCTGTCTGGGTACAAACAAACAACAATACATCAACATGGTGTGATTTAAGATTAAATTCACAAGAGTCACCATGCAGAGTTGCAAAAAATGTGAAAAATTGTTTTCAAACAGGTTTGCCATTGCCAGACAAACAAATAGCCCCGCCCCAAACGTACACCACTGGTTGAGTTGAGCAGAGTTTGATGGCACCACATTGTTTACTCTTTTGCTCTGAATGGTTTAGTTGTCTTTGCATATTAAATGATAGGAGAATATAGATTATTATAAAGTTATTATTATAAACACAAAGTGTGATTTATAAAGGCAGATTGAACTGTTACCTGAACTGGCAGGTGGTCCCGACTGCACTGGTGATGCTCCAGAGTGGCTGCACTCATGCTCAAGCACAGCGTCATTTGGACTGTCATCCTGTGATCCGAGATGCAGTGAGCGCCTGCCTCAACTCCTCAAAAACAAGAGCACTGAACACACGATAAAATTATGCATAAATGTTACAATTATGTATGGTTTAATTTATACTTTGCATGTGTGCGAATTTACTAATAACACATTTAAATAAAATTCTGTGAGGTTTACCTATACAATTGTTTACTTTCGAAATGATACATTCTCACAATGAATGGCCATTTTTTAAGATACAGTAACTATAACACTTTACAATGAGGTTCATTAGTTAACATTAGTTAATGTATTAACTAACATGAGCTAACCATGAGCAATACAGTTATTACTGTATTTGTTAATCTTTGTTAATGTTAGTTAATAAAAATATAGCTGTTCATTGTTTGTTCATGTTGTTCACAGTGTATTAAAGCTGCAGTCCATAGTTTTTCCTCTTGGTCGCCATCTCTGTTCGAAATCTGCAATTGCAGAGCGCGGATGAATCCAATGTTTAGAGGAGAATGTGCGGCTGTCAGTCGCCGCGCCGGTGTGGATACTGTCATTCAGAATCACAATGCTGTGAGAAAAGGCTATAAATCTCCACCTCCAACATCCTCACACGCAATATAGCCTACTAGCCGAGACACCTTTATGTGTACAGAAGATGTGACGTAATGACGCAAAGACATGCTCGAATTTCCCACGGAAATCCACCAGTACTTGAATTAAAAACATTATGCTTACCGTTTTGAATCGAGCTAAGGCAAGCAGATAGTTTTGAACCCTGGCTAGTTATGTTCTTGCTCAAACATTTATTTTGGATAATTTTTAACCCCAAAAAGTTACGGAATCCAGTTTTAACAAGATTTTAATAAAGTATTGGTAAATGTTGAAATTAACATTAACATTAACAAAGATTAATAAATGCTGTATTAGTGCAGTTCGTTATTAGTTCATGCTAAATAATACTAATGTTAACAAATGAACCTTATTGTAAAGTTTTACCTTGTAACTAAAGTATCTACAACAACACACAACAACACCATACAAATGAAAAGCTATGCATGGGTGCTACAGCCTTTTGTTTTTGCTTAAGTAAAACCAACTGGATGACATCTGGGAAATTCTGATAATTTTTTCGCCAAATACTTCCTTGACCTAACTGTAACCAATAGGAACTTGTCTGGCTACAGTGAGTTGGTATCAAAGTGAGCTTGTCATGTCATCATTCTGCACATGCACACGGCATGAGAAGATATGACTGGTGAACATGGGGAATTCTTCCTGTAAACGCTGCTGCCGGTGTTGCCAAACGAAGAAAGAACAGCCGTCCATCAACCGTAACAGGGTCAAGTCAATCCACGACTATCCCTCACGCACAATATTGGATCTAAATCTGAAGAAAGGAGATGTTCTGGAAGTGATATCAGAGACTGACTACTGGTTGTTCGTGAGGAGAAAAACAGCTAAGGATGGCAGACCTACACGCTTTGTGGAGGAACATGGATATGTGCCTAAAGAGTTCGTCAAGCCGCTGGGTAGCGTAGAGGCCGAGTTGTAAGTCCTTGAGTTATTCTTTGGATCATTTTGAGCTTACGAATGAATAATGTATACAGAGTCATCTCACGCTTTGTGTTTCGAATCACTGCCCTGAATGAAACTGGAATCCCATCTTTCCAGTTTCACAAGTTTTGGTGAAAAAGCTACAGCTACTGTTACTGCTCAGTTTGTGTTTCTCTGTAGAAATGTCTCATGAGAATGATCACAGAGATGGTGTTTGGAAATTACTAAGATATATGCTATTAGGATGAATCTCATGAAAACTGTCATGAGACAAGTAAGAAATAATAAAATAAAGATCATGAAACATTATTTTCACATAAAATAAACACATTTCCTCCATATTTTAATTTATAATGTTGAAAATGTTTTTATTTTCCCAACCTGTCCAGACACAATAATTAAAATACAATAAAAAATCTGCATAAATATTACAGTTAAGTATACTTCGAATTATACTTTGAAAATCAATACATTTAATAATAAATAAATAGTACATTAACTTTTCAGTTTTATTTATCTATAACTGTATATGCCTATATATAAATAAATTTGCATAGGCCTAAATAAAATTGTACATGTATATCAGTGTTTTCTTTGAGATTCATCCATTATATTGTTTTATTTATTGTTAATCTGTGGTAGTACAATGTTGTTACACCACATACATTGGACACAAATAAAAATGAACATCATAAAAACTAGTATCAATCGATTTTCAGATGGTATTTTGGGAATGTTAAAATGCGTATAGAGGCCAGGAGATGTCTGCTGAGACCCCAGAATCATGAGGGTGCATTTCTCATCTGGAAGTCTTATGAGAATAACAATTACTACTTATCAGGTACATGTGATTCACACACACATCATGTCTCAAGCCTCTACTGCTTTTCATTTAACTGTATTTTTTTTGCACTCTAACTACATTGAAAAAAGATAAATTAAAAATGAACCAGCCTTAATCTTAACTTTCAGAGCAGCTGAATAACATTTTCTGTAATGATTTATTTTAAAGTGAGGAATGGACCTAATGTACGACATTACCGGATCAAGTGGAGGGAAAACGAAAAGCAGTTTTTCCTTGTTCATCATACAACTTTCCAGAGCTTGCATGAGCTGGTAGAGTTTTACTCTAAAAATGAAGGCGGACTCTGCACAAAGCTTCATGAACCCTGTGTGAAGGTCAGTAAAGAGTTTCAACCTACAGATTATTGAAAGCAGGGCAGCATCCTATAAATACGTTTTTCAGCTCACTTCCAATCTGTTCATTACTCTTCTAGCTCGACCAGCCAGCTACTCTGACTCTGTCGTTTGACTCCAAATGGGAGGTAGACAGAAGTTCACTAGTCAGAATAAAGAAGCTCGGCAGTGGGGAGTTTGCCGATGTGTGGCAGGGGCTCTGGAACAACACAACAGATGTGGCCATCAAAGAGTTCAAAGGTAATTCATAAATCGGTTAATTCAGTGGCTCTCGATGGGTTTTACTTCAGGTTCCATATTTTACGTTGGATATTGAGTGGCGACCCAATGGTGTTTATCATACAAAATGCACAACTTGGCTAGACATGAACCTGAAATGCAATATTTTTTTTTACCCTTTACATTAATCTGTAAGGGGTAAATAAATAATCTGCTTAAAGGGATATTTCATACAACACATTTAATTATGTCATTACTTATCCTCAAGTTGTTTCAAACCTGTTTGAGTTTCTTTCTTCTGTTGAACACAAAAGAAGATATTTCAAAGATTGCACCAATTGACTACCATTGTAAGGATACTATATGCCTAGTTCTGTCATGAAACTCTATATGGCGCCGGCTGATGGGTCCTTAACGTAAGCTGATTGGTTCATGTCGCATCTGCAGCCAATGAGCTTGTTGCTCAAAATTTAAATGGCTGGTTATCATTCACGATAGCAGTTTGCTGCGTGCTTTCAGAGTTCGTCTAAAACCCTTCACCTTCCCCAGCTCCACCTGTAAAGATCTGCTAGGGGTAATATGCTATTTGTACAGCAGCGTATCGGATATGTGTTGGCAGTCGCAAGTTCCTGTACTGTACTTGTTCAGCAGCAATAATCTACAACAACAGCAGCAATTCAGCAGCCAAGACCAAATACATTAGTCATATCCATTACCATGCTAAAAATCTTCAGGGAGTTGTCATGATAGAACTTCTTTTGTGTTCAAAAGAAGAAAGAAACTACTGGTGGGATCACCTGCCTCATATACTGTTGGTCCTCTGCATGCGGCCAAATCAGCGCCAACTCACCAAGGCATGGACTATACAAGAACCCTGAATGTGTCCTGTAGTATCTAGCACCAAGATGTTACCAGCAGATCCTCCAAGTCCTGTAGGTTATGAGGTGGAGCCGCCGTGGATTGAACTTGTTGGTCCAGCACATCCCACATATGCACGAATGGATTGAGATCTGGGGAATTTTTAGACCAGGGAAACACCTTGAGTTATTCATCATCTTCCTCAAACCATTCCTGAACAATGTGTGCAGTGTGGCAGGTGCATTATCCTTCTGAAAGAGGCCACTATTGTCATGAAGGTATTATGTACCTGATCTGCAACAATGTTTAAGATCAGTCGCACCTCTCAAAGTGAAATCCACATGAATGGCCGGACCCATGGTTTCCCAGCAGAACATTGCCCAGAGCATCACACTCCCTCCACCGGCTTGTCGTCGTCACTTCTCCTGGTAAACGACGCACACGTACACGGCCATCCACATGATGTAAAAGAAAGCAGGACTCATCGGACCAGGCGATCTTCTTCCACCTCACCAAGTTCCAGTTCCGACGGTCGCGTGCCCATTGTAGGCTCTTTCGACGGTGGACAGGGGTCATCATAGGCACTCTGATAGGTCTGCGTCTACACAGAAGAATGATGCACTGTGTTGTGGCATTCCTCCCGTAACCATCATTTACATTTTGTGTGACCACAGTAGACATTCTGTTGGCTCGGACCGGATGGGATAGCCTTCGTCCATGAGCTCTGGGCTCCCAACACACCTGTAACTGGTTTATTAGTTTGTACCTCCTTGGATAACAGTTGGTATATTCTCACCACTGCTGACCGGGAGCAACACACAAGCCTTGCCGTTTCAGAGATACTCTGACCCATTCACCTTGCAATAACAATTTGTCTCTTGTCAAAGTCGCTCAGATCTTTATTCCTGCCCATTTCTCCTGCATCAACACATTGATTATGAGAACTGATTGTTTGCTTACAATTTACTCTACCCAGACCTTAACATGTGGTCTTGTTAGGAGATGATTAATAATATTTGCTTAATCTGTGACTGGTCATAATGTTTTGGCTCATAAATAATTTTTCTTGGTTTGTTTTATGATGCAACTTTTTGTCTGTACAATTTTACTTGCAGTTGTGGATTATCCATATATCAAAACAGAGATTGACATCATGAAAGAGCTGCATCATGAGCGTTTGCTGAGGCTCTATGCTGTGTGCACCACTAGTAAACCCGTCTGTTTAGTGACAGAGCTCATGCAAAATGGCTCTTTAAAGTCATTTCTGACCAGTAAGTGAACTAATATGAACTTGTATGGAGATAATAAACACCACAGATACCTTTACCTTAATCTTGATGTTAATCTTAATTGACACATTTCTTTTACAGAAAAAAAAGATACAATTTAAATATTCACATATGCTTATATCTTTCCCCAGGCCACAAAGAGAAACACGATCTGGAGTTTTCGCTCATGATGGATTTTGCTGTCCAGGTAACGATTTCTTTGAGAGTAATTGAGATCTGGGGGATTTTTAGACCAAGGCAAATATCAAATATAAAAAATCATATGACCAGTTTTCCTTAGAGGGATTGTGAACCAAAATGTTTAATTCTGTCATTAATTACTCACTCTAATAGTTCCAACCCTTAATAAGTCTTTCATTGATCCTCAGAACACAAATGTAAACCTGAGAGCTTTCTGTCCCTCCATTGACAGCTACGCAACTACCACTTCATTCTCGTGTTACGCAGCACGTTTGAGCTTCAGCAAGAACCAATGAGGTTAATTCTAGTGTTACGCAGCACGTTTGAGCTTCCTCAAAAAGGTTTCTTCTAGTATGTCAAGAAGGTTCTGTTAAACTTCTGTTTATGTTCGCTGATCAATGCTTAAATGAACTTTTGAAGCATCAAAGTGGTAGTTGTGTAGCTGTCAATGGAGAGTACAAAACTGGCTTAGATTTCAAATAGATCTTCATTTGTGTTCCGAAGATCAACGCAAGTCATACAGGTTTAGAACAGCATGAGGGTTAGTGATTAATGACAGAATTTTCATTTTGGGGTGAACTACCCCTTTAAAAACAATTAAAGCTTGACAGGAAAATCCCACAATCGGATTTGTTTAAAAGGTGTGGGGATGGCAGATCTAATATATAATATATTTGTATTTCTATAAGTAAGCAGTTCATAAACTTGTTGCTCTGTTTTTTTAGGCGGCCCAACACAGCAACATTGATATTGATGTTAGGGAGAGAGACGGCGTGTTCATTATTTTTGCAATTCGGTTCGGTGCGGCTGTCATGCAAGATTGGCTGCTTCTCAATATTCATATTGATGTTTCCTCATTTCCTCGCTCCTCTGTCCTTCAACCCATGACCCGAAAATCGATCATCATGAAGGACATATCAATTCTCTAAATGCACTTATGGAGGTGAGGAACGAGGAAAGAGGAAACCTCATCGTACACATTTGTTAACGCTTATTCACATCTGGCACAACGACAGCAGTGCACCTTGCTTTATAAAGGCTGATTTAACCATAACAAGATAAAAAACAGCAGCACAAAGACTATCAGCCTAGTCTCTTTTTTCATCAGGAAAAAAGGCATTTCTTTTTTTTCGTAGTTGATACTAAACCAAGGCCATGCCTACAGTATGTCTTTACACCTTAGGAGAGCTTCTAAAGCAAGAAAAGATGTTGGGTGGGACTTGATTTTGATTGGATGGTTGTGGTTTGCTATTGGTGGATCTCATGTGAGTGACAGGTGGCCCCGCCCTCAGGCCAATAAATCATCACAGAAGAGAATTCGCTGCAAGAGGGAAGAGAAATTATTTTAATGAAAGATTACTGGGGCATAAATACTACAATACTCTTAATAATTTTGACATTGACGAGTACTGTAAAACCAACTAAAAATTTGACTTTTAAAACTTTTTGCCAAATATTGGCAAGTACACGAAATTCTCCCCTCAATGTCTATGGTGATTAACTACTGTAGTAAACTACTGTAAGTCTTTATTTTGCTGAATCTCTCAGATTACAGAAGGAATGGCTTACATTGAGAACAAAATAGTTCACAGGGATTTGAGAGCGGAGAACATTCTGCTCACCGACATGCAATGCTGCAAAATAGCCGATTTTGGTCTCGCACAAATTAATCTACCAGGAAGCAGGATTTCATCAGGTGAGCTATTTGATACGTACGTTCATGCAAACAAATGAAACAAAAACTACAACAGTTCTTTCTCATGTGCCTGCAGAGGTTAGGGTCCCTGTAAAATGGATGGCCCCTGAGATTTTCGATTACCAGGAGTACACAAGCAAAAGTGACGTCTGGTCTTTTGGCATCCTTTTAACTGAAATTGTCACGTATGGAGATGACCCGTACCCTGGTAAACATGCTTCACACCCTAAACATAATACATAAATGTTCTAAGAATGCTTAGCTAATGCTCCCATTAGGTTATGAAAACATTAGTTTGGTTCAAAAACGTCCAGTTTTTAAAACCATTTTTTTCTTGGTTATGTGAACATTAAAGAAAACATTAAGGGAACGTTCCATTTTATCATTTTGCAAACGTGGGAACGTAACTTTTGAATGTTCTCTGAATGTTCTGAAACGTTTTAGTTTCAGAACATTCAGAGAACATTCAAAAGTTACGTTAGTGATGTTTAAATAACATTTTTGTGCTAATGTTCTGCAAATGGTATTAAAAACCAAGAATATTCTCTTAATGTTACCGACCAAACGTTTGTTCATAACATTGAGAGAACCTTGCCAGGACGTTAGCCAATGTTCCGAGATCACTCCCTGTTTAATGGGATTGCATCTCACCCAACTCTGGTATATTTCTTCCTTCTACAATCTCAGGTCAAGACAAAATGACATGCGTTCGAGCCATTCAGAGAGGAGATCGTATGCAGCGACCGCCTGGCTGCCCCGAAGCGCTCTACGACATTATGCTGCTGTGCTGGAGGCCAAACCCTGAAGAGAGGCCAACATTTACTGAGCTGCAGGAGAAGCTGATGGCTCTCATACACGAGCCTGTCACTGAACTGGAGTAGACTCTGTAGATATGAGAGAGTTGAGAATCTTTTGAGCATGTATAGCTTATACAGTCAAGTCAAGTCATCTTCATTTATATAGCGCTTTTAACAATGTAGATTGTTTCAAAGCAGCTTTACAGAGATAAACGTATAATTTAAGGTAACAGAGATTGTTTCGGCTTTATAGCGGTTCTTGAATAATGTTATTTTCCAGCTAAAGTTAGTTTTGATTGATTCACTTCCGACGAAATGATAATTTGATATTAAATTAGGGGCCGCTAAGACGACACCGTTCGTTCTCTCTAAACGGACTTTAAACGCGAACCTGTGATAAACGCTGATGGCGCTCACGTGCGCATCAAGAATTAAGTTATGTGCGTTTGAATATGTGCGCAGGTTTGTAATTCTCTACAAACCATGCCTAAACAAAATACTTGTCTTGCCTATACATTTTGATACAGAATTTTATTTTATTTTATCACTTCGGGGTAGATAGCCTATACGTGAACCGAATTTTCCCACACTGCTTTATCTGTAGAGTGGTACAGGGATCCTCCATAGGGAGAGACTAGTTGGCACTTCAGCACTGCGTTGACATCGGGTCCAGGCGAAGGTCCTTCGTCAGATCTGGATACGGCCTGGATCCGGCACGCTGTGGGAAAACCTCGGGATAAACAAAGACACTAAAATTAGCGTAGATGCCATTCTTCTTATAATGTAACGAGTACATCAGGATTTAAGGGAAGTGTTCCCAGTTCCGGCTGACCTAATCTATGCAGCCTAACATTGAATAGAGTATGTAACCAACACGATCGCACATTTTTTTTTCTATTGAAATGCATTATAAAGCATTACAATCAAAATTTAAATCAACATAAAGACAGTACAAGAAGTCATGTATTGATTTGTAAATACTCAAATATATACATACATATATAGGCTACCGGTATATATATAATTTGAGTATTATATAAAAAAAAACTTTTTTGCATTGTGACACTATTTTATGAAAATTAAAAACATTTAAGTCACAAATTTACATGTGTATTACAATGTTCTTAATGTTCTTATTTTCACAATGCAAAACCAATATTTTTTCATTTTGGGGTGATGTGACATCTTGACAGGTTTCATGAGATTCACCCATACACTATATCAAGACTGTTACATAAATCTCTCATGCACATAAATATGAATGACTATTACTAGTAACTAGTAGTATTGCTTATTAGTATTACTAAAGGTGATTATGAAGTTTCTTAGTTTCAGTATTTCATTGCTGACTGACATTTTTTAACCGATGTTGTTGAACTAAAAAATAATGTCTGTTTTGATGTTGTGAAATTGCATGTCAGCTTTCAACATTTGGTGACAGCAGAGCCTTTGCAAATTAATGTTCGATTTTTAAACCTTTGTTGACTCCGTAAACTATTGTTGGAGCATGTATATTCTGTGATCTGATAAAGAACATTTGATTGTGATAATGTGAATTTTTAAAATGCCTGAGCTGTTGCTATTACTGTAAATATACTTTTTTAAAGGCAGGTTTCCTTCTTCCTTTTGAGAACATTTCATATGACTTTTACATTTCTAAAATGTTTTAAATAATGCTTTAATGTTTTAAATGCTCTAAACACTTCATTGACCGATTCCTAATCAGGAATTCCACACGGTGACTATTACAGAAGCTTTACATGATTTATAGTATTAGTTATTCTAAGTATAGTATACACTATTTTAGTAATGTTCAGCATATTAAAATGAATTCTGAAGGATCATGTGACACTGAAGACTGGAGTAATGATGATGAAAATTCAGCTTTGCATCACAGGAATAAATTACATTATAAAAAATAGTAAAATAGAAAATAGTTAATAGTAAAATTCACAATATTAAAGGGTTGGTTCTGCCAAAAAAATAGTTGGAACACAAATGAAGATCTTTTTAATGAAATCTGACAGCTTTCTGTCCCTCCGTCAATCGCCACTTTCAAGCCCCAGAAAGATACCGTAAAGACATCATAAAATGAATGTGGTTTAACCTCGATTTTATTAAGCGATGTGTGTGCTTTGTTTGCTAAAAAAAAAAAAAAAACTCCAAAAAGATCTTCATTTGTGTTCCAAAGATGAATGAAAGTCTTACGGGTTTGAAACGACATGAAGTTGAGTAATTAATGACAGAATTTAAATTTTTTGGGTGAACTAACCCTTTAATGGTTTACTGTATTTTACTGTATTTTTATCAAATTAATTCAGCCTTGGTAAGCATAAGGACTTTTTCAAAAAACACCTTAACTATTCCAAACTGACACTCCACGTGGATGTTTCCAACACAAGGGGGAGTTACATTGGGAATTAAGTGGATATACACACATATGCTATGTGAGATTAAAAGTTTCCTGTAAATTTACTGTAAAGTGCAGGCCAGTGTGACAGCCTATGGACACTGCTGAATTATAGCCTATATTTACACGCTATTGACTAATAGCTGTACTAGATTAATGACCGATGTAAGTCAACCTCAATCCTCTCACTCAGCTAAAGATACTCCCAATGCAAATGCAATGAGATTAGAATGACGCAAGAACTATTCAAGCTGCTGGACTCAAACTCAGCAGCAAGTATTTGTGCTCTAGTGTGTGTACCCACCGATGAGGAAGCACATTTGACAATGAAGAACATCATCATAATAATAAAATAAAAAATTATTTAAAAACATGTTTGAGTGGGGCTTACCAGTGCAAAACTCGCATGTTAATCATCTGCAAGGTAAAAATCTTTAAAGGGATTAAGTCATGCATGGCTTAAAATAACGAAAATGATGCCTCT
This sequence comes from Phoxinus phoxinus, assembly GCF_949152265.1. Taxonomy (NCBI): domain Eukaryota; kingdom Metazoa; phylum Chordata; class Actinopteri; order Cypriniformes; family Leuciscidae; genus Phoxinus; species Phoxinus phoxinus. The sequence continues at coordinate 9,562,013 of NC_136888.1, read as the reverse complement.
TACTGAAATATGTAGTAGAAAACCCCGTCAAAGATGCATTTCATTTGAAAAAATCACATCATTTTATACATATTTTGAAGTATAAGAGGCGCCATTATTCTGACGTAAAATGGTTGCACTCTGTGAGCTACTAGCGCTCTGTTGCTATTTTTACCACAATACATCTCGAATTAGACAACTCTGAAAATAAAATACTGATATGATGACCACAGCTACTGAAAGAGCTTACAGGTGGCGATGGATATAAGTATAGGTTTAAACCAAATGCTGTACCATGATTTTTTCCAGGTAAATCCGCGCTAAGGAACTTCTCTAGCGGCCGCGAGTCATGATTAGCGTCGGCATGTTGACATCTTAACAGATGGCATCTAACGTTTCTTGTTTCACCCGTTTGTAAGCTATTTGAGTAGCTGTGGTCTATTAAAGACTCAAAGGCATCAAGGCTAAAGTGGAGAGAAAAAAGAAGTGGGTTTTTATAACGTTTTTTCGTCCACAGGTATCTTCATGCTTTTCTCATCCTATTATTAGGCCTACTAGGAAAGCAATCTTACATTGCTTCTCTTGTTGCCTTTTGACTGAAAATGACAACCAAAAGCCACACAATGTGGTATCGTATCAGTATTTTTTTTTCTGAGTTGTGTATTCGGAGTTGTGTTGCAGTAAAAAGCCAGAAACTATAGAAATAAGCGCCAGTAGCTCACCGAGTGCAACCATTTGACGTCATCGACACAGAGTATACTGTGTACATAACAAATGGCGCCCCCCATAGTCCAAAAACAATGTTGATTTTTTTAAATAACATACATTTTCATGGGTTTTCTACAACATATTTAAAGAAGAGACATCGTTTACGTTATATTAAGCTATACATGTCTTCATACCGGGGGATCCCTTTAAGTCTGTTTTGTGGAATTAATTGTGTTTGGAGCACAAAGAGGTAGGATAAATTATGCCTGAAACATAATGTACTCAAGTACATGTAGATACAAACACTTTTAGCGACACAAATCTGAACAAATTTTCCACCACGCTTTCAGTTAAAAAACTGCCAGAGGATCAATGAAGAGAATCTTGCTGAGCAAGTCAGTTAAAAGTTAGTTTTACTGTTGACATGTTCATAGCCAAATACCTGAAGCAACGTGAGCAGTTTAATGACGTTTGGTGACATTGAGTTTTGTAACACAATTGTTCAAGCATTCTGCATTAAAATACTGAGCATATTTCTGGCCTTATGGATGGGAGTTTAGAATAAACCCCTAACCCTAAACATGTGCACCAATAACATTATACTGCTTGTTTAGTTTACTGTCGACATTGGCCTGTTATGAAAACAACAAATGACATTCTCAGAATTGAGCATTTATTAAATGATACAATACAATAGCAGCATACAACAAACCTTGGTCAAGGATGCTTTAAGTACCACATCTGTCAAGATGTTTTACGATGTAAAATGCAGCATTAAGCACCACTTAGCAGCATTAGAAAATCTTTTCACTTCATGAATAAATAAATCATTTCGAAATATACAGTCATGGTTGCTGCTAAACTGAACGTCTCTCATACTAATTTGGGTAATAGCCCATTCTTACATCTGCAATTATATATTTTGAAATATAATTGTGCCATTTAGCATATGGAATAAATGTAATGCAATGCTAACACTGGTTGAGGTTTGATTGAACAATGCATGTAAATAATTATACTTTTAACATTCAGTACCCTGTGAATTCAAAATGTATCAGTATAATCTTTTGTGCCTGTAAGACTCTGTTTATAAAGTATTTCACTGCCTGTGTATATGATTCCATAAGTTAAATAGAAGTCAATAAAATACCTTGACTACATGGAAATATACAATAAATAGAATTGATATCTCTTCAAAGTTTCTCTTTAGCTGTTTAGATGTATTTGAAGACAGATTAATCATCTTAAATATTAAAGGGCACCTATTATGGAATTTTGAAATTTACCTTTCATGTAGTGTGTAACATAGATCTAAGTGAACAAAAACATCCTGCAAAGTTTGAAATATGAAAGTGCACCGTATATAAAGTTATTGTCTTTCAAAAGTGAGAGTCGACTCTGAGTCATTTTTATGAATCGTTAGAAGACCGAAGCTTTTTCTCTTACTAGATGACGTCAACTTGTCAAGTTATTTGAATACGATACGCCCACTTATTGCGCTCCAAGGCAAACTTGAAAACATCACGGCGACAAGACGCTACACACACACACGCGCGCGCGCGCACACACACACACAAGCTGCGTTCTGAAGTGCGATCTGCCCAAGGAGGAGCATTTGAAGACTAAGTGGCTACAATTCATATATACAACTATACCACAGAAGTATAGTCCGAGCCTTGTGCTTTGCTCGCGCCATTTTCAAGACGATTGCTTTACCAACTTAAATGCAATCAAACTTGGATTCGCGAGGCGGCTGATATTGAAGGAAGGTTCAGTTCCAAGTGTATTTGCATCAGCTTCCTCCTCCGTATCACAACCTGTAAGTGTTATTAATAATTGTTGCTTTTATGTTTTATGTAGCATGCTTAATAATTATTTTGTTTGTTGTGTAAGCACCGTTTAGCTTCTAGGTCTTCAATGACAATTGTATTGAGATATGTGAAGTGTTTGTCGTTGTTTTCGGAGTTGTCTTAAAGAATAGAGTAATACTTCGTAGTAACGTAACTGCATTTTATTTTTTTTATTTTTGTAAAAACGTTATGTTTATGCATCGGGCTAACGCAAACAAAGACTGATTGTGCTTTTACAATATGAACTCTGCTATGCTCGCTAACATAACATTACATTCTTTATCTTATTTTTAGTTTTTTACTACAAACTACAAAGCAGTGGACTATAATAATTATTATAACACAATTTAATTGATAAAAGCATCATTGTACTCCGTGTTAAACAATAAGTATTATCTATGTAAACACTGCTGGTCATCTGACCAATCAACGCAGATTAGCGTCGCGCAAAGGAGGGGTTTGAAAAACGAGTCGTTGAACGATTCATTTGGGAGTCAGTGAGCAAATCAGGTAAAAATAAATGCATATTATACGAAAACAAAAGTGTTTTTTGTCATTGCATGCATGTAAAACTGTTGTTGGGGACTCCCTAAACAACATTAGGAACATTTTAAATGTCATAATAGGTGCCCTTTAAGTCCCATCTAAAGGAACATTAGCAATACAAAATAAAGTGCTTTATTTGAGGGTTTATCAAATTAAATATTAATATTCTTTATGGTTCGCCATAACATCATTGTCAATCCTTCGTATTCTTTTGTTTATTGGCCCTGTTGCTTATTTTAGGAGACACTTGCCATTCAGTCAAGCCATTGCACATGTTCTTTAGGTTTCCTTGTCCATGTGACTCTTTGTATGGTGGTTGTTTAGTAATCACAACCATGTTGTCTCCTTGACTTTCAACACTCTCCATGAAACTCTGGAGATCTTTCAGTTTAGCTTGCGCTGTCTGATTTGTGCAGTTCTCCACGGATCCTGGTTGAGATTCCATTGATGTTCTTGTTGCCTGTTTTGCTAGTGTGCTCTCACAGATAACAGCAACAGTTTCATCAGTTTGATCATCATTTTTCAAATCTTCCTCAACAGAGCTACATTTGTCCATTTCATTTTCTGTGTCTCCTTCGACCTCAACCTCGATCTTTACCTTTGGCACATTGGCTTTTTCCTCAGGCTGATCCTCGTCCTGTCCTGTGTTTGATGTCCCATCTTCCTCGGCATCGTCCTTTGCAGATCCATCTTGGCTTCCCTCAGCATTCTTCTCACTGTCAGACTCTTCATTTGGTGTCTCATCTGACTTTTCACCTTCAGTAGTTTCAGGAGTATTATCTTTATTTGAATCAGTACCATCTTCTGCAGACTTGTCTTCTGTACTCTCTTCCCCAGTCTCAGTTTCTGCTCCGTTGTCACCTGATTCGGTTTCCTCACCAGTTTCTGTCATCTCATTCTCTTTTTCCACCTCCGCATCCATATCACTGTTTTCTGAATTTACTGCATCTCCTTTAAGACTGTCTTTCTCCTCACCATCCTCTTCTGTATCTCCTTTTTCAGTCACTTCCTCAACAAACTCTACTTCCTCTTTCCCCTCAGTGTCACCATTTACCACTTCTTTCGCATGCTCACCTTCTTTCTCCTCCTCATCTTCACCACCTTCCACATCATCAGACTCTCTATTGTCATTTGTTTCCGCTTCAATTTGATCTCCTTTCTCAGAGTCTAAAGAAACATATTTTATGTTGTTTGTGTTTTCACCATCTACTGCAATGAGATCACCATCTGGCTCTTCTTGATCTGCCGTCTCAACATCATGGCCTCTGGTATCATCATTCGTATCTTCTACCTCTTCATGAACCACTTCTAAGTTGTTTTCTTCAGTCAAGTTGGTTGTGCGTTGTTCTTCCAGCTTCAATTCTAAAGGTTTGGCTGGATCCTTTTTCATTTGTAAAATTTTCCGCAGATCAAATTCCATCATAACTGGAGCCAAAGTCAAAGCCTGAGCTTGCTGCAAGCTTGCTTGCCTTGCCGCCATTTTCTTTTTCATGCATGCATCGCATGGGCAGTATTCATCGTCACTGCGTTGATCACTGTTTTCAGTACCAGATGCAGTGTAGTTTTCCTCACTCCTAGACATGGTGATGGACTTATTGCGCATGACCCGAAGACGCTTGCGTCGCTGGTCAGTCTGGACCGTAGACTCTCTCGATAGAGTATTTCCTGGAGGTCTCGGACCCCTACCAGCCCGACTTTGGATTTTTTGCAATTCTCTGTGAATACTCGATTGAATCCGTTTGTGTACTTCCTCTTTCAGTTCGCTGATCATTGTATTGAGCATCTCGTTGTCATCCAAATCCCACCTCACTTTGAACTCTGCCATGGCATCTGCATAATGTAACATGAACTGCTTTTCTAGCTTTTTTAATAAGTTCAGTACCCAAACAGGATCTGGGTCCTGTGAAACTCTTTTAATAAGCGGAGCTCTCTGAACAGACGGTGGAGTTCCTGAGCTTGTATTTTCTTGAGATTTCATTGTGTTACTCTCATTCCCGGAGCTTGTTTGTGGTGTTTCATCTGATTCTTTCTTATCATCACTGCTTTCAACATCTTCTTCGTGCAATATGCCATTTTCTTTGTCATCATGTAGTTGTGTATTTACTGGACTCCCCAGTACTCGCTCTGCAATGTCTGGAGTTACTGGATCTGAGAGAACTTTGGATGGATCTAAACATTCACATACAGGAGATGTAGACTTTTCCTCATTTTCTTCTTCATCTTTATCTTCCACTGATGCCTCTTGTTCGGCAATTGGTGGTATTGTGCCTTGAGTGGTCTCTATTTTTCCTACTATGCCATTCATGCTACCTTTAACAGAGCCGGTGGAGCCGCTGCCAACATCAACCCCAGATGAAGACCGTGGGTTAAATTCATCCTCTGCGAAGTGATGTTCCTTTGTGTTCTGCTTTGTCTGTTCATCCTCAGAGGGCTTTTGGAGCCAGAGCGACTGTAGGATCATCATGATTTCATTATATTTACGTTGCTTTTCATTCTTAGAGTCGGAGTCAATTAATCGTAAATTTGCAAGGCAGTCCAACAGCCCTTGAGCAGACTGGCTTAATTTTCTGCCATAAACAGGGGAGACTTCAGGTAAACTACTGGATCTGTCTAGTTTTGGACCCAGTAAAACCTTCATGACCTGAACAGAAGAATGGCACTGCTTTTGTAAACTGCCTTGTTTGGTTAATGCTTCAGGGTCGGGATCCATTTCATGAGTTTCCAATTGTGCTTTTTCACCGCAACTGTTGTTGGTCTCCTGCTGAATATAATTCTCACCTGCTTGGTCCTCCTGAGGTTCCTCAACCTCAATTATGCTTTCTGGTGCATCATTTTTTTCCCTTTGATAAGTGTCCTCGTCAGCTTGAGCCAGGTTCATATATTCAGTAAGTTCGACATCCATTTCATAAACATGGCCTTCAATGGGAATCTTCCTAAGCCAGTCATTCACAACTTCTGTAGGGGAAGCGTTCGGTAAGAATGACGCCATCAGTTCCTTGTTGTTGCACTCCAATGAGATGCTGACTTCCTCATGCTTGCTCCTGCTGCTTTTTTGGCTTTTATTTTCTACCTTGTCAACATTTCTGCTGGAGGCAACTGACTTTGATCCTCTACTCACTGGTCTTTCAATACCAATAATATCTCTCAACAAATCTGCTGCTGAAAGTGCCTGAGATAAATCACTGTTGCTTGAGAAATCAGGATGCTTGACTGATGTTTTTTTCTTGTTTGGAATCTCTTGTGGTAGACTTATACAATTTTGGGAAATATCAGACATTACCGCTGAATTTGGCCTGGATGTATCATTTTTCACAGATCTTCTGTCTGATGATGATGTTTTAAGAGACTTAACCATGCCCCTATCATTATTGCAGTTATATTTTATATTCAGTCCATTTATTTCCAAATATTGGGAAGAACATTTAGATCTTTTTTCATTCTCTCTAGTACTTTGGCCATTTTTAGACTTCATTGAATGTTCAGAGGCTTTTGAAGAATGTAAACAGTCACTTGCTGGTGTAGCTTTTCCAGATGCTGTTTCAATTTGGTCATGTTTTGAGGATGTTTTAGTCCTTTCTGCATGATTGGTGTTGTTGAGAGCTTCACAATCTCTTCCTTTCATAACTGTATTTTTAGCACTTCCTTGTGAAACTCTGGAGGGTGTCTTACTTTGTGAAGATGACAGTGACAAAGTGGAGGGCACTCTGATGTTGTTTTCATTTAACTGGCTTCCAGACTTGCTTTTCTTCAGTTCTGCTGACATAATACTTTCAGCTGAGACAGGCGAGAGGGCTTGAACAGAAGTCTTATAATTCATGTGATGGGACTTTTTGGGTCTATCTGAAATTGCAGAATTCACAGACACTTCTGTATTTGGCCTTTCCTCAGCATCCACTCCATTTACATTCTCTATCTTATGTCCACTGTCCTCTGTGATGGCTGACATGCCACTGTTTGATCGTTCATCAAAGTCATCACCCTTGTGCTCTTCTCCTAGTTCGATAGAAACAGACGCTGTTGATGTTGGGCTTAGAGGTTCATCAAACTGGTTGCCTGAAGACTTAATGTTATTGATAAGAGAATTAGCTGACAGTTTTGATTTTCCTGACAAGCTCTCATCTTTGGCATCCTCTTTTTGCTTCTCAGGATTTGTCTCTCTCAAATTACAACTCGAGGAGCTGTGACAATTACATTTACTGGATCTTTGGGATTGCGAGGATACATTAGAGCTTACTGACATCCCACTTGTTGCTCGGCTATTAGTCTTAATTTTAGTGTCATGGTTTGATCTAGGAGATGGAGACCTCTTTGTCCTAGGCAATGGAGTGCTCACAGTTAAGGCATTTTGTGTCATGCTTTTGCCATTATCCACTTCCTGGAAGGCAGGGCTCTTTGCGCCGGATTTAACGGATCTTTCAGAGCAGGCATTAGACTTTTCTGAGGTCTGAGACATTGTGCTGGTAGCTCTCCTTGACTCACTTTTTGGAGCTGCACATTCATCAGGTGTTACATGATTTGGTACAGAGGGAACTGTGTTTTCTGAAGAGTTGTGGTTTGATTTGCAGGACTTACAAGACATTGCACTGTTAACTCTTTCTTTAGATTTAGACTCTGTGTGTGAATGCTTTGAGGATGCATTTGACTTTACAGAAATTTTTGAGCATTTGGACAGTGAACTGCATAGTCTTTCCTCTGTGGTTACTTCAGTCTCCGGCTCACACTGAATATCACAACTGATGGACTTCGGAGTGGCTTTGTCTTGTAAGTCGCAACAAGATTTGACAGACCTAGTTGTTTGCTCTGATGTATGTGATGGATGTTCAGAAGATCGGTCTGATTTGTTAGACATGGCACTAGTTGATCTCACTTGTTGAAGAAACTCTGTGTCTTGTTCACAATGATTATCTGACATAGTATGATTTTGAGTAGCAGCACTTTCTAATTTATCACCCTGAGAATTAAGTAACTTTGATGGCACTTCCTCTAAATCATTTGGACTACAAGATTTAGGCGTTTTAGCTTTCTCTGAATGTGCAGATTTTGATTTGTGGGATGTTTTCGATGCAACTGATAAATTTGAATGAGCAGACATTGGACTGACAGCTCTTTCTTGGCTTTTTTCACCAGCTTCATCGCTTTCTGTCAGGACCAAGGCTGGTGTGGGCTCTCTCTCGGAAATAATAAAGTCTGACCTGGCTGACATTGCTGACATGGCACTTTTGGTTCTTTCTTCAACACTTTCTGTTTCATTATGTTCATATTTCAATGATTTCCCAACAGAACACATTTCATGAGCAGAGCGGTTGGACCTTTTGGAGGTTTTTGAAGTAGAAGAGACATTTGAATTTTTAGACAGTGCAGACTCAGAGCGTTCCCGTGTGACTTCCACTTCCAATGTATTATTAACAGGTTCACAGTTTTCATTAACATTTGAAATTGATGCAGCAGATTTGTTTGACTTCAACAATATGGAATCAGCTTTCTCTGGTTCACTCCCCTCTGGATTCTCAGTCAGTATTTTATTCACACCACAGCATGAACATACAGCTGACTTGCCAGATCTTCTCGACACACCTGACGTGGCACTTAAAGATCTGTTTTCAGCGTCACCATCACATACCTCCAGAGGATCTGATGTATTGGATTCAGGGTTGTTTGTTTTGTCTCTAGATTTACAAGATGCTTGGCTATGTCTAGAAATTGAACTACAAGCCCTCCCCTCAGGCCTGTGCTGGCAAGCAGATGAAACTGAACTTGGGGTTATGGCTCCACAGTGACTTGGATGGGATCTGGAGGAGACTTTTGAAACTGGAGATGTTGTACTCATCCCGTCTTGCTCTACTGGTGCTGCAAAAGTGGTTTTATACTTTTTGAGCTTCAGTGAGTGACCAACACTGCTTGATTCTTTACTAGGAGGTCTGGGGGATAAATAAGATCTTGGTAAAGTCTGGTGGCCACAACAATGAACGCAATTGGGTTGATCATCACTCTCAAGATGGTCACTTTGAGACCAGTGTGATACTCTCGAGATACTTGGAGGCAGCTCATCATAATCATCATCATTCTGATCTTCTTTCAAAGACTCAAGCACTTTGGACGAATTGCTGACTGCAGAAATCGGACGCTCTTCCATGACTTTAGTGACAGCACAATGTGGCATAGGAGAGATTTCAGGCTCTGTATGAGAACATCTACTTTTAATGTGACTTTCACAGCTGTCCTCACAAGATCTCTTGCTCTTTGATGTGATTCCAGCACATGATACTTCACTTCGATTGCAGCAATGACTCACAGCACAGTATTCTACTCTGGTGTCCCCTTCCTCCATTGTCTGCTGAAAGCACAAGGCCTTTTCCACCACATGCTCAGTGTATTCCTCACTGGAGCGAGAAATTGTGTGCGTACTATCCACCGATGACTTTTTGCTTACAACTCTATGAGTTGATCCACTGGAACTGGGTGATTTGTAGGCCCCCGGGTCTTTGTGCATGGGGTTTTTCCAGATGTCGTACTCTTGGCAGTGGTTGCAACAGTTCTGACGAAGTGACTCCTCGAGATGCTTCTGATGCAGCTTTGTTGCAAAGGCTTCATCAGTCTCCTCAGATGCAGAGATGGAGTCTGGGTCTGAATACTCAGCTTTAGCTTGAAGATAATCGCCGTCTTTTACAAAGCCAGAGTCATTCCCTTTTTTTGATGACTTCTTGATCTCGGTGGACCACTGGAGAGTCTCATCATTGAAAAGCCGAAAGCGAACCTTCATCTCCACAGAAAGGCTGCCGTCTTTGTTAACAAGCACTCTCTTCTCAATGTCATCATTCACTATGGCTTCTTTAACGTAAGGACAGGTGCTGACACAGCCGGACTGTCCTGGTGTCATGCATAATCCATTCTGATATGACTTTTCTGAAGAAAGTGAGAATCTTGTAGATCTATTACTGGAGTCGGATCTTGGATGGATAATGCTTTTCTTTGTCTCCAGGCCAAAGTTAACTGTTAAAACAAAATAAAAGAACAAATATTAATAAATGAAGAATAATCACATCTTTTCAACAACAAGCAACTATACCGACGCATATTTGAAACATGCTCTTGATTCACCAGCGCTGATAATACATTAACTGCATTTGAGTTGGTGGTGGATGGCGGTTTCACCTTCAGTCTATTATTAGACGTGCATGGGCAGATGGGTTGTTAATCACTATGATGATTCACCTAAAGCAAATAAATATAAACGATAGTTATCCCGAACTGTGTACACAATAAGAGAAAATATTTACCATTCTTTTTGCTTTCATGACCTTCGCTGCAGATACTAGAGTGAGACCTTGTGCGCATTCCTGGAAGCTTTTCATCTGAGAGCTTCTTCAAGCTATCCATAAGCAACGGTCTGAAGGGTTCTCGACCCACACAAACCAGCACACTAGGACACTGCATCAGACTCTGAATACTGTCAATCTATGGAGAGCAGTGAATAAACATAAGACAAAATACATATGAGTCAAATCCACTTGGAGACAAATACTTACTATCACTGTCTACATAGGCATCTACCTACTAACATCAACATTTTATCTGAAATGTAACCTTATTTGTGACTGATCTAAAATGCTTAACACGGTTTCACTAATAGATTCATTTTAGAACTGTGAACCTTCAATCATAAAAACTCAAACATAATGGTACTCTTCAATGACAATAGCAGCATATTAATTTATGTAAATATGTAAATTAACCAATTAAACACAAAATGCTGATTTTAAATGGTATAGGAAATAGTTCGACCAATAATGAGAACTCTGGTGTCATTTACTCATCTTCTTAATATTTGTTCAAACCTGTATGGCTTCCATGGAACACAAAAGGGAGATGCTTTGCAGAAAGTTATTTTACTGATGTACATGAGCATTGCATGGGGTTGTCAAACTCCAAAAAGGACAACTATAGCGAAATTTGTTATAAACATTTATTATTCGCTGAAACTCTTGCCCTGTAGTGCTCAAATAGTGCATACACACATTCAAACGTTTGGTTATGAGACACGCAAAAACCACTGGCAACTGGTGTCATTGCCATCAATACAGAATATGTGCATGCATGAAAAAGATTTTAGAGCTATGGTGGAGGGCAAGTTTTTCAGTAAATAATGACTTTTTAATAAAATGTTGGTCCGTTCCTCAGAACACTAGCAAACAAGTCTTAAGGATCGTTTTTATCTTTTATAGCGCCGAATGTCACTATATGGAAGAACAATGTAAACATACTTTAATTTCTCCTTTTGTGTTTCACAGAAGAAAGAAAAGCATATGTGTGGGAAACAAAATGAGAGTTCACAAATATTTTGTTTGGGTGAACTACCCCTTAAAGATACATTTAGATACTGTAAGTAGCTAGAACAACTTTTCCCAGGGCATGCAGGTCTGTCCTGACCTGACACCTGCCTCCTAAAATACTTGACCCGGCTAATTAAAGAATGGCTGAAGAAATGAAATCCTCCCTGACCTTGTGTCCCTCCAGAGTGTAAAGTTTCTTGACGTGACACTGCATTAGCTCTGAAATCTCGTCCATGAAGACGCGAAGACTTCGAGCAGTTCTTCTGCTCAGAATGATGGATCGCCTAATAGCAGGGTCATTGTTTTTCACTAGAACAATCCTTTTGGGGTGCCGATGGTGCTGTTGATGTCCCGAGGGGGGTTCCTCAGGTCGGGAGGGCTTCCGGCGAGTATTATGTGGGTGGCTGTGGTGGTGCCAGACTGCAGGCCTTTTCCCTGCAGCTTCTATGTTGATTGGCTTGACGTAGCGGCGGTCAGAGCACAAGTAACAGCCTCCGTCCTCAAACTGCTCTAAATGTTTAATGCTGTGGGTGCCCCTGGGGGTCGTGATTGTACGCACACCAAAAGGCAGAGGAACCTTTTGCGAAAGGTCATCCAATAAGGCATCAAAGCATTTGAAGCTGCGTTTATGGATGGCCATCTTGACCCCTTTGAACTGAGCGTCGCCACTCTTGTAGAAGGTAATTCTCTTGGCTGGGCTGGCCAATTTCACGCTGGAGCCAAAAGACGACGCTGGAGGATGAGGAAACTGTTCATTCTGAAAATGGCTATCGGCGTCGAAGGAGCCTGGGGCCACCCTCTGCATCTCTTCTCCACGTCAGTTCAAGCTGTGGGGAAGAGTTTGGAAATGTGAATGAAATTATCTGTAACTCACAATCAAATTCAAGCCCATACATTTAGAAAGAAATTTGATTAAATCTGTTGTAGGGTTTGAGAAGAGGTTTCAACAATGTCTTAAAGACCCACTCCGATGAAAATCATGTTTTTCTAGGTGTTAACATGTTCTTGTGGCATTTTTCTGATGTTAGAGGACATATCTTGAGAAAAATAAGCTCAAAGTTGTATTTCTGAGTATTTCTACATTCAAATGTCTGTGAATCAGTAGCAGACGCTAAAATGCCGTTTAAAATAGACTGGAGTTATGACGTAGTAACTCCACTGGGCGGGGCCACGAGCTCATACTCAAATTGGAACACATACTGTCACAAATAAGTCACTTTTCACCGTCTATCAATCGTCAAAACTAAAGTTTGGAGAGCACAGACTGATACCGTCAGTAATTACATCATTACATAAAGAGAGAGGGCAGCCAGCCTCCTCCAGCCAAGCAACAGGCGACATTCGTGCATGTGAAATTCCGCGCTCGTCCAAGTAGACTTGCACACGCCGGGTGGCGACGAGTTTCGCCTGTCGCAGTCGTTTGTCCTCTCGTGTGTCAAGCCCATCACTCGTGAGAGATTCAGTCAGTTTTTCAGATATAGCGGTGACATTAGCATCATAATAATACCGAAATTCCGAGCAATCCACTGATACTAAATGTGTCCTGATTGATCACTGTGGGAGGGATGAAATATTGAGACGAAGTCGAGCTGTTTTTTACCGCGACGTCTCGGAGTGAAATAATGATCGGTGATCGGTGATAACTTTGATTAACTTCGGATAATAATAATTAACGTGTATATATAATACTGTAATGCTTCTCCGTGCCAACGGCTCCGCCCACAACGCAGAGGCGAATTGCTAATGAGCTACTGCCGCTCTGCTGAAGCGAAGTCCCAGAAAACGGCACAGGTTTTGAGATTTTGGCTAAAAATGGCATAATCATAATTTAAAGACCACTGGGAATGTTTAAAAATAGCTCAAAATATGATCGGAGTGGGACTTTAAATTGTGCTCAGATTTGCCAAGAAACCAGTCTGTAATCAGAATATTTAATCTAAACTCAAACATTTCTCATCAAAATCTTCCAAGACCAAATCCACATTAATTTCATGGCTCTAGTCTTGCCATATGTCAACAATGACTCAATGCCTCTATTCTATTTGATTCTAAAATCTATTCTGCCAAGGAATAGGAGAAACGTGAGACAAAGTGAATTAAACATAATTGAACCTTCGCAGGGAGCTTGACTGACAGGTGATCTGACCAATCATACATCGCCATCCGCCATTTTGTCAGACAAAGCAGACAGGAGAGTTAGTTAGATTAACATGGGAGGATTTGAACTTGAAAAACGCAGTGTACGGACGCCTTTCCGCGGTTAAAACAACATTCCTTCTTATGTTCATTCATGTTTATTTGATGCTATAAATTAACTAGAAGGAAGAGATGATCGGTTCACGAACAGCTTTAACTGATGCTCTACAGCGATCTGTCAGACACATTAAAGAGCGACAAAACGGTATTTATTGTTTAAATTTCTTTAAAAAAATGACCAAATTTGAAAGGTGAGACTTTGTTTAATACGTTTAATGTCAAAAGTAACCAAGAAGTAACCTGGTCTGTCCTGTCTGTCAGTGTGTTGTCAGTCTCCTCTCTGCTCTGCGATGTATTTTTCACTGCGTGAGAACATGGTGTGGCATGAGAGCGGCGTAGCTTGTCGGACATAGCGACAGTAACTAAGGGAGGCGGGTCATTGCGAAAGGTCAATTGAGAACTCTTCTAGGAACAGAACACCAAGATCAAACCTAAAGCACCGTTCACACTAAGAATGCTAACTATAATGATAACTGGTCGTGGTCACACTTTAGCTTAGGGCAGGGGTACAATTCTCACAATTATCTAACTATTAACTACGACTTTTGCCTCAAACTCCTAAATACTGCTTATTAATAGTTAGTATGGTAGTTGTTTAATTTTAGGTATTGGGTAGGATTAGGGATGTTGAATATGGTCATGAATAAGGTATTAATATGTGCTTTATAAGTACTAATAAACACCCAATACCCTATAATATGCATACAAATAAGCAACTAGTTAATAGTGAGAATTGGACCCTAAAATAAAGTGTTAGCAGATAACTATATTAGCGTCCTATCATTCAGTTTATTATAACTTAAGCGTCCTCTTCTGCTTTAAATGCTTAAGTTCTTTGAAGTCTGGTGGATTCTGATTGGCTGTTATGTTTATATCGTTCATCAGCTGAAAAAAATCTTTCTGAAAGGGATTTCAACAATATCATTTCTCTTTTCTGTAATCATTAAAGTTGTGGTGTGAACTCTGCTATTCTATTATTTTTTAGATTTTTTTTTTTGAACAGTGTCTTACTGTCTTTATTGTTATCATTATAGTTATCTTTGGTGTGAAAGGACATTAAAATATGTCGGGTATCTCAAGCTAAGACAGGTATTCAGTCTTCAATCTCTCATTCAGAAATATAGTTGATAAAATGTCACTATTGGATAGTTTAAGTATTGGATAATCCACGGCTAACTGTACATTAAATGACTTTACAGCACGATGTGGAGGCAAAGAACCATCCTAAAGACATCAGCATCACAAAATAATGTGGGAGTAGCATGGTACTGTATGATTAGCATATTCATACAATGAACCATGGCATTATCATTGTACTCCAAAATACCAAAGAACACAATGGTATTACAGAAAACACAGATATTGTGATACATCCAGTCATGCCATGAGGACGCAGTCAAACTTGTATTAAACTATTACACTTTAGATGACATGTGATGTTATGTAGTTTAAGCAACAGTAAAACTAGGCCCCAGTTCAGAGGTTAATCTCATGCACGTTGAGAAACAGTTACAGACTATCTTAAATTGCATTTAGTACTTAGTCCTTAACAGGCAACTTTAATCCAACATTTAAAGAAGTTCAAGCGCATCATCTCTGAGCAAAGTTTGTGTATCAAACTGAGAGCAAAGAGAGTTTTACCAGATTTCTTATAACAAAATAAAAATAAAATAAAAAGTGTACCTGGAGGAAAAAAAAACATTTAATGACAGTATCTTGATTCTTGACATATTCTATGTTTTAAGTATAAAACATAGATCATTTATCTATATTTGACCACAAACGCCATGACATACTGCCACAAGCTCATGTTTTCACTAAAGAATTAGGTTTATCAATAATATATATATATATATATATATATATATATATATATATATATATATATATATATATATATATATATATATATATATATATATATATATATATTTAGGCATATTTAGATATATTTCTGCAATTTAGACGATTAAAATAGCATTAGTTCTGTAGCCCAGCTCAATCTAAAAAAAGTATAGTATATGAAATGTATATTAATATGAACAATATACTTACATTTATAGAATACATTATCATATCTGATGCTAAAAAAACTGTATAAAAAATTAAAAATAACAATAAAATCTGACTATACAGAGCAGCGTTCCAGGTAGCATCCAAGCACACGACTGCTACAGTGACACAAGTTCACAAGCCCTCCCACAAACAGTCTGGCCACTAATCAGGGCCTTTGGCAGCTAAGGATAGAACGAAAAGCTTCTTTAATCATCTTGAGATTTCACTGAACTCATAGGGGAGTGTAAGACACATGACAGCGACACCAGGATTGCATAAACAGAGATGCGCAGACCAACGAGACGTCTGCTTTTTGACCCCCAGATGGCAGGCTGTTTTATTCCACAAACACAGAGGTGGAAAATACATCTGCTGTCAAATTCACTTCTCTACTGCTTATATCTGATGACTGGCATAACATGTCACTCCTGTTAGTATATTCATGTGAAACAATCGTACATATACACAGACACGCACACATGCATTATTTACAAACTTTTATGTTAGATGCGATTAATCGCTTTGACAGCACTAAATTATATAATTATATTTTAAATTTTCTTTTATTATATTTGGGGGCGAAATATACCCTGATATGTTCTTAACATGCTTCATGAAATTCAGATATGACATACAAATCAGGCAATATATATATATATAATCTGTAATGACAACATAGCAGATTTGAACTCTTGATAGAATAATTGGCATAGTGAATATTTGGGATGAACCTTCCTCATGGTTTGAAAATGAATGCTCCTAATAATATCAAACTGCATGGTACTTAATTCGAACTGATTTATTTTCAGTTTCTAAGGACACCTTGAGATGAAAGTGAATGTAAATAGTGCCTATGGCTGCTTACTCTTACTCCGGTATTGTCAATGGTTGCCAAGACATTGCTATAAAGTTGCTAAGGTGTTCGGAGTGGTTACCAAGGCGTTGCTAGGGTGTTCCAGGCTATAGCTTACTGGCCAAAAGTAATTTAAAAACTAAATTTGACCATAACAGAACATGAGTGATTGTTGCTCACTCTAGTACTGCCAAAGCACAGGCTTACTGTAATCTCAGGAAAAGACAGCACATCCTCTGTACTCTTAAGTGACCCACTATTACGCGCAAGCCGAGGGAACATTAATACGGATGTTTTAACGTATGTTTGATTGCGACACTGCCAATTCTTGCAATGGCACGCCAAGCACAGAGCTCATTTAGAGCTAATTAATTACAAAACACCTCTGAGAGGTGTATATTTTTTACACTAATTATAAATCTCTAAAGGTTAAATTAACGATTGAAAGTGCTACACATGATTTCCACAATTAGTAAGTGAGAACTTGGCAGCCCATTGGGAGAAACCTGCAATACAACGCTGTCAGATTACTGAGACACGTTTAAGTCTCATGGGATATGTAGGAAAAGAAGGAGGGGACACAAAAACAACTTTAACAGATCTGTTTAGGATCATTTAAATAATTAGCAAAAAATTATTTCCATAATGCCTATAAAAGGCATATAATAACCAAGATCGTTAACGCTTAATTAATATATAAAGGCTTAGATATTAGTCACTTTTCAACATAAAACAATTCTGTAATGTGAATTGTAAATATGACTACATAATAAGAAATTCTTTATATAATGTGACGGCTAGCCTACACTCATAGCATTTGTAACTACTGACATTCAAAGCAATGAAGCTGGTAACATCTTTGTGAAACCTATCAGCTTTCACACAAATAATACTTCAGTCTGTAGTCCATATAATTGCATTTCCCTATTTTAGCTTAGATCTCTTACTTCACACTGCAAAAAAATGACTGTCTTCTTCAGTATTTTTTTAATCTCCTGTACAGTTTCTAAACATTCTTAAATCAAGGTACATTTACTTGAGATGCAAAATTATAATTAAATCACTTGTTTTGAGTTCAAAATTAAATGAGTTTAAGCTTAACAAAAGAACAAATGGGGTCAGAGAAATAAACTTAAAGGGCTAGTTCACCCAAAAATTTAAATTATGTCAATAAAGGATTAGTTCAGAATCAGAAATAAAATTTCCTGATAATTTTCTCAACCCCACGTAATCCAAGATATTCATGTCTTTCTTTCTTCAGTTAATTTTTTTGTTTTTTGTTTTTGAGGAAAACATTCAAGGATTTTTCTCCATATGGACTTCAACGTTTATCAACAGGTTGAATGACCACGATTTGAAGGTCCAAATTGCAGTTTCAATGCAGCTTCAAAGGGACAATTACATTTATACACTTTTTAACCACAAATGCTCGTCTTGCACTAGCTGTGATGCGTCACACAATACGTAATCATGTTGAAAGGTCACGCGTGACGTAGACGGAAGTACCGACCTAGTGTTTACAAAGAGAATGTGCAAAGACTAAGTCAAACGCCCTTTATAAAAAAAAGAAAGAAAAAAAGGTAAAACAACGATGTCAGACGACTTTGAAGTTGGAGGAAAAAATTAGATGAGTTTAAATGAGTTATTCGCCCTACCCCACATTTTCCGCCTACGTCAGGTACTGACCTTTCCAACGTGATTACGTAATGCGTAAATGCAAGACAGCATTTGTGGTTAAAAGTATATATATTTGTATTTGTTTTAAAAAATGACTGATCGATTAGTTAGATAAGACCCTTATTCCTACACAAATGAAGATCTTTTTGATGAAATCTAAAAGCTTTCTGACCCCAGAACGACTGCAATGCTATTACCACTTTCAAGGCCCAGAAAGGTAGTAAAGACATAAACATAAAAAAAACGGAGCAATTCCAATAGGATCCTCTCACCATCGGTGCCCTAAATAGTCCATGTGACTCCAGTGGTTCACCGGGAACACTTCCAATAAATCCTGATGTACTTGTTACATCATAAGAAGGATGGTGTCTATGCTAAAATTAGTCTCTCTGTTACTCCCAGGGTTCACCGCAGTCCGCCGGATCTAGGCCGTATCCGGATCTGATGAAGGACCAGCGCCTGGACACGACGACAACGCAGTCCTGAAGTGTCAACTAGTCTCTCCCCTGTGAAGCCTTCCCTCCCTTCCCTTTTCCTCTGTACAGATAAAACATTGTTGGGATAATTCCGGTTCACGTGGGATATTTATCGCTATCTATGCAGAAGCGATAAATAATTCTGTATTATGCATTTTTCAAGGCTTGTACCTTGGAACCTATTTCATGGTTTGCGTTCTCGAGACACCAGGCACTGTTTTGTGTAAATGAGCGGCCGGATCGCATTAGAGGTTTTCTGTTAAAACGGGGTCGTGTTAGCGGCCCCTAAGTTAATAACTAATGATCGTTGCGAGGAAGTGAATCAATGAAAACTAACTTTAGCTGGACAATAACTGTATTCTAGAGCTGCTGTAAAGCCAAAACAATCTCTGAACTTTTTGAAGCGTCAAAGTGGTAGTTGCGTAGCTGTCAATGGAGGGACAGAAAGCTCTCAGATTTCATCAAGAAGATCTTAATTTGTGTTCTGAAGATGATCGAAAGTCTTATGGGTTTGGAACGACATGAAGGTGAGTAAATTTTGACATTTTTGGTTGAACGAACCCTTTAATTTAAAAGGGAAACTAAATTATTTTTCTTATACCCCTGTGGCAGATATTTTTGATGTTTTAAGCATAAACTCACTTAATTTTAAAATATTTTTCAGAAAAAAAAGACGTAATCAAGTTTTCATTTAAAGTAAATGTATATTTGATTCATTTGGATATTTGTATTGGAAGACATGACAAAACTACAGTACTAAGTAAGAAAATCCTAATTTTTTTGCATGTTCCACTAAAATCATTAAGCAAAAACAGAGCTTTTATTAACCAAACATAGAGCCATCTTGATTCTCTTTCCTAATTCCATACATTGGCTTAACCCTGTAGGCACAGGTTCATTCGCCTCGACTGCCAAATCCTCCGACACCAAACCTCCAAGCTCTGTCGATACTTTTAAAGTAATCCATTTAGAAATTTCAACAGTTTTTCTTACAAAAAGGAGCGCTCCTTCCTCCGGCTCACGCAGGTGAGGATGAAAGCATGGCGTTCCCTCCTGTGAAGAAAGTCACTTTTCACCCACGACGACGAACCCCGGACATGCCACAGCTGCATATTGTCTATTCACAGTCATTCATTCCATTAGGCTAATTATCACAGGCAGACCTTCATCCAGAGAGGAGGAGGAGAAGTGGGACTCCTCTGAAAGAGGATTATACTGTGTGGCCATCTGTGCCAAACGGAATTAACTCTTAGATCTCCAAAAATTAGCTGTTGCTCATGGTTTAGGCATAGAAATGCACAAATATAGAAAACTATTGGCCTGCGCTGACCAACAAAAAGTTACATGGCATATGTTGACAATATACGTTGTCATGTTAGACATTTTTTCTTATAAAAAAAACTACCAAGGCAGATAGCATGCAATTAATCACATTATTACAAAAAAATCTAAATATTGTCCTTAGCAAAATATCAAACAACAATATGATTAATAATAATAATAATTATTATTTTACATTATGATAAAATACTCACATTAATATAAATGTACCACATTATTTAAATAAAACAAATACAACATGATTGCCACACACAAAACCATTATTAAAACAATTATATGTTGAGTTATATATAGGCTATCATCATGGTAAAATTATGACAATCAGTGAATCAGTGATGACATTCTTAAATTGTATATGCCCTTATGTTATGGGGTGCAAACATGTCAATTCAATTTCAAATTAAATATATTATTATATATTAATCACATGTATTAAATTATGAATATTATACCTCAGTGTAATTTATTCCTGATAACAATAGCCTATACATAGCTAAACAATGTCAATATCAAAATGACTTGATATTGAGTCTAATATGTGCAGTATTATCAAATAATTCATATTAATATCACAATATTGTTGTGTCTAAAGTTTACATATAAGCTCGCGTGTGTCTTATTTAACAGAACATAAATCTTGTGGGTTTCCCTGGCAACAAACACAACAGCAGTCGTCTCATGATGGCCTCCATACACGCATTACAGGAGATATCGAGGATGAAGGTAAACCTGCAGCTATTTGCCTTTGACTTTACGGCATTCTTACACAAATAAACACAATTTATTCTTAAAATAAACAGCGCGATATAAAATCGATGGCTCTTACCTGCGCGCGCACTTGTTGATAGAGGCGATAAACACGAAGCAGATGCGCGTGATGCATCCGAAGTCACGATACAGTAATGTTAAATCTATCACTGACTGTGAAGGACGATTGTGCGCATTAACACACACACACACACATACAGGACCTGTTGTCTAAAACCTCATATCTGATGTGTGTTGTTTCAGAGAGATGACGGTCTTGAACGTCTGAGCAGCTGTTTTTACTGGACAGAGTTTGATGGTGACGATAAACGACAGTATTTACATCAAGAGTTTGTGTATGAGAATGTTATGTTAGCAATTACACGAGGACTGTCGTGGTCAACAGTAGCACAAGTGGCAAATATCACCAAAGATCTCCTGCCGAAACTCAAAGGTGGGTCATTTGACAATGTCCCTTTTGGTCCCCTCTGCTATGCTTTTTATTGATTACTTGTTTATCACGTGATCACAGGGACGCCCAAAAGTCCATGCGCGCGTCATTTTATGTTTTGTTGTTTGTAGTGAAATAAATTAAATATTACGCAAACACTTTTATTTATTGCTATGTTTTCGAATTAATTACTGAGATTAGGATATCTTTGCATTTACTGTACTTTTGCGTTCAGTTTGATGTTGTCTATTATATATTTTAAAAAACTATTCTGCTGTACAATTCTGCACACTGGAAAAAAAAAAAATCCTATCAAGTGACTCAAACTTGCAGTGTTATCAGTAATGGAGCAGCAGTTACTGATCACAGAGCTGCTGTTCACTAACACTGTGCATTTATTTAATTAAAAATAATTAAATTTCGGTTTAATTTCGATTAACCGTGCAGCCCTAATAGATAGATAGATAGATAGATAGATAGATAGTGTAACGCCGGTGCGGCTGAAGCAGAGAAGAGGCAGGATCCAGATGCAGCACACGTTTTATTAACACACTAGAAAACAGGATAACGGGACTCGGGAACGAGAACAACCAACATCAACGTTAAACATTAAACAAGAACTCACAAGGACAGGACAGAAACACAGGTCTTAAATAATCAGAGACAAACGAGCTAAACAGGATAACAAGGGGGCGTGGGAAAATAAGAGACACCTGGGAAAACTAATAGACAAGACAGGGAACACTAATCATGACATAGCCCCCCCACAAAGGAGCGGCTTCCAGACGCTCCAAACACGAACCAGGCGGGGGGCAGAGCGAAAGCGATCCTGGGGGAGGGACGGAGGGCCAGGCCCGTGCAGGGGAACGGGACCAGGACACAGGCAAGGCGGGCCTGGGCCATGGAGCGTGGGAGACCAGGGCGGAGCATGACGTGACGGCGGCCAGGGCGGAGCATGACGTGACGGCGGCCAGGGCGGAGCATGACGTGACGGCGGCCAGGGCGGAGCATGACGTGACGGCGGCCAGGGCGGAGCAAGACGTGACGGCGGCCAGGGCGGAGCATGACGTGACGGCGGCCAGGGCGGAGCAAGACGTGACGGCGGCCAGGGCGGAGCAAGACGTGACGGCGGCCAGGGCGGAGCAAGACGTGACGGCGGCCAGGGCGGAGCATGACGTGACGGCGGCCAGGGCGGAGCATGACGTGACGGCGGCCAGGGCGAAGCATCCTTCATGGCCCTCCAGGGCGAAGCATCCTTCATGGCCCTCACAGGGCACCTCCTGCCCCCCCCCAAAAAATACTTGGGGAAATCCAAGACCTCCAGGCTGGGAACCGCCACCGGAAAAGGCTCCCGAAGCCCGAGTTGCGCAGGTAAGGCAAGACGCAGAGGTGGGGCCGGCAGGGCGAGGCGCAGAGGCGGGGCCGGCAGGGCGAGGCGCAGAGGCGGGGCCGGCAGGGCGAGGCGCAGAGGCGGGGCCGGCAGGGCGAGGCGCAGAGGCGGGGCCGGCAGGGCGAGGCGCAGAGGCGGGGCCGGCAGGGCGAGGCGCAGAGGCGGGGCCGGCAGGGCGAGGCGCAGAGGCGGGGCCGGCAGGGCGAGGCGCCTGGGAACGCCCTCCGGAGCCTGGCGAGCCCAACGAGTCCTCCTCCTCCTTCTGCGACGGCGCTTCACTGGGCTTGATTCATTACAGGATGCAGTAGACTCAGTAGAAACACAGGATGCAGTAGACTCAGTAGACTCACAGGATGCACTTGACTCAGTAGACTCACAGGATGCACTTGACTCCGTAGACTCACAGGATGCACTTGACTCAGTAGACTCACAGGATGCACTTGACTCAGTAGACTCACAGGATGCACTTGACTCAGTAGACTCACAGGATGCACTTGACTCAGTAGACTCACAGGATGCACTTGACTCACTGGGTTCGTCGAGACTGACGTAAAGCTCTGGTCCGTCGAGCGCGGTCTCGGCTGGGTTGACGTGCAGCGCGGGTTCGGCTGGGCTGACGTGCAGCGCGGGTTCGGCTGGGCTGACGTGCAGCGCGGACTCGGTGGGAACCTCCCGCGGCGTAGGCTTGGCCGAGCACGTGAGAAGCACCGGTTGAATGTAGCCCACGTGAAGCACCCGTACCTCCTCCGCTAAGCCCACTGCGGACGACGAACCGCTCATAGAAAGAGCCCACTCGACATACTGGATCAGAGTCACGGAAGGATCAGGTCCGGGCATCTGTGACCGAAGTGGGTCTGATAATCCCCCGTGGAAGAATATCTTCAAGCACTGGGTGCTCATTTGCGCGAGAGGCGCCAGTCTCATGAACTCCGCGACGTACTCCTCTATGGAGCGATTCTCCTGATGGAGACGGAGAATCTGCACGTCTGGATTCCAGGAAGGCATGGCTGCTGGATCACGTTGTGGTGAGTTCTTCTGTAACGCCGGTGCGGCTGAAGCAGAGAAGAGGCAGGATCCAGATGCAGCACACGTTTTATTAACACACTAGAAAACAGGATAACGGGACTCGGGAACGAGAACAACCAACATCAACGTTAAACATTAAACAAGAACTCACAAGGACAGGACAGAAACACAGGTCTTAAATAATCAGAGACAAACGAGCTAAACAGGATAACAAGGGGGCGTGGGAAAATAAGAGACACCTGGGAAAACTAATAGACAAGACAGGGAACACTAATCATGACAGATAGATAGATAGATAGATAGATAGATAGATAATCAGATAGATAGATAGATATACAGATAGATAGATAGATCGATAGATCGATAGATAGATAGATATACAGATAGATAGATATACAGATAGATCGATAGATAGATAGATAGATAGATAGATAGATATACAGATAGATAGATATACAGATAGATAGATCGATAGATAGATAGATAGATTGATTGATTGTGTGTGTTGTTTGATTGATTGATAGATTTAGTGTTTTATAGAGAGTGATACACTAAATTGTTAAAAGTTTTGGGACGTCTGCCTTTACATCCACATGAACTTTAATGACATCCCATTCTTAATCCGCAGGGTTTACATATACATATATGGAGTTGAACCACCCTTTGCAGCTACAGTATAACAGTTTCAACACTTCTGAGAAGGCTTTTTACACAAGGTTTAGGAGTGTGTTTATGGGAATTTCTGACCATTCTTCTAGAAGCGTATTTGTGAGGTCAGGCACTGATTTTGGACGAGAAGGCCTGGCTTGCAGTGTCATCACAAAGGTGTTCTATCGGGTTGAGGTCAGGACTCTGTGCCGGCCAGTCAAGTTCCTCCACACTAAGCTCGCTCATCCCAGTCTTTTTGGACCTTGCTTTGTGCACTGGTGCGCAGTCATGTTGGAACAGGAATCGGGCCATTCCCAAACTGTTCCCACAAAGTTGGGAGCATGAAATTGTCCAAAATGTCTTGTTGTGCTGAAGCATTAAGAGTTCCTTCTACTGGAGGCCAAGCCCAACGCCTGAAAAACAACCCCACACCATAATCCCCCCTCCGCCAAACTTTACCGTAAACAGCGTATCCTTTTGTATCCATCATTCGGTGTCTCTGAATTGTCAAAACACCATTCAAATGCTTGTTACTGATGCGAAAAACGCATAAAATCAAACCCGTTCCGAATTGTTTTTATGATGGACGGAAAGTTTCGGAGGCAGTGTGTAAGCGTGATTGACATAACGTGAGGTCATTTTTTTTTTTTTTACGTGCGAAAATTTCGGACACGAATTTCGGGATTCAGTGTCCAAGGACCTTAACAGTGGACCGTGGAATATTTAGTAGTGAGGAAATTTCACGAATGGACTTACTATCATGGTACCACATTTGAATTCACTGAGCTCCTGAGAGCGACCCATTCTTTCACAAATGTTTGTAGAAGTGTCTGCATGCCAATGTGCTTGATTTTATTCAACTGAATCAATTATTTGGAGGGGTGCTCCAATACTTTTGTCAATATACTGGAGTGTATGTAGTTAGATGAGTAGATACAGTAGATAGATATATCTTTTACACATTTTCGTCCTAATCTTAGAAAAAAAGAGGTTGCTTTGTAGAATAACTACTCTTAAGATGATCTGTTTATTATCATTTGTAGTCTTTGATTAATTAATGAGATAATCTTTGTTTTTAATATTTCTATTAGGTTTGAAGCCATCAGATGTCATTTGCCTCATCAAGGATCATTTATCACAGATTGAGCCTCGTCTCTCCACTGCTCATCATGCTGTTCTCCTGGACTTCATTGTGAAAACTTATGTTCCTCATCAGTGGCTTTATCAGGCATTTTTAAACGGCGAGACGAGTCTTAAACACATCAGCTGCGAGCTTGAGATTGAAAGCCCACCTCATCCGCAGCCCCTCTGTGAAGGTTCAGACGCTGTGGAGTGGGAACAGCAGCGGACTCTGAAAGACCTGCGTTTGGCTCAGTCCCAAATAGAAGCAGAAATCAAGGGACTCAAAGAGAAGGCCGAAGCCCAGATGATGGCAACATTGCAGGCCAGTTTAAACGGTCTTCCATTTGAAGGCCGGATGAGCAAACAGGTACAAAATATTTACAGTATAAAGACCCAAATTTGCTTGGATGTTCTGAATGATTATGAACTGGGTTTTTTATATTACTGGTCTCTGTTATATTCTCATATCTTGAAATTCTAAGTCTTGTGATTTTTCCACCTGGTTTATCATCCACCAGGCAAACATGTTTGAATGGTTGCATGTTTCTTTGGAAAGCAAATAGTAATAGAGTGCAGAAGTGTCCGCCCACCTTTTCAGCACCATTGGTTCCAGAAGTATTTTTTCCCATTAATTTCTCCCATAGGGATTTCCAAAAAAGTCTATGTCAAAGCATTATAAGCCATGAAACAATCCAATCAGCTACAAAAATACAAATTTACAAGACTGTGTACTTTACAGCTCTAGTGAGGGAACAGCATGATCTAATTTAAAATGATGGAGAAATATAAAACGTAAACATTTTAAATGTTGATTATATATAAAAACAATATATTATAAGTTTATTGTAAAATATGCATATATATTTATTTTGAGAGTGTAGGGAGAGCGATTTGATTACGTCATCCACAGTGTTTCCTGGGAGTGGGCGGGGCTAAAGATATATTTTGGTGCATTACGCTTGTTTCGACTCTCTAATTGGTGGAATTTTCTGAATAGCATCATGGGTCATGTAGTTTTTCACCACGGATTCCACTGTTAAACACAATTATTTTAAAACTAAGTTGAAATAATGCGGGCTGACGACTACAACAGGAGAGAAAATATTGTACTATCAGTTAACAGCCTTGTAGCTCACAGTAAAGCTATCTTTAAAGGTTTAGCCTATAAGTTATTGTTTAAAATCAATGATTTTGACATAATATACAACTGATGATTTATGATAAGAAGCAGAAATCGAGGAACTCAAAGAGATGATGGAAATTATATTATACAGTATCTTCTGGAAGATTTCATTCCAGAAGTCTTCGCAGGCCAGTTTAAACAGCCCTCCATATGAAGGAGATATCTAGATATTCTCGTATCTAGAAATTGCTCTAGAAATGTTACTCTGTGGGATTTTGTTTTTACCGGCCTTCATCCACCAGGTAAAAATAAGTATGATTGCTTTGAAAAGTAATGGTGATATCTTGCCTCTAAACATTTCATTGACATGTTTATCAAAAGGAATAAATATCAAGTAGACATATTGTTTGGACAGTGTCTCCGAAGCAACCTGAAATGTTGTTTCCTGCTCAGCCGTGATATAAAACAGGATTATGATCCTAAGCTGCCCTGTAGCTGTTGGCACACTATTACCTTTTGAGAAACCATCAAAGTAAATCTCCAAGCTATTGGCGAGCGGCTCTGATGCGTATCCGCAGGGCTTCCACCGGCACTGACCTAAAAAACTTATTTTGCAAAGTTTGCCCTTTTATTGCACAATGTGAAATGTGAAGGCTGTAATAATTCATACTGACAGAAGTAACAAAGGATTATTTCTGTTGCGCATTGTCCTATGGTTATCACCCTCATACTGAAGATCACTTCTTGCTTAATATCTTAAGGAGCTGCAGGCTGTCAGCAGTTACCAGATAAGATGGATTAAAGGAGCACCGCTCTGTTATTTAACCCAGTTGAGCACAACTGCCTTGGACACTTTTTCAACAGCTTTGGTTTTTCTTATAAAAATGAACACATGTACTAAGATTGCAGCCTCTACAGAAGCGTATATCATTGCTTAACAGCCTCAGAGCTTGTGGTAGGTCTGCCTTGAAAGCTTTATATGCTGTCGATGAAAATCAATTTCTCTGGGGAGAAAATAAATGGGATATTTACTTCTGAGACCCAGCACTTTTCTCTCTATTCTCTCACTGGAAAACAATGTTGTGCAATTGTGCTAGAGGGCGCTCATGATTGAAAGAGCGAAAAGGAGAAAGAAAAAAGAAAATATAAGGGAAGAAGAATGTAATACGGAGAAATAAGCAAATGTAGTATTATACATTAAGAGTTATACAGATTATACATTCATACTATATAGAACGTTTTTAGAAGTCAAAATGAAAGTGCCTACTTGAGAGTATGCGATTTCGGACGAAGCCCCAGTCATGGTTAAATGGGTTCATATATGAGTTAAAAAAATAAAGAGTTACTGCTTACCTTGCTACTACTAAATATAACAAATGAGTGTTAGTAACAAATTACACAAATGTTCCATTATCTTCTTTTGTAGACGAGGCTTCAGTGCTTAAAGTCCCCCTGTAGTCAACCATTTTAAAATTAAAACTAATCTTTGATCACAAAAATGACATATTTAAAAGTTTTTTCCTTGAAAATTTGTTTTGCATTGCCTTAAAATATCTTGAATATAACTCTACACCCTTGCCTCATTTAGTATACGCGGTTCTATGAATATGCAAGTTAGTCCCGCCTCCACTCACTCACACCAGCTCAGAGATCCACTCGTTGACGTGATTGGTTACAAGGTAGTTTGTGATGTCAGAAACACCAGCGATTTCAAACCGCATTAGGAGACAGTCTTTGGTTCACTTCAGTTAAGGAGAAAATACTCAGCAATGGTGATGGTGTTGACTTATGAATTTGCACATGGTTGACTTGACTTGCACATGATGGGTTTTTTATTTAGTTTTTTACCACAGGGGGACTTTAATGAACTCAGTGGGAATAAAATGAAAGATGGGTTCAAAGAATTAACCGCAAAACAACTTTTCTTTGACTCATATTCTCTCTTTTAGGAGGTAGAAGAGCTGCTGCGCAGTTTTCTGCAGTCGCAAGGAGAAATTATAATGGCGTCTCTGATGAAGGAAGCCCGTCTCACCGAGAACCTTCTGCAGATGAAACTGAGGCACTTCGCAAATCAACCAGTTTCCCCTGAAAAGCACAGTGTGGCAACTCCTACAAAGTCAAAGAAGAAGTGAATTTGAAATATAGTTCTATAAAAGTTGTATATTTTGAGATATTCATGAAATATAATAAAAATAGATGAATACCTTCTTTATGTATATGTTGTGTGTACTGTCTGTAGAGGCCATATCCACAGTGCAGCTAATATGGTTGATTTTTACAACCCAATTCACTCATGTTTGCCAAATGGAGTGATAAATTAGGAGATTCGTGCCCACATCTAAACGAGTTCCTTGAAATAAGTAGTGGCCATGGAAAACCAGTGGCAGCTCTGGTTTTATTGACTGCATTTCATTAAGCATATGAACAGTTTGGCAGTGACTTTTCACTACAATAAAACATTTTATGTGCAATTTCTTTAGACCAAAATCAAGCTAAATTTGTTTTATACGGCTCAAAGGAAAAGTTGACCTGACAAGAAATATTCTGTCTAGCACCTTTATGTCTTTCCAAACCTGTATGACTTTCTTTCTTCTGTAAGACAAAAGAAAAATATTGCCCATACAGAAGTCAGTTTGGACACCAGCGTTCTTTAAAATATCTTCTTTTGTAATGAAAGAAAGTCATAGAGGTTTGGAATAACATTTTTTGATACTTTACTGTATCACATAGTAATGAAGAAGACAGTGATTCTCAAATGCTACTAAATTAATTTAATCACTAATCCTTTTACAGCCCAACATTAAAAACTAAAACCAACCATCAAAGATACATAAATATATATTCTGGAGTTACAAATGTCAAGTCTGTATAATTAAATGAAATGTTCTAGAAAAAACAAACAAAAAAACAAATTCAGCTACAGTATAAGTACCATGATGAGGTTATTTTTATACAACTAAGGCTAATAATGCCTTTTAGAAATAGCACCATAATTAGGATTGTTGTTTTTATACTATGAAATTACAAATTACATTTCATTCTTTCACACACGTATACATCATCTCATAACACTACCATTCAAAAAGTTTGGGGTTGGTACAAACTACTTCGTTTTCTAGTCTCTTATGCTCACCAAGACTGCATTTATTGGATAAAAAATACAGTAATATTATTCCAATTTACAATAACTGTTTTCTACCGGTATTTTGATATATTTGTCATTTATACCTGTGATACAAAGCTGAATTTTCAGTCTTCAGTCACATGATCCTTCAGAAATCATTCTTATATGCTGATTTGATGCTCAAGAAACATTTTATTGTTTTGAAGACTAGAAAAGTTAAAAAAGAACAGCATTTATTTTAAATAGCCTTTACTGTCACAATTTATCAAATGTGTCCTTTCTGAAAAAAAGTATACATTTCTTTAAAAAAAAAAAATGGTAGTGTAAATAATTCTAGGAGTACAAATAGAGAATGTATTGTCCAGAGTTCAGTATATCCTGATAAAAGATCCAAAGCTAATTATTTCACACTGCTTGCTACAAAACAAATAGTCCACAAAACAAATTTAAAGCTTAAATAATATAAAATATGTATGATCAGCAAGATTTTTAATTATTAAGCTGATTGGGGAGGTTAAGGATATAATTGAACCATGTAAATCTTTGGTTTACTTTACCAGGAAAACTGCAAATACCGTATTTTCGGACTTTTTTTCATAGCTTGGCTGGTCCTGCGACTTATAGTCAGGTGCGACTTATATATAAAAATTACCAAGATTTACTCGTCACAGGATCGCTGACGGCCCCAGATTATTATTGTTTAAATTCACTCGTTAAAACACGCCCTGGTAGTTGCCAAGGAGATGAATATAAATTACTTTGCAGACGGACCTTCTTGGTGTTACCGCTTCATGCAACGCAACCGCCTCTCTATCAGAGCACGGACAACGTTGTGTCAGAAACTGCCAGCAGACTTCCAAGCTAAGATCGACAGTTTCCATGAGTTCGTTGAAAAGCAGGTAACTGAACACAACATGTCACCGGATCATATTATCAACATGGATGAGATCCCCCTCACATTTGACATCCCCATGGGCCGAAGTGTCGCAGAGAAAGGGCAGAAAAGTGCGAATATAGTGACAACTGGTCATGAAAAATCACACTTCACAGTGGTGCAGGCATGTTGTGGAGATGGATCGAAATTGCCACCGATGGTCATTTTTCTCCACAATTCAAAGATAAAATAAAAGCTTGCAACTCCATCCCTGTCATCATCCCTGGAGGCTTAACCAAAGTACTCCAGCCACTCGACATCTCAGTGATCCGGAGCTTTAAGGCAGTCTTGCGTCGCCTGTGGGAGGAGTGGATGGTGGATGGAGAGCACAGCTTCACGGCAACCGGGAGGATGCGCCATGAAACTTTCCAGCAAGTCCTTGGATGGATCGACACAGCATGGACTTCAGTGACAACCGAAACCATCCTGTCGGGATTCAGAAAGGCTGGAATAACCGGAACTGATGCCGACTCTGACGACAGCCCCGCAGAAGAGGAGATGGCGCTTCATCTTCCTCCGGAGTTAGCGGAGTTGTTCAGAAGCGACACAGAGGATGAAGAATTCAATGGATTCAGTGATGTGGAATAAGATCGCGGGAGCTTGGTGAACTTGCTTTACCGATAACTGTTGGACTCGCTGGCTTGTTATGTTAATTTATCCTATTCAGCCTCTCAGGTATGTTCTTTATGCAATTGTGTAGCTAACTGTTAATGTGTAACGTTAACAACATACCGGACACATATTCAGCCTGTTGTTCTGTGTGCTATTGTGTACCGGTAGCTGAATAACTTAAATGCCTTCTGTTTTAATAAATTAAAGTCTGTTTAAATAACTTTTTCTTGGCCTTGGATTTTGTCAAATAAATTTCTAAATAAATGCGACTTATAGTCCAGTGCGACTTATATATGTTTTTTTTCTCGTCATGACGCATTTTTGGCCTGATGCGACTTATACTCCGGAGCGACTTGTAGTCCGGAAAATACGGTACATGCTTCTACATATGAAAAAAGGCAGACAGATTGACTTTCAGTAATCTCAGTGAGTTACAGAGCCCAATTACCATTCCTTCCATTAGGCCCCAAAAACTTCAAACACATGATGGCAGATGGAGATTAGTTTGCTTGAGACATTCTGGAGTCTGATCCAGTGAAGTTGAGCATCGCCTGAACCAGCTCTGGCAAACCATAGTCGTGTTTCCAGCCCCAGTCACTGCGGGCACTGGTGTCATCGAAGATCTCTGGCCAGCTATCAGCTAGAAGAAAACACAAACACAGATGTCACACTGACCTGTGTTCAGCTTGGAAAGATAAAAAGGGACAAAATTGCATTGTCTGCTGAATGTGTTTTTTTATGTCCACCAAATATCATAATGCTTGCTTAAAGTGCCACTATTATGCTATTTTAAATGTTCCTAATTTCGTTTTGAAGTCTGCTACGATAAGTTTACATGCATCCAAGGTCAAAAAACACTTTAACTTTCTCATAATATACATGGCAGCATCACCTCTTTTCTCAGTGTCTGAAACGGTTTAATCAAGGATGTGGTCTCTCTAAACCCCTCATTTCCTGGCAGCCAATGAAGCTTGCATTATGCAAATTTGTTACAAATCTATGTAGGTTCATGCAGGAAGTAAGAATGAAATTACTGACAACTCGTGTCAGGCAGTTCAGAATCGATTCTTTCATTTAGGAGACAATAACTCTATTTGTCGTGCTCTTTGAAACATGGTAGACCTTTATATTTTGCAAACTACATGAAAGGTAATATTCAAAACTTAAAAAAATGCAACCACAATTGATATTTAAGAGAATTTTAAATTGGATTTCGACTGATGTGTCAGACCCTTACCAATGGCCTGTCGAACTGGGTCAATCTTATATGTGACCTGCAGGTCTGGCAGGTGCCTCCTGATTTCTTGTACCAGTTCCTCTGGAGTGAAGCTCATGGCGCTGATGTTGTACGTGCGCATACCGAGTACCTCAGCAGGAGCTTCCAGAACCTCCAGTGTGGCTTTCAGACAATCCTCAATGAACATCATGGGGAGTCTTGTGTCAGGCCTCAAATTGCACACAAATTTGCCCGTTTTCACAGCATCGCGGAAGATCTGGACAGCATAGTCTGAGAGAAGAGACAGAATAAATGGAGGTGAAGGGTTTACATAGACGCATTAGTCTTCCAGACCAGTGTTATTAATCATACACTGTTATACCATGTATTATAAGTCAGCATGAAAGCAAAGTTGATATAATTTTTTCTTTCTATTGTGACGTGTATCCGAGTGAAACGGCTTCTCCAACAAGAAAAATGTAGGGCAGGACTTGATTTTGTCATCAGAGAAGAGACGCTGCAAGAGGGGGAGGGGAAGTTATTTTGATTAAAGATTATGAGGGTGTCACAGTGGCTGTGTCCGAAAATTGATAAATACTGCCTTCTGAGGACGCATTTCAAGGTCGGAAGGCATAAAGGCACGTCCGAATGCAATGTTAAGCCCCTTTCACACAACGCGTTGATCCCGGGAAATTGCTGCGAAATTGCCAGAATGCCTTCTGTGTGAACGCAAACACGTCCCGGGATTGATACCGGGATCGATCCCGGGTTGGGGACCTAGTAACATTGCTGGGATCAGTCCCGGAACGCGCCCTGTGTCAACAAAAGCCAGGATTAATGCCGTAAGGGGTGTGTCGTAGTGATGACCAATGGACCAATATATGTATCCTTCATTGCCTTTGATATCCCAGAATCCTGTGCTTTCCATTCTGTGAGTTGAGCTAAAAAAATAAAGATAGCTTCTGAAAGTTGCGGCTGGTCGTCAGTTTGTGTGTAAATGTAAATTTTTGATCAACGGTTTCCACCTACGATGTAATTTCTAGCGAGAAATTACTCAGTGCCTCCAGAAAAACAAGATTATGCGATCGCATGATTCAATGCATAATCAGCCAAAGGCCGCATATTTATGCGGGGGGCGCATTTTTTCAAATACGCCGCACTTTCGCCGCATACATTGCAGATTTCCACGTGCAAAATATGCGGGCTTGCATGATTTCATAATCCCCGCATTTTCGTTGCAAAAAGTCACATATCTTAGCAGAAAGTTGAAAAATGTTGCGTTTACTTCACACAAGCGCAGCCATTTGCCCTGTTGCCATGGGAACGTTATGAAGTGACGTAATTGCGCGACATCTTTGAAAAGCTGCAAACCCCGCAATTCTGATGAAACCATGATGAAGCCCGCAAATCATTCTCATTTGCCAACAAATATAAGCGCAAAAGGCCGTGCAAAGCAGTTTCCCAGTGCGTTACATGACAGTGGGGGCAAATTATTTTGTACTCCGTGCAACTGCACGTTGGACCACAGGCGGAAGTCGACGCTGGACAACCACTTTGCCACTTTGTCATTTTTACAGAAGTTGTAGCATATTCATTTTGTAAAGCTACAGAACTTGTTCGACTCATCAATGTTTTGTAAGTTTGAGCCATGTGTTTATTAAGGTCTGAAATAAAACATTGTTTTAATATAAAACAATATTTCCAGCACTTTATGTGAGGTAGTATGCTTGCTTATCATAGGAAGTAATAAGAAATTACTCTTTACATTAAAGTAGTAGCCTAGCGAATAGGCTTCATCAAACCGCAATTTTTGCAAGTTCCCACAATTTCATTGCATAAAATTGCATAAATACCCCGCATATTCCATTGCATTTTTTAAGAAAACGTGCCGCATAATCAAGGATTTTTGCCCGCAACAATCACAAAAAAACTCTGGAGGAGTTTTTCTGGAGGGACTGATTACTATTGCAGTCATTAAATATTCTCTTAGTTTTCACCAAAGCTCGCTCTATTTTGCTGTAGATCATTAAACCATTACGCTGCCTCAGAAGTCTGTCCGAAATCAGTTTCGTGAGGTCACTTTGTGCGCAAACGCTGCCTGCAAGTCATTGCCAGCAGCCTACGTTTTCAGATGCAGCCAGTGTGTGGCTGTAATGAAGCGCATGACGTAGGAGCATAAACAGAAAAGTCTCTCATTATAAATCTAAAACCAAACACGCAGGAGATTACCAAGAATAAAGCATATAACACAACCACATAAACTAAGAATGACACGGAACAATGAACAATGAGGAAACTGAGAACTTAAATATACGGAGATAATGAGGTAACTAAATGAACAGTTAATCAGTAACTAAGGGAACTAAGCTGCAAAAAGAACACAGTCTAATCGGACAGGAAAAACTAAACCGAAACACAATGGCCCTCATTTATCAATCTTGCGTTGAAACGGGCGTATATGTTGGCGTAAGATTATGCTTACACTCCTCTCACCGCCTGATTTATGAAGCTGTGCGTACCTTTGAAATTCAGGTGTACGCAATACCTGCCCTTGATAAATGCCGCGGCTGAAAACGATCGTCATTAGATTAACCCTATATATTCACGTCTCCGCCTCCCCCACGCCCTCATTTTACGCCATGGACACACGGAAGACGGCAAAGAGGAGAAACTTCTCCGGTGGAAATCCAGTTTAAATCGCTGGTTGGTTGAGCAAATTACCTATCACAATGCATTATTTTACAGCACGTGTTTTGAAACTATTAGCGTTGAATTTCGCATGACGTCACATGTAATGGGGTGTACAATAGTGATGATGATGATGTGAATAATTGCATGACAATTTGTAATATTCTTCTTATTAGTATTACGATTTTGATTATTAATGTTAAATTATTAAATTATTGTTATTTAGAAGAAGAATGTCTTTGTTATTATTATTATTTGTATTATTATTATTTAAAAGAAGAAGAATGTCATTTTAATTATTTTGTCAGTCTGAATTATGTTTTGGTCATTGAAAGCCTTTCATTACTGAACCCAGTCCGTGCTCACGGACTCACAAAAATAAATAACTGAAGTTTATAATTTCTATGTTTGTTTGTTTTTTACAGTGAGTCATAATGTATCATATCTTTAGTTTGTCAGTGCGTTTTGTGGTGTTAGGAATTGTTTTTCTGCGCATTTCAGCACTAACTCAAAACGTGCGTACATGTACACCACTTCCTGAGCTGGCGTAGGATTTGAGCGTGCCGTACGCCAACAACCATATTGATAAATCGCAAAGTCACCGTGGTTTTGGGTGTACGCCAGGTGCACGCTGGAAATTTGGTGTACGCACTTTTCATAAATGAGGGTCAATGAAACTGAAAAGACTGAGATCATTACAGTAGATCCCCCTCCCAGAAGGTGCAACCTCGCGGCAATAATAGTCCAACTGTGGAGGGAGGGGGCTTTGGAGGAGGACCAGGGGCTGGCACCAGGTAGGATTAAGGAGGATAAGACAGCGGGAGAAACCAAGGTAACAAAGACTGTGGGAGCCAGGAAAGAGACAGAAGCAGGAAGATCTAGGTTGGGACGCAGAGCATAGCCAGATGACGAAGGCCCACACCGGAATTGAGGGAGGTGGGAGCCCAAACGGAGCCGAAGAGCCAATGAGACCAAGTGACACCGATAGATCAGGATGCTGAAGCGGAGCCAGGCACTGAGCTTGGTCCTCAGTCCCAACTAAGTCGGTGGGACTGAGGACCAAGTTGGAGTCAGAGCCTGACGGAGCCGAAGGGGTGGAGGGACGAAGTGCAGCTGAAGGACTGGAAGTCCGTGACACAGGCAGAGTGATGAATTACCAAGCGGAGCCGGAGGGACAAAGGAGCCCAGGGGAGCCATAAGGACAATGGTCCCAGGTAGATACAATGGAGGGAGGTGCCAAAGTGGAGCCAACTGGTCGACGAGCCGGGGTGGAGTGACAAGTTT
The DNA here is from genome assembly GCF_949152265.1 of Phoxinus phoxinus. Classification (NCBI taxonomy): domain Eukaryota; kingdom Metazoa; phylum Chordata; class Actinopteri; order Cypriniformes; family Leuciscidae; genus Phoxinus; species Phoxinus phoxinus. The sequence continues at coordinate 9,525,577 of NC_136888.1, read as the reverse complement.
GGCAGCTGAAGGCAGAGCCAGGAGATACCCTTGCCAAGGTGGAGCTGGAGACAGGAAGACCCGAGGCAGATCCACGCAGCAGAATGAAGTCAACAGTGGGGGAGCCGAGGGACTGAAGGGAGCCAGTAGAGGCGGGGCCGCAGGACTGGCTCTCTTTCGTAGAGGAGGTGGGAGAGGGAGGCCAGGGGGGACCATTGGAGACGCAGGAGACTTTAAGCTGGACGGGACCAATGGAGACTCAGCAGATTTGGCGCTGGGCGGGACCAGACTCCAGGGCGATGATTGGCTCAGGCATTGTCTCTGGCACTGGCATGGCGGCAAGCTCTGGCTCTTTGTCTGCGGTGGGCTCTGGCATAGGCTCTGTGCACGGTGTGGAAGGCAGCTGGCTTGGCTCTGGATCTGGGGGCTATTTCTACTGATCTTTAATTTATTTTTATTTCAAATTTTTTTTTAATACTTTAGTAGTAATTACTTTATTTCAGTTAGTTGCCAAGGCAACATTTCTAATTTTTTTAAAGTCCCCCTGTGGTCAATAATTTTATCCCTAAAAACTTATCTTTGATCACCAAAATGACATATTTAAGCGTTATTTTCCTTGAAAAAATGTATTCATGCCTTTAAATAGCTTGAATGTAACTCTACATCCTTGTCAGCTTTATTTAAAAGTGTGAGTTTACAACAACAACAACACTGTTCCAAAGGAGATACGCTCACCAGTAGTTCCTCCACCAGGTTGAGAGTCTGCAGAAATGATTCCTGGGTATCTGAGACAGCGGAAGTCAAGACCTAACCTGTGATGATAATACTGGAAAATACAATAAAGAAATGTGAATTGAATAATGCAGTGTGAATAATAACCAAAGATTATTATCATGCAAAACTTAAAATCCCTAAAAAATGTTAGGATTTGCAGGTGTTCTCAAATATGTACTGACCTCTCCCATTAGCTCAGCGTGAACCTTGGACACTCCGTAAATGGTTCGTGGTCGTTGGATGCACAGATCAGGGGTGGGGTTACGAGGGGAGGAGGGGCCAAAGGCTCCAATAGTGCTGGGGATGAAAAGACGGAGCCCATGTTCTCCGGCAATGTCAAGAACGTTGTGCAACCCTAAAGATGAGGAAGTTAGAAAAGAAACCTCTATGTACCTTACCACTAAAAAGTGAAAATGATACAAATAAAACAGATGTCAAACTAACCAGTGATGTTGACGTCACGAGCGAGGGACACATTGGCCTCTCCGACTGCACTCAGAAGGGCGCTGTAGTGTATCAACCAAGTGATGCGGTTGTTTACAACAATCTCACGCAAGTTTTTGTAGTCCAAAATGTCGGAATATATAAAGGGACCTGAAGTCAAAATTGACAATTAAAAGCCTAACATCATTTTATTTAAAAACATAAATATAATAATAGATTTTTGTTTGATATATATATATATATTAATCTATAAATATTTCTAAAATAAAGTGTGTTCAAATTTAAAATACAACTCAAAATGGAGAAGAACTGATGCTACCCACAATAAGTGAATATATTGACCCTTACCGCTTTGGTAAACATGATTTGGGGGTTTCCTGATATCAGACAGAATTACATTATATTTTCCAAACTCCTTCCTGTAACAAAAGATAAACAAAAATCTCATATTTAACAATTTAATACTACCAAAATCAAAGAGTGCAGTAAACAAGGGGTGCTACTCATTTCCTATTTGTGCATCCTCGTTTCCTTTCCTCGCTTCCTTCCATTGCATCTTAGCTCCACCCCCTTATGATGCGAAGGAAGGCGACACCTGTGTATCCTCACTCGTGAATCCACAGGAAACTTCTTCCCTCCTCGCTGTCAACATTATGTTCAGTTATATTCAGGTCATGGACTTTTAGTTTGTTTTCATTCCACACACGTGTTTCCTTGTCCGTGTTTCCCGCCACCGATCAGTCACCATGGACACTAATCACATTCATCACAGCTGCTAATCGTTTAGTTAATCGCCATTGTGTATTTAAGTTATTGTCTGTGTTCTGTCTAGTGTCCGGTATTTTTTGTGCGTTGTTTACAAGTTATTTATTAAACTTGTTACCTTTTAATTATCTCCATCTTCCTTGGATCTAATCGTGACACTCGGCGCAATTAGAGAATTTAATTTTTTTATTTATTTAAAAGGCTTCAGAAGCTGGGGTGGTCTCAATCTAAAGGCCGGAATTCACCACACAACATTTAAAATCTGGACACATTTTAAAACACTAGGCATCATACTCTTACAAACTTTGAAAATTATTAGAGAGAAAAACTGGGCATCACACACTAAACAACTGAGGATCAGTCACACACTACCAGACAACGTCATTCCGAACACAACAAACTCACAGTTTGCTAGGAGACAGATTACAAATAAAAACAACAAACTAATGATCTCCTCCCACTCACATTCTAAAAGCTTTTTAAAAATGTTTTAATACAAACTGTTCCCATCAAACACTACAAGATTTTCTATACAAATCTGTCAACTCTGACCAAAGCTAGTGAACATTATCAAAACTTCTGAAAGCGTTCAGTCTAGGGCTGTCAATAATGAGTATTTTGGTAATGTAAATATTGGTCATTTTAATGGTGAATTAAATAATGGGATCTTCTTTATTTTTTCTGAGGTGATAAAAATAGACCTTAGTGAACAACAGCCTTTAAAATTGCTTAAAAAGCATATATAATAACAAAATGTCAATAATAATAATTGGTAAAAAAAATGAATTATCAAAAGCAAGTAATCAGATGGTTTTATTGAACAACACTGTTAAAATACATAATGTAATATACAAACCAAATCAATTTACTGTATGTACATTATGTATTATAAAAAAAATACCTGCAGAGGGCGCCCAACAACCTGGTGATTGTTGTTGTTGTTACACTTTACAGCATAATCAAATCTTTGTTTATTATTGGCAAAACAACATTTAATTCAAATGTCCATTTAAATCTTTAATATTTGGCCTTTACGATAGAAATGCTACAGCCAACTTGTGGACATCAAAACATGCAAACTCGCGAGGGTGTAAACTTTTATTTTGAAATCGTGATGATGAATAACAATTTGCGTATTTGTATAAATTAAAAATAGACTGAGTTTGTGTGTGGAGCAGCATTTACTGTGAACGCAGCCGCTCTGAGACACGGGAAGAAACGCATAACCTGCACTCATGTATATTTATTTAACCGAATCGCAGTCTTTGTGATTTCACAATAGCACTCTGCTATATTATGATATTTAAATGGTTTTAATATCGTGCAGCCTTAAAAAAATGGTCTAATAATGCGGTTCATGGATTCTCATCTGTGGACTGCACCACTTCCTGTATTTTACCAGTTAATCGACACGGGTAAATTGCAATGGAGGGTCTTTTAAAATTGAGCACTCGAATTTAATCGAGAAACATGACAGCGCTAATTCAGTCTCACCTGAGCAGTTTGGCTAGACCCACTCCCAACTGACCCAGACCTCCTAAAATCAAAAACAGAGAGAAAAAATATGATTAAAAATCATCATTAGTCATATGTTACCATGGAGACTACATTTCATGCTTCAGAATGTGGTAACCAGGGAAACGTGACATCTAAAGGTTTATATAACATCCATTTAGGCCTCAAAGCTTAAACACACACAGTCACACACACAAAATCTTTAAAACAAATGAACATTACACAATAGCCACTTGTTTCCTGCACTCATACCGGTAATGAGAACTCTGGGATGGTCTGATCCAGAGGACACTGAGTGAAAACTGGCATCGGATGTGACTTGGCACGGAGAGAAACTGAAACTGCGAGCTACAACAGCAAGAGGCTGAAAGCCACAGACTGGAGCCACGTGAAGCCGCCGGGCCGTCCCACTCACAGCTCTAACACAGGACCGCATCTCCTACTCACTGCCAATACACACACAAACACAGCACATCAGAAATGCACATCCAAAAGAGTCACAAAATCAGTGTCAAGTTCAGAATCTGAAGCATTTTCTCCTTTTGCATTTTTCAAAAGCTTTTAAAATGATAATAGTATTTTAAAATACTATGATAATAGTCTTGATAGTCTTGCTAAGGGTCATTTTACAGCTGCATTATAGGATATGCATCCTAAAAACATATGATTAAATAATACAGAGAGGGACAGACATACTTTTATATATAAACTATAAGGCTAATGTTCATACAAGATGTAAAAACAGTATTTATCTTAGATCGTCGGGTTTTAAGCATGTAATTAATTACCATATTCATTGTTTAAGACTGAATGCCTGGGTCTGGGAAAAGAATACAACAATCACATCTATTCATAAAAGATATTTGAATATTGTAAGAAATAAATAATGAATAGTTTTAATGTGAACTTCTTCATAAAAAAAACCTACAAAGCTGTTAATTTGACTAAAAAGCAATATCATAAAAAGGGCATAAAAGCACCTGTGGCTGAAGAAGGCGAACGTGGTTTCACCAAGTGAAAAGTTGGAATCAGATTTGAGGGACAATTTACAGTTTATGTGAAGTTTAGGCTTACAACCAGGGTTAGGTGTTTCTACATCAGTGTTATAATCATTTCCCTCTGATTATAGGGTCTTTATCTATGAGTAGGTTTATGTTTAGATGTAGGGATAGGGTTAGGACTAAATTTTAGGACAGGAATGTTGTTCTAGGATCAACAAAATATGTTGATCCAGGAATATATCTTGGCAAAATCAAAAACACCGGTGCTGCCACCTTCTGGTCATGGCTATAACAGCCTAAAAAAAAAACTAAGACCAAAGTCAAATCCATTAGATTATTATTTAGTTCATAAAACTTAAATAATCACCACTTCAAAAGTCACATTATTCCCTTTCGTAGTCTAAAAAATAATTTTAAATAACTTACGTTAAATTAAAATGAATTCCGTTGCATGAAGGTTGCCTGTTGGTCACAGCAATGCGATTGTTGGAGGCTGTCAAACAGGACATTATTTAAATCCATGGACAGATTCTTCTTTGTTTATTTTCTTTGTTCAGTTCACAACTTTTATGAATTATACTTAGTTTTGTAGTTTGGACTCACATCTCTGTTTCCTTAAACTAGTGCACTTTGCAACCTAACGTGCCTCATGAACACAAACTGGGAGGAGACTGACAGTCTATTTACCAATCAACACCAGTAGCCTATCTACAAACTGCTTCTATTGTAACAACACACAGCCGGTTATCTGATGATGGATACATTTCACTTTTGGTTGCTACGTGTATCGCTTGAATTATTGCAATGTCTCAGTTTGGCGGAATGATCAACATTTAACGCGTGGCGTTACAATAAAACACATTCCTGCCGTAAATCACGTCAGTCTAATGCTGAATTTTGCGATCACGTGATGAAACCATCGATAAGAGAAACTTTGATTTACTCACCTTTTATACCACCGCCCTAATCCTCTGGAATAAATGGAAAAGAAACAGGTAAGGGAACCGTATGCTTACTATGCTACTAAAACTACATTAAAGTTCAACAGGCTTAGGTGTACATGTCTTTCACTGGACACGGACAGACACCTCAAGTTCATCCACCATCAGTATTGCATCAGCTACAGGTCTTAGACAGTCTCATGGAGAGTCTGCTGTGATTGGTCAGTCCACCCGAGACACGCCCACTTTACACTGTATACATTCTAAGCTTACATTACCAAATTATCTTAGCTTTATAATTACAGTGGACCCGAAACATTTTAAAAGCTACACACAAATATCAAATTAAAAATAAACAAAATGAAAAAGAATCAAAACAAGTTATATTTATTTTACAGAAAGATTTTACAAACTTTTTCACTATTATATATTCATAATTTTATTCATTTATTAGTTTCATATTTTTTCTAAATGTATAGGCCTATTGTCAGATGATCAAACACAAAACCTTTTTGCTTTCAAAATAGTATTATATCCATAATAGTCCCCCCCCCTCTCTCTCTCTCTCTTTCACTACCTGTCTAGTGATGTTTATGCTGACATATGATTTTTTTTAAAAGTGTCTTTTCAAATTCTTTATCACGTGTCGCTCTATTTGCCAGCAGCCATATCACCCTGTAGCCCAAGACTGGTCTCCCACTGGGCTGAGACTGGTTAGTACCTGGATGGGCGAAAACCAGGTTGCTGCTGGAAGAGGTGTTAGTGAGGCCAGAAGGGGGCGCTCACCCTGTGGTCTGCGTGGGTGCTAACGCCCCAGTGTAGTGACGGGGACATTATACTGTCAAAGAGCACCGTCCTTCGGATGAGACGTAAAACCGAGGTCCTGACTCTCTCTGGTCACAAAAAATCCCAGGAGGTATAACCCCGGCATAATGGCCACATTTGCCCAGTGGCCTCTGTCCATCATGGCCTCTTAATCATCCCCATATACTGATTGGCTTCATCGCTGTCTCCTCTCCACCAGTAAGCTGGTGTGTGGTGGGCGTTCTGGCGCAATATGGCTGCCGTCGCATCATCCAGGTGATGCTGCACATTGGTGGTGGTTGAGGAGATTCGCCCTTCCATGCAAAGAGCTTTGAGTACCCAAAAAAGTGCTATATAAATGTAATGGATTATTATTATTATTTATTGAGAAACGTCCTTCAGAAATGTGACGTAATTTACGGGAAGGGAGCATGGTGAGCATTGAAGCTCCCTGAGTTTTGCGGTGTGTTGTGGGATTTGTTTCTTTAAGCAAATGTTCCAGTGCTCCGGAAGGATTTTGCAATCGAGACAGCCCATGGCTGACTCCCTGATCACTGAACACCCATTGAGTAGACTCGCTCCCTTGGTCAAAAGCAAGGGGTCGAGGATCCATCCAAATAAAATTCCCTTGCTCACTTGACGAAATTTAATGCACTTCAAATTGGTGGCGGGGATTCCCCCGAGGGGAAGTGCTTCGGGGAGTTTGTGAGTGTATGTCTAAAAGTGGAGCTAAACGTAGTACTAGGTGTGTTTGACTTGAAGTGTTTTAGAAGGTGTGACTTATTCTGCAGTTTTTGTGTGTTGCACATTCTCCCATAATATGAGTGCACCGTCTTTAAATAGATCTAAATGTTTATATGGTGAATATGTGTTGTTTTATAGGGGTGGTAAAATGCCCTTTTCACAAGATGTAAAATAAATCTCTGATATCCCCAGGGCCAGAGTGTGTGTGTGTGTGTGAAGTTTTAGCACAAAATACCACACAGATATTTATATATAGCATGTTAAAGTTGTCACTTTTTGAGGGTTCGCAAAAACGCACCGTTTTGTGCCTGGCCCTTTAAATGCAAATGAGCTGCTGCAGAGGGCGGGGTTTCAAGAGCTTGTGGGTGTTAGCAGCTGCGATTACCTCACGCAGACACACTAAAATGACAGAAACTGTTCTGCCTTTAATGTTAAAACGGAGTCAGACAAAGATGGAGAGACTCAAGAAGACAACATGTAGAAGTAACAGGACGTCTCTGAATGGTTAGTTGATGGATTTATGTAGCTGATGTGGAGTTAACTATCTTCAATTAGCATATTCTGTCATGGTAATCTATAAATCGCTCTTATAGGAACTGTTGTGAGATGCACAGAGTGACTTTCTATTGCATGTGAAAAGATGGATGCTAAAGTTTGAGCTGACTCACAAATGTACTCTTATACAACAACTTTTCCTCTTCTCAACATGGACTGTGTTCCCGGGGGCTTATGTACATTTTAGAGTTGCTGATGTCACTAACCCGGAGGAATGTCGTGTAGTCCCTACCAGCCGTTTGTTGTAGTCCTTTTTTCTTTAAAAGCAAATATCTTCCTTTGCTTTGAACTTTGAGCGTTGTAACTTTGCAGATGTTGTTTATGATCAAACAGCAACATTACACACTAACTAAAGTTAGAAAAGTGAAATCATGTCAACCACCCCTTTAAACTCAAATGACATCAGGGATGATGTTTTTCTTTAATTTAATACTTGAGTTTGGCATTATAATGTAAACCAGATCACTAATGAATGCAAACAATCTTCTTTATGAATGACTGATCATTATATTTTCTCTCAGAGAGGCTTTATTTAGTCTAAGTGAATCAAGTCCAAGACTTCCACAAGGAGCCAGAGGACATTTCTTCTGTGTGTTTTGTAATTAACTTGGCTACTATAGAACCTGGACATCCATTCTCATTAAAGGGTTTATTAATATAAATTGTTGAACTCCGTGAACCCATGAACACACACTGTGTACACAGACAGGGCTTTTCCCACATGTGACATTTAGCACCTGGGAGTCATATTCCGTATTCTTTCTCTTTCACTTGCAAAGGAGTAATATCTTTGAAACAGAAATACAAACCATATCATGCTAATAAAACAATTTGTAATAAAATATTTTATATTGTTAATGAGTTCACTATAAAGTGCCTCCACAGTCACCAGATCTCAAAATCTGAATCAAAATTAGCTTTATTTGCCAAGTGTGCGCAAACACACAAGGAATATGTTGTGGTTTCCAGGAGCTCTGTGTACACACATATATAACACAAAATGGAAATAACATTTAAATAGTTAATAATAAGAAAATATGGTGAAAAAAATAAATAAAGTAATATACATCTCAGAAGACTTATACAGATGTGTGCATTGTATATACAACTCTATTAAAAAACATTATTTACAAAGTAAGGATCTATTCATTGCCTAACTCTCAGGTGGCGTAAACAACATAAGAGTACTGAATTATGAATAAAAAAATAAAAAAATAGTGTGCTAGCTATTTAAGGTGGAAATAAACAGTTTTATGCCCAGATGTTCTAGTGCACATAGATATGTAACGTCTGATTATGATTATGGCTTACAGCTTATGAAAACCTTTTCACAATATTCTAATTTTGAATTTGGGATTTTCATAAGCTGTAAGCCATAATCATCAACATTATAACAAATACAGGCTTTAAATATCTCACTTTGCATGTAATGAGTCTATATAATATATTAGTTTCACATTTTAAGTTGAATTACTGAAATAAATGAACTTTTGCACGATAATCAAATTTTTCGAGTTTCACCTGAATATAAATTCCTTCAGAGTGGACACGAGTGAATCTGACTGCAGTAGATGTGAAAGATATTTTAAAAAATGATGTTATTTCAGCCAGCGCACAGACCTGTATTTACATCCTGTTTTCGGTCGAAGTCCAAAGTAGTCGATTGTCGAGTTCACGCGCATAGGTTTAGTTACCTATGATCAAACTCGACAATCGACTACTTTGGACTTCGACCGAAAACAGGATGTAAATACAGGTCTGTGCGCTGGCTGAAATAACATCATTTTTTTAAATATCTTTCACATCTACTGCAGTCAGATTCACTCGTGTTCACTCTGAAGGAATCTCTCAACATGGCTGGGCACTTGTAATGACACATCAAGGATGTTAAGAGGCTAAAAGCAGGTTTAAAACGTGCCCCATTGAAGTCAATAGGGTGCAAATTTTAAAAAGAGGATAACACGGTGTAGGCAACACCGATTTTTGTCGTTGTTCTCTGTATTGACAGCACTCCAAATTTACTAAAAATTGAGCTCAATGTTAAAATTGACCGGAGTTCTCCTTTAAGTCACCATAAAGAAAAAAAATATTATTTTGGTAACACTTTACAATAAGCCCCGTTAGTTAACATTAGTTAACTACATTAGTTAACATGAACTGCATGTATACAGCATGTATTAATCTTTGTCAATGTTAATTTCAACATTTACTAATGCTTAATTACAATCTTGTAAACATTAGTTAATGCACTGTGAGCTAACAATGAACAGCTGTATTTTTATTAACTAACGTTAACAAAGATGAACAAATACAGTAACAAATGTATTGCTCATGGTTATTCATGTTAGTTAATACATTTGTTCTTGTTCCAGAAGCCATTTCAATCAGATATATACGTCACGATAGGGAAGAAAAGACTATCACAACTTGGATCTGATTCATTTTCAATAAGTGAAAATGTTTCTATTTTTTTTTTTTATATGCTAGATGAAATGATGGGACATGTTTAGTCTGTGTCTCAAGAATCAGTGTTTCCAGCCTTATATTGACAGATGTGTCAGTCTTAGCAGAGGTCAAAAGTCTTGTGCATATTGAATCAATGGTGTGTCTTTCATGGCATGAGCATTTGTGTGTAGATGCAAGACATATATATTTATCGTCTGCTTCAATAGCAGCACATGAAAGCATGCCAGAACTCAAGGGATCTGTAGGCAATTATCTCACTTGAAGTATTCACTGCCCCTACAGTCACAACATTAGCTTTCATAAAAATTTCATGCCCTTGTGCTTTTGCGTTTTGTATGTTTCGTTCAAACCCACTGCAGAGATATAGTCACTCTGCTGACATAAGCATAAACATAAGCAGTTCTTTCAAATCATATTTAGTTTGAATGGGTTTTGTACGGTGGCACAGTAGTGCACAACACATCGAAATTTAAAAAGCAAACATAAGTTTTGCTTAACGAAATTAAGCCACAACACAACGGAAATGAGCCACAACACAACAGAAAATGTACAACACAGCGAAATGTGTTGTGCACTACTGGGCCACCGTAGTTTTGCTTTTGCAGTCAGGCAGAACGCTGGACACTAGAATAATTTCTCGTCTAAACTAGTTCTCTCAAAACTGAATTGTGTTGTATTTCTCATTCTTTCTCAAACTCAGTCTTTTCGGTTTTACATTTGCATTTATTCCTTTGCGAAGCAACATTTTGATAAAATGGGGTCTACTTACAATCCAATCCTCTTGACTTGACCTTCCATTTCCAATGTGATGAATGAACTGGAACTGAATCTCTTTTTATATCGTTATATCGTGATTGGAACATAAAGTCTTTTTACTCAAAATGTATTTAACATTTTTTTTTTATTATTATTTTTCACCACAACATTTCAAGATTGAAATAGTTCTATTTTTGAATTTTTAAGTACAAATAAACATTTGTTCTTTTAATCTTTTGTGGTTTAATAATTTGTTAGAGGTTCATGCGTCACACGTTCTTGCTGAAAATGAGGTTTCCACATCTACTCCTCTCATGTTATCATGGCAGTTTAATTAGTGAAGCGCGGTTAAGCCGGCCAGTATCTCTGTCAGATGCGGCGCAGTGTCTGTTTGAAGATTTGGCCTCTCTCCATTGGGAAGGAACTAAAGACGGGGGCTTTTGTCATATTCCTGTGGCAGAGGGTTTTGCATGTGCTGTGCTAATCTAAGAAATTCCCCATGTGCTGAAACCAACAGCAGTGGATTTTATGGAGCTCACGGATTGTGTTGAAGGAGGCTGTTTTTTTAAATCAGTGTTCTGTAACCTAACAACTGGTTTAAAGGGATATTCACCCAAAAATTGTTCAAAACCTGTATGGATTTCTTTCTTTTGCAAATATGGGTAACCAAACAGCTGATGGGCTCCATTTACTCCTATAGTATGGAGAAAAAATAATACTATGGAAGTCAATGGGGTCCATCAACTGTCTGGTTCCCAACATTTTTCAAAATAGCTTGAGGGTGAGTAAATGATGACATATTTTTTATTTTTGGGTGAACTATCCCTTTAAATATTGTATGAATAGAGCAATAATATTTGCTAATAAAATATGCTTTTCAAAATATGTATGCCAGGATCTGTCTTAATAAACATTAAATAATTGCTTTGTGTTTCATACTTATTTTACTATTTAAATTTCGATGAAAACCCAATAACAGGCAGTTTAATGGGATGTTTCCATTGACATAAAAGGTCAACATGTTAAATTAACGGTAAGTTTTTTTTAAATTATATACATAGATACATATATAGCCTATGGTATTTTTGTCACTACATGACTACATATTTCCAACTACAATTGCAAAATGTGAAAATGGACACCTACTGTAACAAAATATGGGTCCAGACTTTGAACTAATTTATTAATTTAATTTATTAATGAGTCTTTCATTAGTCATTTAGACAATTTAGCAGTGACACACACACACACACACACACACACACACACACACTGTGTTTTCATGTTTTATGGGGACATACTGTAGCGGTATGGTATGTAATGGTTTTTATACTGTAAAAATTGACTGCATAAAAAAAAAAAATGCATTCTGTATGATTTATAAGCTTGTTTCCTCACGAGGACCTCAATTTTGGTCCCCACAGTGACCCCAGTCCCCATGAGTCAGTGTGCATCCAAGTTGATTTCCCAACGGGACACACACACACACACACACACACACACACACACACACACACACACACACACACACACACACACACACACAGGTATCACGGAAGTGGCGTCACGGAGCACGGAAAGAGTAGGGAGGAGGGGGTTTGGGATGAAGCGTTTCAGAGAGCAAGATGGCAGCAAAATCCGATGGCGCGGGGGTCGTTACCGGTTTCGCGCAGCTGCACAACCTGGACGAGGCGCTCGGCGACGACGATGGGCTGGACAGCTCGGCCATACACATATGCCACTGCTGCAACACCTCGTCGTGTTACTGGGGCTGCAGGAGCGCCTGTCTCCAGACGCTTCTGTGCGAACGCGACGCTGGAGAGCGCGGGCGGCCGACGCATCAGCAGCCGCCGGAGGAGCGCCTGTGGCTGGACTGCCTCTGGATCGTCATCGCGCTGCTCGTCTTCTTCTGGGACGTCGGGACGGACTTGTGGCTGGCTATGGTCTACTACTCCGAAGGGGACTATCTGTGGTTCGGGCTCACCCTGTTCTTCGTGCTGGTGCCGTCGGTGCTGGTCCAGATTCTGAGCTTCAGGTGGTTCGTCCAGGACTGCACGGGCGGTGGGCTCGGGGCCGCGGAGGGGCTCAGCAGAAAAGCCACTGCCGATCTCAGCTCGCGCATCTACGGCAGGGACAGGTGCTGTGTGATCTCCATATGGATATGGCATGCCTGTGTGCACATCCTTCAGATGGGACAAGTGTGGAGGTAAGACGCTGACGAGATGATGATGATGATGATGATGATGATAGAAAGTCCAGTGAAATGCTTTTAGGATGATGCCCAGAAGAATGAGGTGATTTATAAAGGGATAACCTGCTTGTTTTGATCAGATGCACAGGATGGTTTATGGTTGTTTTGACTGGTGCATGACATCACATCACTGTGCACACACTCCAGAGATGATGCACATTGAACACACACACACACACACACACACACACACACACACACACACACACACACACACACACACACACACACACACACACACACACACACATCAACAGAGCTATTGCATGCAGATGCTTTTAGCATCATCTCAGAGGCAGTGCTCGGTTGAAACACTAATGTTTTTCTTTCTCTTGCTTTATGGCTCGTTCTGTGTCCTCTAACCATCTGTGTAACGATGGCAAACAGTTCATTTCAGCAGAATGACGGGCTCACTTCGGGCTTGAGAGTGTGTGGAATCGATAGAGCTTGTAATTAATTTACTTGAATGACCTCTGCTAGAGGAAAACAAACCTCGGTCTGGTTGGGTTGTTTTTGCTGCATCCGGTTTGGGCTTGATCATAGGATGATGCTTGTACATTCAGTCTTGTATAGCAGGCTTGTCTTCAGGATGTTGTTAATATTTTAGGTTCCAAGGTCACATTTTCTGCTGATTGAGAAGCGTGTGTGTTCTGGTGAGGGGTTTGCATTAGCCTGATGTGGGGACACTGATGTGTCTCATCCATGAGAGGCTGTTTTTCACTCTTGAGTTTGTGAGAAGCATGAAACAAGCATTTGCATTCAGATGCTTATAAATGCAGAATAACTTCAACATGTCATCAATACATCTTTGTTATTCTCTTAAAACAACTGTAGACTGACCTTTTTTTTCTCTTTTTTTTACAAAAGTAAAATAAGAAAATATGATTTGCATAAAGATAAACTTATTTTAGTTTTTGCAGTGCACTCTAAAAATGCTGGGTTGTTTTAACCCATTTTAAAATGGTAAAATATGGACAAACCCAAACATTGGATCAAAAATGAAATTTGAAAATTTAACCCAATGGCTGGGTTTGTCCATATTTGACCCAAAATTGGGTTAAACCAACCCAGCATTTTATAGAGTGTGTGATATTTTCATGAAAAATTATCACAATTTACTCACACATTGTCATTACTTTCATTAACATAAGTTAACAGTTAGCATGAACTAAGAATGAACTTATACATCAATTATGGATCTTAGTTAATGTTAATTTCAATATTTATAAATACATTATTGAAAATCAAATGTTGTGTTTTGTTAACCTAAGTTAATGCACTGACGTAACGTGAACAAACAATGAACAACTGCATTTTTAACATTAACACAGATTAATAAATACAGTAACAAATGTATTGCTCATGTTAATACAATCACAAACAAGACCTTATTATAAAGTGTTACCTATTTTTCTTTCTCTATATGATCATTTTAAAGTACAATCAGATTAATGTAAAATTATAATAAAATGAATAAATAATTTACAGTTTGTGATACATTTTTATTTCTTGGAATAAAATAATGATAATTAAATTATTGTGGGGATCTTTGTGCAAATTTATCATTAAATAAGTATCACAATGTTAATAATTATAATACTTATAATACTATAGGCTTCAGTTTGTTTAATGAAGACTTTTATGGTTTAACCAGTCACATTAAGCAGTACATTAATTTTAAATAGCAATTTCATAGATAGGCTATTTACTTATTCTCATTGCTTTTCTTTACATTTTTCGGTTACACTTTACAATAAGGTTTCATGACATTAGTAAACTACAGTTATCATGAAATAAGAATGGACAATACTTATACAGCATTTATTAATCTTAGTTAATGTTAATTTCAACATTTACTGGTGCATTATAGAAATAAAAATTTGTATTTGTTAACATTAGCTAATGCACTGTGAACTAACATGAACAGCTGTATTTTTTATTAACTAACATGAACAAAGATTAATAAATACAGTAACGCATGTATTGCTCATTGCTAGTTTATGTTTGTTCATACATTATTTCATTTTGACAAATTAAAAAGGTAGTGTTACCGATATTTTGTATTAATTTCAGTTTTAAGGTAGGTAATGGATTAGACAAAGACTGATTTTCCAGACAATCCAATTGTCAGATTACAGCATTTCCAAATAATTCTGTTATGTTCAGTATAAATGCCTGTGATTATTCCATACAGCGCTGTAACCTGTTTACTGCGAGTATCCAGTGATATGTAAGAATAGATTGTTGTTGATGCTTTGCTTCTTCAGCGGGGCGACAGAAATGCAGTCGGTGTCTCCAGGCCTGAATAAGACAATTAGTTGACTGTCACGCCGGTTAAGATCATCTGTCGAGCTCAGGGGTGACCAGAAGCTGGCGAGCACAGGCAGAAAATGTGTTCCCCGTCGGCAGTGCCCGCTCACACTCTCTGGATGCACATATGCTTCCCCTGGCAGAGATCTAACACTGATGAGGGCTGATTGCAGTGTTAAGAGTGTAAGACCCCAGCTTGACTCAGAGTTCTCACAGCATGGAAAACCTTTCAGCCCTTCCTTCCTTTTAGTTAACAAATGCAGATCATGTCCAGTTGTTATTCTGTGACATTTGGGCTTGTAGAATCAAACAAATTACCAAGAGGTTTTTTTTGGACCCCATTGACAACATAACATTGTTAAAAGCGCTATATAAATGAAGATGACCTGACCTGACCATAAGACTTCATTAAAATAAAAATGATAGCTAAATACATTTTGATGTTTTCATAGAGTTTTTGTTGATAAAGGTGTGAGGGATAAGTATACTGTCATGCTAATGAATCTCGTTTTGTGATTAATGACCTTTTCCTAATATATTTTGGTGTTTTCATAGAGAATTTAATTGGTGCTGTTTTGTAAGGCATGATTATGGAAAAAAAAAAAAGTAATGCGAGAGTTATGAAGTCAGAATTGCGTGTTATAAAGTCAGAATTGTGAGATAAACTCCCGATTGCGAGAAATAAACTCGCAATTCTGACTTTTTCTCTCTCAGAATTTCTTGTTTATATCTCGCAATTCTGACTTAGCCTATCTATTATGTTATAGTTGGTGCAACCGGTTGGAGTGACCGGTCAAATGCTACGTTTGCAAAGATAGACGACGAAATAGATAGACGAGTTGTGGTTTTGACACCTTTAAGAGAATATCGCAGATCTTGCATTATCTCATGTCTGCAGAGATGGACATATTTTGATACAAGGTACATCACGTTATCAATTCTGATGAAAAAGACACCCACTCGATCTTACAGCACAGAAGAGACACCAAAGATCTCACATTTGGAAATAGTTAAACATATCAGAGCATATTGTAGAAAAAAATTATATATATATTAATGAAATCAAGAACATGGAAAAGAATAATAACGCAATGTAAAGAATGTAACGATTTATTAATGATGATTAAATTAATACATAGCAATGACTAGAATGCATGAAGAAGAGATTAATAAGATTTGTAAAATGGAATCATTAATAAAATAAATAAATAAAAGACAATAATCAAGAGAATAAATTTGAATGCGAATAATTTCGTATACACCAAAGACAAAAATTTAGAGTAAGAAAAAAAACAAACACTTTTTGCAGTGTGCGATTTTGTTGAACAGACATGAATGTTTCCTCAAATCATGTGGCTTGTTATTGAGCGTTAACGCTTCTCACTTACTTTGAATGGTGACGTTATGTTTTGCCATTCTGAATTGTTGGGTTCCGTTGCGTCACTGGCGTTGCTTGCGGCAGAAGTTTTTCAACTTTCCAATTTTCAACTTTTCAAGCACCAACGCAGGCGTCAGCCAATCAGGGGTGTTTCCCGTACAACGGCGTAACTCGCTGCCTGCTTAACTACCATAGTAGGTATGAAGAAATCAACTATTTTCCGGACTAGTCTTTTTTTCATAGTTTGGCTGGTCCTGCGACTTATAGTCAGGTGCGACTTATATATCAAAATTAATTCATACTGACTGAGATGAACCAAGAGAAAACATTACCATCTACAGCCAAGAGAGGGCACTCTAGTTGTTGGAGTTGTTCAGAAGCGACACCGAGTATGAATAATTCAATGGATTCAGTGTTGTGGAATGAGATTGCGGGAGTTTATGTTAAACTTAGAAACATAAACTATGCTTCTAACCACAGGTCGAGAGCTGTCGTTCCAAACACACAACTTTGCGATGCTGTTTGTGAAATTTCGTTGGAACTGGTTTCGGTAAACACAGACTTGAAGTATGCTGATAACGACAGAACTTGCGAGCATAGTTGGCTAACAATGCTTTTGGGAAACGCACACCTGATCGCCTTATGCAAATACCCTAGCGCAGACGCTAGCCAATTGCGTTCATGCAACATCAGAAAGTAATGTGATTGGATGTTCTTCTCACTATGATGGTCACATCAGCAGACATCAGCTGACTCAGCTTCAGACGTCGACTCCCTGTGTGAATGCAGCATAAGAAACCACATAGCAACCTGTAATTTTCCTATTAAGAAAATGCAAAAATCTAATTTGCATTCAAGCATCTGTTATTAAAGCCTCTGGGCAACATCCTTATGAAAACAGTGAGCTCTGGGTTCATGGGGGCCTGTTAAGCAAGCATGATCTCTAAAGCGCAGCACAGACCAGACCAGCAGTTGGTGTGGCTGTAGATGTTGGCATTGACACACTGACCTGAATTCTCCTCTATCTGTTCAGTGCACTTTCAGTAACCCCGAGCCCCAGAGCTCACACCTTTCATCGGCCCGTTACAGGGCTTTTACTGCCTCCACTTAACCGCAGCACGAGCGGCTCCTGGGACGCGAATCCTTCTCTCAAGCCTCCACCCACTCATGCAAACTTAACTTTGTTTATGTTTCGCATTTATGCAGTTGATTTATTTAGCTTGAGCTTTTTCTGTAGAATGACTTGAGAAATACAACTCTCCAATATTAGTCCCTATATGGAAAATTGCATTGCTCATAGTATAAGACTTTTAGTTGATCTGAGTAATGTTTTCCTTGCCCTGTCCCAGTTTATGTTTACATTCATGCATTTAGCAGACACTTTTGTCCAAAGTAATTTACAATAGAGGAACATAAGCAACCCATCACTGACTGTACAGGCAATATTCATAGTGTACAATGTCAGGTTTATTAGAAAGCTAGAGCAGAGGTGAAATCCAAAGAAGAGGAGGATTTTTTAACATGAAGTAACCGTTTGTATTGTATATTATTATTGGTATACTATTATAGTTTTTTTATTAATAGTTTAATTTAGGTGTTAGGGTATATATATATATATATATATATATATATATATATAAATTGTTATATATTTTTTCCATTTTGTTGACATTTTTTATAGTTTTTTTTAAATGTCTGTATAGTTTTTGTTAATTTTTATTTCAGTTTTAGTTTAACTTAGACTAAATGAAAATTAGAAATGATGCCTTGGTAACTAGCTGAAATAAAATACGTTTAAATGGTTAGTTCACACAAAAATGAAAATTATGTTATTATATACTTTGAAACACAAATCAAGATATATATCTGAAATCTGAGAGATCTCTGTCCCTCCATTGTTAGCTACACAACTACCACTTTGACTCTTCAAAAACATTATAAAGAGATCGTAAAACTAATCCATATGTATTGAGTGGTTTAGTCAAAATTTTCTAAAGAGACCAGATTGCTTTATGTGAAGAACAGATTTAATTAAGTCTTTTATTCACATATAAACATTCATCAACTTGCACATCAGTTGTGGTAAAGATGTTTGGTTGACGTGTGAGAACCAATGAGGTTCATTCTGGTGTTACGCAGTACGTTTGAGCTTCAGCAAGAACCAATGAGGTTCATTCTTGTGTTACGCAACACGTTTGAGCTTCAGCAAGAACCAATGAGGTTCATTCTGGTGTTACACTGTACGTTTGAGCTTCTGCAACAACCAATGAGGTTCATTCTGGTGTTACGCAGCACGTTTGAGCTTCAGCAAGAACCAATGAGGTTCATTCTGGTGTTACGCTGCATGTTTGAGCTTCAGCAATAACCAATGAGGTTCATTCTTGTGTTACGCAGCACGTTTGAGCTTCAGCAAGAACCAATAGGCCCTATGCACAGCTGCACTACTTCCTGAACTTGTGCAGGCTCCTTTGTTTCCTGTCTGCCAGGATTGGCCAAACTGATTAATCCAGGTGTGTCTGATTATTGTTGTTGGTCAGACACACCTGGATTAATCAGTTTGGCCAATCCTGGCAGACAGGAAACAAAGGAGCCTGCACAAGTTCAGGAAGTAGTGCAGCTGTGCATAGGGCCTATGAGGTTCATTCTGGTGTTACGCAGCACGTTTGAGCTTCAGCAAGAACCAATGAGGTTCATTCTTGTGTTACGCAACACGTTTGAGCTTCAGCAAGAACCAATGAGGTTCATTCTGGTGTTACGCTGCATGTTTGAGCTTCAGCAAGAACCAATGAGGTTCATTCTGGTGTTACGCAACACGTTTGAGCTTCAGCAAGAACCAATGAGGTTCATTCTGGTGTTACGCTGCATGTTTGAGCTTCTGCAACAACCAGTGAGGTTCATTCTGGTGTTACGCAGCACGTTTGAGCTTCTGCAACAACCAGTGAGGTTCATTCTGGTGTTACGCTGCATGTTTGAGCTTCAGCAAGAACCAATGAGGTTCATTCTGGTGTTACGCTGCATGTTTGAGCTTCAGCAAGAACCAATGAGGTTCATTCTGGTGTTACGCTGCATGTTTGAGCTTCAGCAAGAACCAATGAGGTTCATTCTGGTGTTACGCAGCACGTTTGAGCTTCTGCAACAACCAGTGAGGTTCATTCTGGTGTTACGCTGCATGTTTGAGCTTCAGCAAGAACCAATGAGGTTCATTCTGGTGTTACGCTGCATGTTTGAGCTTCAGCAAGAACCAATGAGGTTCATTCTGGTGTTACGCTGCATGTTTTTAGCTTCAGCAAGAACCAATGAGGTTCATTCTTGTGTTACGCAACACGTTTGAGCTTCAGCAAGAACCAATGAGGTTCATTCTGGTGTTACGCTGCATGTTTGAGCTTCAGCAAGAACCAATGAGGTTCATTCTGGTGTTACGCTGCATGTTTGAGCTTCAGCAAGAACCAATGAGGTTCATTCTGGTGTTACGCAGCACGTTTGAGCTTCAGCAAGAACCAATGAGGTTCATTCTGGTGTTACGCAGCACGTTTGAGCTTCTGCAACAACCAGTGAGGTTCATTCTGGTGTTACGCTGCATGTTTGAGCTTCAGCAAGAACCAATGAGGTTCATTCTGGTGTTACGCAGCACGTTTGAGCTTCAGCAAGAACCAATGAGGTTCATTCTTGTTACGCAACACGTTTGAGCTTCAGCAAGAACCAATGAGGTTCATTCTGGTGTTACGCTGCATGTTTGAGCTTCAGCAAGAACCATTGAGGTTCATTCTGGTGTTACGCTGTACGTTTGAGCTTCAGCAAGAACCAATGAGGTTCATTCTGGTGTTACGCTGTACGTTTGAGCTTCAGCAAGAACCAATGAGGTTCATTCTGGTGTTACGCTGTACGTTTGAGCTTCAGCAAGAACCAATGAGGTTCATTCTGGTGTTACGCTGTACGTTTGAGCTTCAGCAAGAACCAATGAGGTTTGTTCTCGCAGGTCAAGCAAGGATGGTTGAGCTTCAGTTGTTCGATGATCAATGTTTAAATGCAATTTTTTTGGATTAGTTTTATGATTTCTTTATGAACGTTTCGAAGCAAAGTGTCAGTTGCGCAGCTTTTAATGGAGAGACAAATCTCTCAGTTTTCATTAAAATATCTTAATTTCTGAACGGATTTGGAATGACATGAGGGTGAGTAATTAATGACAGAATTTTCATTTTTGGGTGAACTAACCCTTCAAGGTGTTTTATATTTATTACTTATAATGTTTATTTTAAGAAACGGAAATGTTTTTTCTATGATTTTATATTTAGTGTTAGTTTATAAACCTGGCAGTAACTACAAGTAAACCGTATTTCCCTAAATAAACTGTTAAAATCTGTTCATTTGAATCTATTATCTGATTATGTTCTTATTCAGCAGACAGTTGTATCATGATTCATGCACCAGGAATTAATTCAATGTGAACCGGTCAATATGCACAGGGATATTTCTTATTTAATAATGTATTTAACTTCTAAACCTGAGTAGCTCTTACCTCTACTTAGCCATATAATCCTCCAGGATCCGTTTAACCTTTCAGAAAACTGAATACTGAATTAGTCTTAACTGTTGTTTCTTTTGGGGAATTAGATTTATTTGACTTTCAGTGAAGATCCGCTGCTATAGTTTTCAGCCTTTGCATTATCACTGTTGATAAGGATTATGGTTTTTAAATTCATTCTGTAGCTGTGACTAAAATTTAAAATGGGATTTGCTGGATAGTGAATAACTTTCAGGGATTGACATTAGCTAGACAGAAAGTACTTTACATTGAGAATGTTAGTGATAGTGAGAATGATAGTGAGGCTGTTTGCCCTTTTTAAAGCAGTCATATAATGCATGCATTTCTAACAAATTATAATTTGAAGATGATGATTTTTGTGTGTAAACTGTTGGAATTAAACAGGCTGTTTTTTATTGAGACTTTAATGTGTTAATATGCTCTGAAATGTACTGTCTGTTTTCACAATACATCAAACTGCTTGCTTACCTAATCTTTTAATGTTTTTATGATTGTGGCCCTTTAATAGATGTTTAGAGACATGTCTCAATTGCAAAAAAAGCAGTCTCAAATCTGTTTTCACAGTTTGTAGTGCTAAGTGCTCAATATCGGTTCAGTTGTTAAAGCTTTTATGGAGTAAACGCCGACTATTTCCTTATAAAAGATTCTGCTGTGAAAACCTGAGGTGCGCACAAGCCTCAGTGTTAAAGTTGTGTTCAATTATTGATTGCAGGCACAATCTGTGAAAGTTTCAGGGTAAAAGCATAAAGGCTGTGAACTGAATCTATCCTCCCTGCGGGAGTTTCAGTAACGGCTGAGAGAGAGAGTTTACAGTGTCTCAGCAGGATCTTTCTCTTAGTCATGATGTACTTGCTAGAAATAGCACCTGAAATCTTCATCTAGGGGTCAAATGGAGGAGCAACCGTGGACATTTTCTTCTTTCTTTATAGCATCAACCAGACATTAATATCTTAAAGTCGGCATGAAACGGTAGTTGCGATAGTCTTTTCTTCCATATTGTGACGTATATCCGTGAAACGGCTTCTTGAACGAGAAAAATGTAGGGCAGGGCTTGTTTTTTTCCAGCGGGAATTGATTGGATGGTTGTGGTTTGCTATTGGTGGATCTCATGTGAGTGACAGGTTGCCCCGCCCTCACGCCAGTATACATGTCATCAGAGAAGAGAAGAGATGTTGCTGCAAGAGGACGGGAAGTTATTTTGCTTAAAGATTGATGGCACATGAATAAAAAAATGTGTAGGGATAAATCATGTATAATAAATGTGCCAATATTCCATAAAAAAAAAGAAAAGAAATGTCAATATTAGGGTGTGACAATATATCGCAATAGAAAAATGCATCAATATGTATCGTGGATACTGGATAGTGTCAATATGTGTTGTGTTAAATTCACCCAGAAAGGACATTTTGGGTGAGAAAAAAAATCAAGTTTACAGAGTTTTAGTGACATTAAACTATATAATGTTGAATGTAATGTATAATAATACAATGGGGGAATATGTTTGGGTCCTAGCAATGCCAATTGTCTTATGTTACCAGTAAAAAGTGGCCTACATTATTTGAAATATATCTAGTCAGTGACAGAATGCAAGCATATTCTTCTAAAATAATTCTGTATTTTCAGCTTCAGATTCATCAATATTTTTATTCTAGTGTCACCATTGTCTTGCGCATTGGGTTGCCAGCATCAAGTCCAAGCCTATTCATTTTAATCAACAGTAAAAATGTTTGTGTCTTGCAGTATCGCAATAATATTGTATCGTGAGTTCAGTATCGTGATATATATCGAATCGTGAAATGAGGGTATCGTTACACCCTTAATCAATATTGATTTTATGGGGACTTTAAAGAAATGTTCTGGGTTGAAAACAGCTTCATTGTTGAAATACTTTCTTGTATGCATCCCAGTTTTAATGTGCAGAGTCAAACTGTAAGTTGCATTCCTGTAGTTTTTGCATTTTCTGGGATGCACACGGCACGAGTTTAGGAAAAGAGCATGAAGGTGTTTTTTTTCCCGCTGACAGCACACACACTTGTCTCTGTATGTGGGAAAACTCTGTTGTTTGTCGGCATACATAATTGAAATGTTACTTTCCTCTTTTTAAAATTTTGACTGTGACATACTAGAAGACAGATGAAATAAATATCCAATACAAAAGTGTCTTTAAATAATGTATGGCATATCATAACACAATAAATGCTCTGCTGGAATACATTTGATAAATAATTTGCTGGTCCCTGTGTTGAATTATGCAAGTCTCTACTGGAATCTGTCACCATGAATTTGAACGCATTTACGGTTTTCAAGTGTCTTCTTTGTATTCAGAGTTTTTCCAGCTGATATTTTATGCAATATTTGTACAAGTCTGTAGGCCTCGATGATAATCCATTTGCAGGGGCATTTTTGTGTGTGCATTTTACATACAGATAGATTTGTCACTTTCAGTGGCAGTTTTGCATCATGATTTTCTGCTTGCAAGATTTGCTTTAATAGCTCCTTTTCATCATATCAATTATATTATATCAATCATTTGACATAATTTATTATTTTGTTATGTACAGTCTCATATCTCATATCACCCTAAAGCGGTCTGTTTTGTGATTACTGACCGACTGTCATTTTTTATGTGATATTCGTATAGCATAACTAGAAAAGAGCTCATTGGAAAAACGTGCATGTGGCGACACTTCTGCAAAATAATATTATGTTGGTTCTTGCGAAATGTCAAATTAATTAATCTAAAACACATGTGAATCTGGCAATGTTCTATGTATTGCGGTAGTTTGGAAATGAAATGTCTGTTGAGTCGCACTAAATGATTAATGCTCAGTTGCGTTTGAAAGTAACAACCCACTTACACTAAACCTAACCGATAGTGTTAACAAAATCAAACGTGAGATAAAACACACATTTGCTGAAGCAGCCAGGCCATTTTAGCTTGCTTCTACACACCTTGAGCTCTTGAGTCTTTATTAATCAATAATTATGTGAAAAGGAATAAACATTGTTGGTGTTTTACTGCCACTAGTGTTCATTTCAGCTGGAACCTGCAGTGAATTTTATTTATAGGCATGTTTATGTGGAGTTTTGCAAAAATGCACAAGTAGAGGCCTATGTTGCATTTTTCCACTTTCAGAGCCCAGGTTATTTTCATAATGTTTATTTACTCCTGTGGAGCTCTATAGCCATTGTGTTATCATATCAAACTATTCATATTTAGTTTATGATGAATATATGCATACATGCATGCATATATTTACCTTCAGGTGTGCTAGTTGTTCATAAGAAACAGAACAGCCTTAAGATTTCAGGCTTAGTATTCAGGTTTTTTTTTTTTTCGTACAGCTCGTCTGTCCTTCAGCTTTACAAGTTATTAATTTATGCCTTTTTTATCTTTGGAGTCATTTTACCCATTTTCATTTGATGTCTGCTCGATCCCATAATTCTGTTGCTGTCTGGTTGTTGTGTGTTCTACCCCTCACCCCATTCTCATTTCATGACTCCATTTTGTTCTGTTTGTTTTGCTTTAGTTTCCCTGATGGACTGATGATCTAGAAAGAAGCAGTTTGGTTTGGGACAGGGAGGTTTACTCGCACACATAGCGGAGGGCAAGAGAGACAGAAAGAGGCTTCTGAACCGGGCCCAGATGATTGTAAGTCTACCTCTCTGTCTATACACTCCTCTGTATTTCACTTTTTTCTTTCAATCTGTGTCCGTATTATTAGAGCGACAACACGTTTCACAGTTTTCACCGCTTCACAGTTTTTACCGAAGTGCTGCAAAGTGAGACTAAATGAGAATAAATGTTTTGTTTTATATAGACTTCACAGACGCATGCATAATGTTCCCAGTCATTTTCTCATTGCCTCTCTCCATATGTTTGTCGGGTGTTATGAAACAGTGGAAATCCTTTTTTTCATAGAAGGATTTTGCGGGAAAACTCCAGAGCTCCTCACGGGATTTTACAGGCGTGTGCATCTTTCATCCGAGATTTCACACATCTAGTTAGAGAATAGAGAGAGCAAATCTCTGTAACTCTATTTCAGTTCTAATTTTATTCTGGAAAAGACTGTGCCTTGTTTATTTTCATTCATAGTTTTGTTGCCCGCATCACAGCGTCTGAGAGGTTGTGCAGTAGATCGATGCAGTGGAAGGTTGCATGAATATGGAACATCTGTATTCTCTCCATTCTAGAGCTGTTGCTGTGTTTATCCTAGTGTTTCTTTTTTTACTATGACATCATCTTGAGCTGGGGTCAGTTCGGGGTCAGTGAGATTTAATCTGAAATAAATTTTTAACAACTTTTATTCAGCAAAGATGCACCAAATTGATCAAATATGAGAGGAAAGACTATTTCAAATAAATGCTGTTCATTTTTTTCAGGATTCTTTGATGAAAATAAATCACATGTTTCTTGCAGCAAATCAGCATATTACAATGATTTCTGAAGGATCATGTGACACTGAAGACTGGAGTAATGATGCTGAAATCCAGCTTTGCATCACAGGAATAAATTACATTTTAAAATATAAAATATAAATTAAAATATAAAACAGTTATTTTGAATTGTAATAATATTTTTCAATATTACTGTTTTCGTTGTATTTTTGATCAAATAAATTAAGCCTTGGTGAGCAGAAGAGACTTCTTTAAAAAAATAACACATGTATACATCATATATAGCTGAATATATTGTATACATTTTGGTTAAAATGACTTTGTCTGTCTCATGAAGTCCCGGTGTTACTTAAACATTTAATTGTATGTCACAGTACATCTTATGAATTTGTGTGGCTAAATATATCAGCTTTATTCTGGGGGATTTTTGTGCATGCACTCCATGCTTTTAAGGCGGTATTGATTAACACGGGAAAAAGCTTGGGTGACATGAAACCGAACATTACTGTAACCCGCACCCATTCCCATCCCATCCGGGTCGATATCTGTGGCACAGCTGCGTACAGTGACTCATTCAGCTGGAAACATAAAGCAAATAAAGGCCGCTCACTGAGTGACTTCCTGCGTTACTATTAGAGAGATTTGAGATATGACTCTGTCTGACACTATGCCTACTGGATGGCACAGAATATCCCGGTTCAGGCAGTGCAGCTTCCACTGGTTATATATCAACATAAAGAGGGTTGTCCATGTGTTTGCATACAGTCAATATTGGCCATTAATCATTATATCGCAGAAACATCCTACACTGACTGTAAATGGATGCTGTGTTAATATGTAAACTGTGAAATATGAACGTGATATACTGATATCTCACGTCGCTTTTCTGTGTTCACAGCTTTCCACGGAGCTGTAAGGCTTTTATAGTTACATAAATACAAAACCATTAAAAAGCATTTTCGTTACTTGAAATCAAATAAACGTTGACTGAAATTAAATGAATATATTTTTTTTCAGCCTACTGTGCAAAGCAACAATTCTCCTATTCTTTTATTTTCACTTGATGTTCTAAAATAACTAAAACAAACACTTCAATAAAAAATGATAAAAGCTTTATAGACCTATTAAACAAAATACAAAAAAAGTAATCAAATTAAAATGGAAAACAAAAAATAATTAAAAATATTAAAATGAACTATAATAGTAGTATCTCAATGGTACTAAAATAACACTTGTGCAGTGACACTTTTTCGTGTCTACCGAATTTTGTCACAATGTGATTATTGCATTTCTATATTTCATTGGGTGTGCAAAAGAGGAGTGCCATTTTGGGGGTCCTCCAGAAACAGGTTTGAGAAACACTGATGTAATAAGTCTACCCTTGATGGGAACTCCTGCTGCCATGTGCTCGAGCTCATTTTATAGATATTAATAATTCACATTCACGTCCTCAGAGTTGCCGTGCCTCAGGCAGCCTGTGAAAAATGATAGGCTACAATTTATTGCACATCTTTTTGAAATGAATGGGTTTCCAAAGTTGTTTATGGCCTATTTGCATCCATGCATAAATGTATGTATGTACGTATCTGTTCGTCCATCCGTCCATCCGTCCGTCCATCCATCCATCCATCCATCCATCCATCCATCCATCCATCCATCCATCCATCCATCCATCCATCCATCCATCCATCCATCCATCCATCCATCCATCCATCCATCCATCCATCCATCCATCCATCCAGTTTTGAGGACATCGGGGACCTTTAATGCTTTATAACTGTGTCCATGGTGAAATGCATTGATGGGAAGTCAGATAATGATGCTGCTCTTTTTTTCCTCATTCACAGTGCATAATTTGATAAATAGATGCTAAATTGCTTGTTCTTGGGTGCAGCACCACATATGATGCAGATTTATTGGACATTAAGCTAAATTAAATGCTAACCTAATGTACAATAATGTGATTTGATTTCTGAAATGGAAACCAGAGACATGTTATCTATGAATTAAAAAACAAAATACTATTACTATTAAAAGTAATAATTATTATGATGTTTGCGAGTCAAATGGACCCTAACTGATTTTAATACAATTCGCCAAAAATCACATTTTGAAAAATAGTAGTAGATAACATTGCAAACAGATCAAAACAGTATTATTACACATTATAACATTATACAATATTATGACTTTAAAAAAATAAATAAATATGATAAATAAAAATACAAAGTTCTGTCATGAAAGTCGATATCCAAGCTCAACTTGCTCGTAATCACATCATTATCTATAGGGCACGGCTGATTGGTTCCTGCTGTATCAGTAGCCAATGAGCTCGTTTGCTCAACCTTCTAATACATGGGTAGCATTTGCCTTAGCAGTGCAGCGCACTTTCAGAAATCCTCCACCTTCCCCAGCTCCACCTGTATAGATCTGCTACTGGTAATTCATGTATGTTATATTGTACAGCAGCAGCATGTCTTACTTGCTCACAGAAGCGTGTCGTGTGTGTATTGGCAGTAGCAAGTCCCGTACTTGCTCTGCCGCAGCAGCAATAATAAAAGCAGCAGCAGCGTAGCAGATATTTTCCGACAAGACCAAACATATCAACGTTGTCATATCCATTACCAAGCCAAACACTCCGAGAGTTGTCATGACAAAACTGTATTTGACAAAAATGTTTTTTTACATTTTGTAATTGTATTTAATGTTTTCATTTTCACTAAGACAAGTCAAGTCACCTTCATTTATATAGTGCTTTTAACAACATAGATTGTTTCAAAGCAGCTTTACAGTGATAATAGGAAATTAAAGTAACAGAGATTGTTTTGGCTTTACAGCAGCTCTAGAATAAAGTTATTGTCCGTAAGTTAGGGGCCGCTAACATGACACCGTTCTAACAGAAAACCTCTAATGCGATCTGGCCGCTCATTTGCACAAAACAGTGCCTAGTGGCTCGAGAACGCAAACCATGAAATAGGTTAAAAGGTACACGCCTTGAAAAATGTATAATACATAATTTTTTATCGCTTCCGCATAGCCACGTGACATTATCCCGACAATGTTTTATCTGTACAGTGGAAAAGGGAAGGGTGGTAAGACTTCACAGGGGAGAGACTAGTTTACACTTCAGGACTGCGTACTCGTCGTGTCCAGGTGCAGGTCCTTCATCAGATCCGGATACGGCCTGGATCCGTCGGACCTTGGGATAAACAGAGAGACTAATATTAGCGTAGACGCCATCCTTCTTATGATGTACCAAGTACATCAGGGTTTATGGGAAGTGTTCCCGGTTCCGGCTGATGAACTATGAAGCCTAACATTGAGTTATAGAAGTCTATAATGTGTTATGCGTATGCTAGGTCAAAGAGATGTGTTTTTAGTCTAGATTTGAACTGACAGAGTGTGTCTGCTTCCCAGACAATGTTAG
Source organism: Phoxinus phoxinus (assembly GCF_949152265.1). Classification (NCBI taxonomy): domain Eukaryota; kingdom Metazoa; phylum Chordata; class Actinopteri; order Cypriniformes; family Leuciscidae; genus Phoxinus; species Phoxinus phoxinus. The sequence goes on along the minus strand of NC_136888.1, from coordinate 9,496,526 downwards.
GAAGATTGTTCCAAAGTTTTGGTGCTAAATAGGAAAAAGATATACCGCCAGCAGTCGATTTTGATATTCTAGGTATTATCAACTGGCCGGAATTTTGAGATCGCAATAGACATGAAGGACTATAATGCATTAAGAGCTCGCTCAAGTACTGGGGAGCTAAACCATTTATTGCTTTGTAAGTAATCAGCAATTTTAAAATGTATACGATATTTAATAGTGAGCCAATGCAGAGTTGACAGAACCGGGCTAATATGGTCATACTTCCTGGTTCTGGTAAGAACTCGAGCTGCTGCGTTTTGAACTAGCTGTAGTTTGTTTATTAAGCGTGCAGGGCAACCACCCATAATAGCATTACAATAATCTAGCCTTGATGTCATGAATGCATTAACTAATTGTTCTGCATTTTTCATTGAGAGCATATGACGTAATTTAGATATATTTTTAAGATGAAAAAATTTGGTTTTACAGATACTAGATACGTGACTTTCAAAAGAAAGATTGGCATCAAAGAGCACACCCAGGTTCCTAACCGACGACGAAGACTTGACAGAGCAACCATCAAGTGTTAGACAGTACTCTAGGTTATTACGTGACAGTTTTTGTCCAATAATTAGAATCTCTATTTTTTCAGAACTAAGTTGTAGGAAAGTGCTAGTCATCCAGTTTTTTATATCGGCTATGCATTCCGTAAATTTTGTGAATTGGTAAATTTCGTCAGGGCGTGAAGAAATATAGAGCTGAGGATAATCAGCATAACAGTGAAAACTAATGCCATGCTTCTTAATGATATCTCCTAAGGGTAGCATGTACAGAGTGAACAGCAACAGTCCTAGTACTGAGCCTTGTGGTACGCCATACTGTGATTGATAAGAAATCTCTTCATTTACTGCTACAAACTGATAACGGTCAGATTAGTATGATTTGAACCATGCTAGTGAAATTTTTGAGTCTATTCAAAAGAATGTTGTGGTTAATGGTATCAAATGCAGGACTAAGATCCAGGATCCAAGATAACACTAATAGAGGGATACAAGCACGATCGGATAAGAGCAAATCATTTGTGACTTGCTGTCTCGGTACTAGCTGTCTCGGTACTATGATATGGTCTAAATCCTGATTGAAAATCCTTGCAGATATAATTTCTTGCTAAAGAGGAACATAGTTTTGAAGATACCGCCTTTTCTGGTATCTTTGACAGAAAAGGTAGATTCGAGATCAGCCTGTAGTTGATCTGTAGGATCAAGTTACGTTTTTTTTAACAAGCGGCATAGCTAGCTAAAAAGTTTTTGGTACGTATTCTAATGACAAAGATGAATTAATGATATTAAGAAGGTATCGGGTCTAACATACATGTTGTCGATTTAGATGATTTAACGATGTAGGGTAAATACTTCGGACTCTGGGTCCGTATGAATTAACTCAAATGATCCATAGGGAATTTTAATAACTAATCATGAATATTATTAATATTTTGCATATTACAGTTACATTAAATTATCGAAATTGAAAATGTATAGATTATATGAATATATGAATAATCGATCACAACGTCTTATAATTCCTCATTCATTTATCAATAATCTTATTTAGTTTCGATTATGAGACAACCTTTAAGGGAAATTCATGAAATGATGTCCCTTTAAGGGAAATAAACAGTCACCAGTCATTTATAATATATGGTTTTAATAAATGCAAAACTACAGAATATAAGGACTACACAAGATACACGTTATATGTCTATGTACATATACTTACAGTTAACAAACAAGACAAAACGAATACAGATGAGAGAGAGAGAGTTGGAGAGAGAGAGAGAAAGAGAAAGTAGATCACGAATGACCATGGGACAGCAAAAATCACAGACCTTTGAGAGCCAACAATTGAATCAAAACATTAAAACATTAAAACTCGTTAGAGTGGATACTTGCAAAAGGATCGTTGTGTGCGTAATGTGTCTGAGAACAGCCTGTGTGCGCGTGCTCGTTGCCAGAGCACGCTTTCCGCGGGAGCTTTGAAGGTCTCTTGGAAGTGATGTGCCGACGGAATAATTCACGCTAAATTCGTTCACTCTTAGGTGAAGGCGAACTAAGGAGAATTTAAAAATGAAACAAAAGAAACTTAGATAAAGAAAATAAAAGAAGGGAACTCCTTGAGGGAGTTCAGGACCGAAGATTTCACATGCTGAAGTCGGGAAGGAGCAGAAGCGGAAGACAGAGAGGAGGAGCTTTGGCTCTCTTTTTTAAAGACTGTATGGGTCACGCCTTCGTTCGGCGCGAGTAGCCAATAACCTTCAGTGTTTCGAAAGCGGGAAACTTTCTTTGTCTTGTCGAGAAGAGACCCCCTGCTGTGTAATTTATGATAGGGCCTTTAGTAATCCCTATGACTGGAAAGAATTCATATCGAAATAATCATACCATTGCAGTCTATTATCGAGATTCAACTCCGTTAGATTTAGAGAATTACAGCGACATTAAACACTTCAGATTGAGATTATAGGGATACAGAGTTACATAAGATACAGGCCCGGATTGGCTAATCGGGAGCACCGGGAGAATTCCCGGTGGGCCGGTCTGTTTTATTGGCCAGGAGGGCCGGTGTTGTTATGGCACTGGGTTGAATGCTTTCCCTATAGGCTCCAGTCATAGCGCATTTTATTATTATTTTCTCGCAGCCCCACAAAAAATAAAGCCAGTTGTTAAGAGATGTGCAAACAAAAAATAAGAGATACAAAACATGGATAAAAGGCGCAAAGGCAGCGCTGAAAAGGCCAGAATAATAATAAAAAATCGCTAGAAACTCAAGCGCCCAAATAGCCTACGAGTCAGAGCCGTACCCTTGAGGTCTCCGATTTTTCTGAGTGTATAACGTTGTGAAATAATTGCACGAATCCCAACGCGACGCTTCACGAGATAAGATGCAAGTGACTAAACTAAACAGCTGTTTTACGATAGAAATTTTAATCAACCGACATAAATAATCAGTTTGCAAAGACTGTGTCAATCAAAGCTCAGCTTCGGGAAGGGGAGATTTACATGTAGCCTAAAGATAAAGAGACTGAGAGAAGAAGAATGAGAGATGGAGATGAGAGAGGAGAGCAGAGGAATAGTCTATTGCATACTGTGCTCAGAATGAGAATAACTTTATTACAATGGATTGCTATTTAACACAGATATACATATGTTCTTTGCCAATGACAGAGGAAAAATAATATGCCCCCGAACCCCCCAGCAAGATCACTTTTGGGACCTTTGTATTTATAAAACCCTGTGTACGGCAATTGCACTGAATAGAAAATTATATTTTTGAAAAATACAATGAGTTACAAGGCTGTACAGAACAGTGCACTATTGCAGACTTATATACTGAGGGTTTAATTACATTATTTTAATATAGTCAGTCGGGAACTAAAGTGGGCCGGTCTAAGGCATGAAACTCCAGGGCTGAAAATGAGTCCCACTCCGGCCCTGATAAGATATACACATTAGAAGCATTTAGAGTAATATTAATACACATTAATATTGTAGCCAGCCCTACTCTGTTATGACACATAAATGGCAACACGGGAAAATATCATATACCTTTGGTAAAGTCCATCCATCCATCCATCTTCTTCCGCTTATCCGGGACCGGGTCGCGGGGGCAGCAGTCTAAGCAGAGACACCCAGACTTCCCTCTCCCTAGACACTTCCTCCAGCTCTTCCGGGGGGACACCGAGGCGTTCCCAGGCCAGCTGGGAGACATAGTCTCTCCAGCGTGTCCTAGGTCTTCCTCGGGGTCTCCTCCCGGTGGGACGTGCCCGGAACACCTTCCCAGGAAGGCGCTCAGGAGGCATCCGGAACAGATGCCCGAGCCACCTCAGCTGACCCCTCTCGATGTGGAGGAGCAGCGACTCTACTCTGAGCTCCTCCCGAGTGACTGAGCTCCTCACCCTATCTCTAAGGGATCGCCCAGCCACTCTGCGGAGAAAGCTCATTTCGGCCGCCTGTATCCGGGATCTTGTTCTTTCGGTCATGACCCAAAGCTCATGACCATAGGTGAGAGTAGGAACGTAGATTGACCGGTAAATCGAGAGCTTCGCCTTGCGGCTCAGCTCTTTCTTCACCACGACAGACCGGTACAACGACCGCATTACTGCAGCAGCTGCACCGATCCGTCTGTCAATCTCCCGTTCCATCCTTCCCTCACTCGTGAACAAGACCCCAAGATACTTGAACTCCTCCACTTGAGGCAGGAACTCTCCACCAACCTGAAGTGAGCAAGCCACCCTTTTCCGACTGAGGACCATGGCCTCGGATTTGGAGGTGCTGATTCTCATCCCAGCCGCTTCACACTCGGCTGCAAACCGTCCCAGTGCATGCTGAAGGTCCTGGTCTGAAGGGGCCAACACGACAACATCATCCGCAAAGAGCAGAGACGAAATCGTGTGGTCCCCGAACCTGACACCCTCCGGCCCCTGGCTGCGCCTAGAAATTCTGTCCATAAATATTATGAACAGAACCGGCGACAAAGGGCAGCCCTGCCGAAGTCCAACATGCACCGGGAACAAGTCTGACTTACTGCCGGCAATGCGAACCAAGCTCCTGCTCCGGTCGTATAGGGACCGGACAGCCCTTAGCAAAGGACCCCGGACCCCATACTCCCGGAGCACCCTCCACAGGCCGTCTCGAGGGACACAGTCGAATGCCTTCTCCAAATCCACAAAGCACATGTGGATTGGTTGGGCAAACTCCCATGAACCCTCCAGCACCCTGTAGAGGGTATAGAGCTGGTCCAGTGTTCCACGGCCGGGACGAAAACCGCACTGTTCCTCCTGAATCCGAGGTTCTACTATCGGCCGTAATCTCCTCTCCAGAACCCTGGCATAGACTTTCCCGGGGAGGCTGAGAAGTGTGATCCCCCTGTAGTTGGAACACACTCTCCGGTCCCCCTTCTTAAAAAGAGGGACCACCACCCCAGTCTGCCATCCCAGAGGTACTGTCCCCGACCGCCACGCGATGCTGCAGAGACGTGTCAGCCAAGACAGCCCCACAACATCCAGAGACTTGAGGTACTCAGGGCGGATCTCATCCACCCCCGGTGCCTTGCCACCGAGGAGTTTCTTGACTACCTCGGTGACTTCAGCTTGGGAGATGGACGAGTCAACCTCCGAGCCCTCAGCCTCTGCTTCCTCAATTGAAGACGTGACGGCGGGATTGAGGAGATCCTCGAAGTATTCCTTCCACCGTCCGACGACATCCCCAGTTGAGGTCAACAGCTGCCCACCTCCACTGTAGACAGCGGTGGTAGGGCACTGCTTCCCTCTCCTGAGTCGCCGGACGGTTTGCCAGAATCTCTTCGAGGCCAGCCGATAGTCCTCTTCCATGGCCTCTCCGAACTCCTCCCAGGCCCGAGTTTTTGCCTCCACAACCACCCGGGCTGCAGTTCGCTTGGCCTGCCGGTACCCGTCAGCTGCCTCAGGAGTCCCACAAGCCAACCAGGCCCGATAGGACTCCTTCTTCAGCTTGACGGCATCCCTTACTTCCGGTGTCCACCACCGGGTTCGGGGATTGCCGCCTCGACAGGCACCGGAGACCTTACGGCCACAGCTCCGAGCGGCCGCTTCGACAATGGAGGTGGAGAACATGGTCCACTCGGACTCAATATCTCCAGCCTCCCTCGGGATCCGGTCGCAGCTCCGCCGGAGGTGGGAGTTGAAGATCTCTCTGACAGGAGACTCGGCCAAACGTTCCCAGCAGACCCTTACAGTACGCTTGGGTCTGCCGAGTCTGTCCAGCTTCCTCTTCCGCCATCGGATCCAACTCACCACCAGGTGGTGATCGGTTGACAGCTCCGCCCCTCTCTTTACCCGAGTGTCCAAGACATACGGCCGCAGGTCTGATGAAACGACCACAAAGTCGATCATCGACCTACGGCCTAGGGTGTCCTGGTGCCACGTGTACTGATGGACACCCTTATGCTTGAACATGGTGTTCGTTATGGACAAACTGTAACTAGCACAGAAGTCCAATAACTGAACACCGCTCGGGTTCAGATCAGGGGGGCCGTTCCTCCCAATCACGCCCCTCCAGGTTACACTGTCATTGCCCATGTGAGCATTGAAGTCCCCCAGTAGAACGACGGAGTCTCCCGTCGGAGCACTTTCTAGCACCCCTGGTGTCCTATTACGTGTCTCTTTGTGTGTGTTTGGACAGGAAGTTTGGAGAATCACGATTCACTAATTTGACCAGATGTCATAGTCAATGTTGCTACAACGAGTTTAGAAAATTCTTCCTATCCTAAAGCAATGAATGAATCAAACTTTTCGTCAGGGAGACTACAACGCACTTCCTGATGCGATACTTTAGTAGACAGTTGCATTTTTATAATTCTGCCTAATATTATCAATCTTGTAAGTAAAGAAGTTCATAAAGTCATTACTGCTGTGCTGCTTGGAAACATCTGGGTTTGACGCTTTATTTTTCGCCACTGTTTCAAATAAATACCTAGGGTTTTGTTTATTTTCTTCTAAAAGGGTTGAAAAATAAGCAGATCTAGCAGCTTTTAAGGCCTCTCTGTATGCAATCGTGCTCTCTTTCCATGAAATGCGAAATACCTCTAGTTCTTCTATACTATCTGGGATACTGAGATGATGAAACTGATCAGGGCGATTATTAATAAAGCAATCTTTAGTAGCAGAAGTGATAGGTCTAACATATTTATAACAGAGTCGGCTTTGCAGCATTGGCTAAATTAAGTTTACACAAGACTAGATAATGATCTGGGATGTCATCGCTCTGCTGCAGAATTTCAACGGCATCAACATTTATTCCATGTGATAAAATCAGATCTAGAGTATGATTACGACAATGAGTAGGTCCTGGCACGTGTTGTCTAACTCCAATAGAGTTCAGAATGTCTTTAAATGCCAATCCCAATGGATCTTTTTCGTTATCTACATGTATATTAAAATCACCAACTATTTTTCTTTATCTGCAGCCAGTACTAACTCTGATAGAAAGTCTGTATGGTACCCTGGTGGCCTGTATACAGTAGCCAGCACAAATTTCAAACATCATTTACACTAGATATTGTTATATTAAGCACCAACACTTCAAAATAATTATATTTTAAACTAGACTTCTTAGTAATTCTGTAAATATTTTTATAAATTACAGCAACACCTCCCCCTTTGCATTTCAGACGAGGTTCATGTTTATAACCGTAATCTTGGGGGGTGGACTCATTTAAAGTAATGTAATTGTTTGGTTTTAGCCAGGTTTCTGTCAAACACAGCACATCTAGGTTATAATCTGTAATATAATAATTATCAATAAGTACTTTTGAAGTAAGGGATTGAATATTCAGCAACCCAAGCTTTATTATTTGTTCATTTGAATTAAATCTGTTTTTTATTTGTTGAACATCAATTCGATTTTTAACCTTAGATGGGTTTGGAAGTTTTTTTGTATTTCCTGATTCGGGGAACAGACACAGTCTCTATATTATGATATCTAGGTGAAAGAGTCTCTATGTGATGGGATTTATCTGACCTCAGTGACGTGAGCCAACTAGCAGACGGTCGGTTAAGCCAGTCTGTCTGCTTCCTGACCTGAGCCTCAGATTGTCATGTTTGAGCTCTAAGACTATGTGCCAAATTACTAGAGAGATTACTTGGTGATCTCCGACTGGCGAAGTCTAATATCATTAGTGCAGACGTGAACAATAAGTGATCCCAATTCACATCGTCGAACGTGAGCGACTGGAAGGGAACCATGATGTAATCGTCCAGCTCATTTCAGTTCTCATATAATGGTGTCAATGCAGGCAGATTGTTAAATATAAAAATAAATGTTTAATTTAATGTCCCCAACTAAGCAAGCCAAAAGCCAATGGCAACAAAGGTGAAAAAAGGCACCAAAACTCCATCAGGTGGCAGAATGGAGAAAAAAACCTTAGGAGAACCCAGGCTTAGTCGGGGGGCCAGTTCTCCTCTGGCCAATGAACGAACAGTGTATGATTATGATTCAGGAAGCACTATAGGTCAGAAGTCAGATTGGATTGTGAATTGTGATTGTGAATTGAATTATGTGCAAATTAGGCTGTTTATTGGCATCAGATTGTTTTGTGCATTCCATTATTTATCCCTGTGATTTCTGTGTAACATGGAATCGTGACATTTAAACAAATTCATTTACAAGAACATTTTGTCCAGAGATGCATGTTTATTTTATGATGCATGTTCAAGTCATGGGAACATTTCAGATGAGATACCAATTCATTAAGCAAATAATAGTGCTGGGTTTTGTTGCAGTAATGGCAGGTTCAGTACATTTTTTGTAGTAATGTTTATGATCTTCTGAACAGGTATATCCGCACACTGTACTTGGGCATCCAGAGTCAGCGACAGAAGGAACACAGGCGGCGCTTCTACTGGGCGATGATGTACGAGTATGCTGACGTCAACATGCTCCGTCTGCTGGGGACGTTTTTGGAGAGTGCCCCCCAACTGGTGCTGCAACTCTGTATAATGATCCAGAAGAACAAGGCCGAGACACTGCAGTGTGAGTGTGAACCATTCATTAGTGGAGTTAGGAGTGGAGACATCTATAGAGTGCTGCAGGATTGAGTCCTGAGATTTAGAATTGAGTTGGCATTTTTGGACTTACGGTTCCATCATCCCAAAGTCAAAGGTCTTTTTGAATGGAAACATTCTTCATTTTTTCAAGAAGACATATTTATTTGTATACATTAAATGTAAATTAATCTTTATTAAAGCTTTTAAAGTTATTCAGTCAAGAACATTGAGTGATTTTTCTTTGTTGTTTGATTATTGATGGACCGTTGTCATTTTAAGGCCGAATGCACAGATCCAATACACTGACACACATCCCATATTCTCCCAACTGTTTGCGTTCATTTAAGACATAACTCGACTGTATTTACGGGAATACTCGCCACAATGGACATTTTTACATACTTTTGTGCGTATTTATCTGTTCAAGAGTGGAAAGACATGAAAGAGAACTCAATTTAGTATTTGTGCATTGGCGTCTGAGAGGCGGCTTTCTGTGTGCGCACAGAAAAAAAAAAACCTTTTTCAGATTTATCCATGTCTTCTCTTTCTCCCAGACAATTTCTTGTTTGAACTTTTTATGCTGCAAGTGTATGCCAACTTATGTCCAGCCGGGTAGATCAGCATGTTACAATTCAAATATACCGCGCAGGACGTCAATTCAGTTCTGACTGGACGTTTTCATCTCATTTTTATTTGTTGATGAAAATGTCAATAGGTTTTTGTTATTAAAAACAAAATAATTGTTTTTATTTAGTTATCCCTTTCATTTTTGTCAGTGAAAAAATGTAGTTGACAAAAATGTACAAATGAACTCTCAAGCTTTTTTACTTCTGCTGATTTTGTATAGGCTTGAATATTCATAAGTTGTGTTCATTTATCTTGATGAACAAAATGTGTAAGAATCATACACTTTTGTTGGTCACAGAGCTAATTTTCTGCCAGTTTCCAAAAGCCATTGGAACAAACACTACTTAACTTTTTGCCGAGGGAATTAAGGTGATGTCAACTTACGGGTTGGCCTACAAAAATGACGTCATCCCTGCAGCACTCTATTCAATGTGTGTTTTAAGTAAAAGATGTCACTTTGAGAGTACATCTGCAATATGTCTCCTAAACCTTTCCAGTAAACATTCTACATGTTTCTGTGATGTTAAAATGAACGTTATTAAAGCAATAAGTCACTAAAGGCCATGCTTTATGCTCATTGCATGTAAGGTATGATCTGAAATGGCTTGTAAAGATGTTTCCGGGTCCAAGCCTCTACACCGTCAAGTTTGAATTCTCTATTTATAGCACACCTTTAAGCTAATTTTTCAAAAACTCAAGTATACAATACAGTCTCCGGGTTTACGGTGTCCCATACACAAATTTATTAAAAGATTCATCGCTGTCAACTGAGCCAGCTGAGATTTCGGTTTGGAGCTAAAGTTAAGGATCATGATTTGTTTTATAGCAAACCGTGACAGTATTTTAGCACCTTTTAGTGCTTTTCACTCTTTTGACTTGTTAACCTTTGGTCATTCCAAACCCTGCATAAAAGCGGAGCCAACCCTGTTCTGGTTTCATAACCCTGGGTAAAATTGGTGCAAAACCCGCTTCTAAATTACAGGTGTGAAACAGTCCTCTAAAAGTGAGATTCAGAATGATGATATTCTGGGGTTAAATGCGGTGTGAAAATCCTTGGCGTTGTTTGCTTTTGGGATCTAATAGAGTGTTTGAACCTGGAAACTGTGAGGCATGACCGACTTATCATCTTGCTCTTGCCACCTTTTTACAAAGCAATCTGGTTAAGTCCTGAAGAACGTCTCTCGTCATGAATACCTCACAGGTGTGTCCTCCGTTGCCTCCCTGCTCTCACTGGCCTGGGTCCTGGCTTCGTACCACAAGCTCTTGCGTGATTCCAGAGATGACAAAAAGAGCATGAGCTACAGGGGCGCACTGATCCACATCTTCTGGAGGCTTTTCACAATAACCTCTCGGGTGCTCTCCTTCGCCCTCTTCGCTTCCATCTTCCACATCTACTTCGGCATCTTCGTGGTTGTGCACTGGTGCGCCATGGCGTTCTGGATTGTGCACGGAGGCACTGATTTTTGCATGTCCAAATGGGAAGAGGTGCTCTTCAACATGGTGGTGGGCATCGTCTACATCTTCTGCTGGTTCAACGTGAAGGAGGGCCGAACCCGGTACCGCATGGTGATCTACTACTTTGTGGTGCTTGCCGAAAATACGGTGCTTACTTGCCTGTGGTACGCCTACCGAGACCCAGTCAGCACTGACTCCTATGCAGTGCCGGTGCTCTGCGGAGTTTACCTAACCTTCGCCTCAGGGGTGGTTTTCATGGGCATCTATTATGGGTTCCTTCATCCGATGGGACCTAAAATAAGGGTGCTAGCTAGCTCCTGTTGTGCTGAGCTTCTTTGGGGACTTCCGTTACCGCCGGAGGCCGAGCCCATTGCCCCCACTCCTGGTCCGCGAGCGTCCCAACCCACTCCCACTCGGGCTTCCACGGGGGCCTTTGGCCAACCGGATGATAGCACAGCAGACACCTGCCTGCCCGTGTTTCAGGTGCGCTCGCCCGAGCCCACCACTCCCTTGGGCCGTTACAGGCCGGAGGGACCTCTGATCAAGATCGACATGCCCAGGAAACGCTACCCGGCCTGGGACGCGCACTTCGTGGACAGGCGCTTGAGAAGGACGATAAACATCCTGCAGTTCATCACGCCCGCTACCGTCGGGATCAGGTACAGGGACGGACCGCTGCTGTACGAGCTCCTGCAGTACGAGTCGTCCCTGTGATGGCTGGCTCTCTCCTCCATTTAGTTTCAGATCTGCCACATTTCTCAAAATGCATGCCATTTTGGTTTCCGTATAAATTATATAAATGTGTGTAAAAGAGGAACTGCAAGTGTAAGCATCAAGCATTGCACTTTTTCTTTTACGTGAATAGCCTCCTGAAGATGTGTATATATTTTATATGTATATACTGTCTCTTTTTTACAATATCTGTGTCCCCATGAAGGGATATATATGTATGCGTCATGGTGTTTACAGCCAGCGGAAACCATTACATTGGAAAAATGGAGATCGGTTGACCACATCAACACCGCCTTGTGTTTTTAACTACTTTTATTAATCTATACTAGCTTATCTGATATTTCAGAGCTTATTTTCACACTTACATTGATTAGAATGCACAAGTTGATGTTTATATACAGAAAGCTCCTGCTATAACCTAGAATTTTCCACTTGACAGTGATTTGCATCGACAATGCAACAGGTTTGGCGACCTCTAGTGAAGTCTCTTTAGACTCTCTTTAGAGCACATGCCTCTTTAGACTGATCTCGGCAGGCAAGAATCTACTTCCTGTCAGACAAAATCCAAGTGGCATTCATTGTCTGTTTGCCTTAAAATCTGTATTTAGCTTGTTAAAGTGTCTTTATTTTTGGCTATTAAAGAAATACCTCATTGACTCTGTATAGCACAGTTCAAATCCATTTAACCCTTTGCACAATATGATTAATATGAACCTTGCACTGAGAATCATGATAGATCTGTATAGTTTAGTGGGAATTAAAAATAATAATTAAAGCACATAACTCGTGGTTTTGAAGGAACAGGTCTCGAGTAGCACATTGAATTGGTGATTTTTAAAATATTTGTTCTTGGTTATTGGGATGTTTTTGCTTTCTGGCTATGTTCTCACTGCGAGCCAAAGTCCCTTATTCTGATTTTCATCTCAAGCTCTTTATTTTTTATTTTTATATAGATTTTTTTTTTGTTGTTGTTGTTGAAATATACTTATTTATTTATTGTAATACATTTATTTATTTTTATTTATTTGTAATTTACTCTGTAATTTTAAATGATACAATATGTAGGCTATAAATTCGATTGGTCGGCACTGAAAAAATCAGATTTGGCCTAGATTCAGCTGCGGTGTGAACGTAGCCCATGTTCCTTCTGTTTTAGCTCAGCAGAAATAAGCACAGAAAACCCTCGACAAGGTGGCGTTGTATGAACGGTCCTCTCCATTATTTCAACCTCTTTTCTAGCATTTAGACTGCATAGTGTACGGTTACTGCTCTCATCTGTTTGTCTAGTGTCGTCATCTAAAATTCCAAGTAATAAACTTGTGAGGTGCAGAAATGTGGCTGTGGTTCCCTGAGGAACCCTGGCCCACATATTTTTCCTATGTGTAATGACTTAATTGACAGTTTTTTAACATTTATTTTATTCTAAGGTGCAAAAAGATGCTAAGCTAATGGCATTTGAAGTTATCTTTGCCTGAATATACCTGAGTGTATTTACACAAGTAACCGTGGCAGTGTCTCACCATAAGAGGATTTTGCGATCGTCTGAGAAGAGGATAATAATTGCCTCAACACACAGGGCTTGCTGCTGCCCTCAGCGCGAAACAAAGCCAAATCACATCCTCTACTGTAACAATCTCTCTCTGCTATTGGTGCACCAAGCCGCCTGTCACGGTCATCCTCCTTGCTGATTGGCGCTTGTAGGGAAGCATTTATTTCTTACTAACTAAGCATGCAGTTTGTTTATTGGTGCTATATATATATATATATATATATATATATATATATATATTATTTTGCCATGTGAAAATGTCAAATTATTAAAGTTGCACTAAGTTTTTTTTTTTACTGAAACCTTTTACCCCTAAATAAATAAACTGCACTAAACTGCATTTTAAACATTTAAATGTTAAAAATTATGCAAATAAACAGTGCTCCTGTTACAAAATGCATGGGATTTCAATTGATTTCACTAAATCTTGACATTGTTACATGTAATTATGGAAGCTTGTTTCCGCCTTTTTTGCGAGTTTACATCTCATTATTTCTCAGAATTGCGTGATATAAAGTCGCGATTGCATGTAATAAAGTCAGAATTGCGAGAAATAGACTTATTTTTCTCGCGATTCTGACTTTATAACACGTTAATTGTGACTTTATATCTCGCAATCCTGACATCTTTTTTCAGAATGTGAGATATAAACTCACAATTGCGAGTTATAAAGTCCAATTCTAAGGAAAAAAATACTCAGAATATATATCTATAACACACAATTGCGACTTTATATCACTCAATTCTGACTATAACTCGCAATTACAAATTAATATTACGCAATTCTGAATTTACGAGTTTACGTCTCGCAATTTTGAGAAAAAAAAGTCAGAATTGTCAGATAAAAAGTCGCAATTACCTTTTTAATTTTTATTCTGTGGTGGAAACAAGCTTCCATATGTAATAGCCTAATTTAAGAATAAAATAAATAGCTCTCTCAAATATTAGGTAAAAAATATATATATATTTTAAGTATATTTATCTGCATTTAGCGTCTTGAATGGACATTTTCACTGAGCTTATGCATTGCAGTTGGAGTGCATCAAATGCCGCCTTTGAATTTGTTGAATTTGGCCAAAAAAGACAATAGCTGTGCTGTGTCCCGATTCAGAGGCTGCATCCTTCGAAGGATTAAAAGTTTTGAAAGTTGTGAAACTCGAAGAATTAGAATATCGTGCAAAAGTTCATTTATTTCAGTAATCAAACTTAAACGGTGAAACTAATATGTTATATAGAGTCATTACAGTGAGATATTTCAAGCCTTTATTTGTTATCATTTTGATGATTATGGCATACAGCTTATGAAAACCTTTTCACAATATTCTAATTTTGAATATGGGGTTTTCATAAGCTGTAAGCCATAATCATCAAAATTATCAAATGAAACTTTTTGAGTTTCAGCTGTATTCAACTATCTGAAAACAAAATGCCCACCTTGGTCCATTTATGTACATAATAAAGAGTATAAACTATTTAAAAAATCCCATATTGATAAGATATGTCAACATGTAAACCGTTTTAAAGTTTTTTTGTTCGAAAAAAATAATATTGTTAGATATTTGAGTAAATTGAAACCCAACAATACTTACATATAAAAGTGTAATCCATAAAATGTAAAAATTGTTTTCTCTCAAAAAAATCCAATTCTCACTGGTGCAATGGTTTGTAGGTCGCATTCAAAGGAGCCTTCGAATTAGGACAGCTTTCACCGCGCGCGCTGCTGTGGTGCATTCAGCCTTCGAATGCAGAATTCAATAATAATAATAATAATAATAATAATTCGTTACATTTATATAGTGCTTTTTCTGAGACCTCAATGCGCTTTAGAAGCCCCCCTTCTATGTAAAGCGTGTTGAGGTCTCAGAAAAAGCGCTATATAAATAATGAGTAACGAATCTCCTCAACCACCACCAATGTGCAGCCATATCGGCGGCAGCCATATTGCCCACTACACACCAGCTTTACTGGTGGAGAGGAGACAGTGATGAAGCCAATCAGTATATGGGGATGATTAGGAGGCCATGATGGACAGAGGCCACTGGGCATATTCTGGGATTTTTAATGACCACAGAGAGTCAGGAAACTCGGTTTAACGTCTCATCCGAAGGACGGGTGCAGTTCAAATGATGCAGTCTCTGAATTGGGACGCAGCTATTATCTTAGGAGGCACCGAGATTTATATTCAAAATGACTTACATTTTGACGATTATTTTTTGTCAATGCAGCATTTAAAGTACAAAAAAAAAAAAGAAAGTATTATAGAGTTGTTGACTTCAGGACCAATTCGGTACTGAAATTTAAAAATGTGCCGATACCAGCATTTCCCTCTTGCATTTTGAGCACTGTTGAACAGTTTCTTAAACACCTCTGATTGGCCATTGTGTTCATGCGCTCAACATATATGTCTGTGATTGGCTACAATGATCAACAATGACATGTTGAGCTCGTCAACACAATAGCCAGTCAGAGGTGTTTAGGAATCCGTTCAACAGCACTCAAAATGCAAGAGAGAAATGCTGGATTCATCACATTTTTTACATTTCAGTATCGACTTGGTACCGAAGTCAGTACTTTTGACAACTCTATTGTATTAAAGTAGATCAGCATCTGTTTTTTTGGCTGCATTGGCCAGTGAAACATAAACAAAACATTCTTGGTGCAACTATGAATGGTCTCCAATGTCATGGCACTTGCTTTTCACACTAACCCATTGCAATTCTTTCCAAATAAGAGCAAACCTAAAGCAGCGCTGGCTCGGTGCACCACATACATGCACAGGAGATCACTTATGTGCTTGACTCCACTGTGCCTGCTTTGATCCCAACAACCAGATGCCATACAGGTGCATCCAGCAGGTGAAAAGGGTTCTTGCCAGGTTGGAAAAAGAGCTTGAGAATAATCACTAATTGGCGTGCTTTTCCCCCCTAAAGTTGTCATTGGATTGCTGAGAGCTCTTTTTTACGCTGCTTCTCTAGACTCGGCTTCCTCCCTGGTTGCTGCTAGCCCTTCCCTCACATTAACGTGTGGCTCAGGTGTATTCTGGTGCAGATATGTATGTTTTAGATTTCTTTTCAAGTATAAATCTATAGTAATAGGCCATTCTGAGGTATTCTAGGACAGTCCTCCTCCAGCGTTCATTTCGTGATTGTGTGCGTGCATGTTTTCCTATGATTTCGCTCATCCTCGGCATTCTGGACCACTGTTGTTTGCTGGAGAAACCTGCATCTTTTCATGGTTGGTGCGTGGGTTGTTGTTTTTTTTTTAAACGTTTTTGATGTGGCGTATGTCCATTGGTGCAGCTTCACTCATGCACATCTGTGCTGTAAATATTAGTCACCTATTGGCCTCCTCTGAGCGCTAATACACTGTGATTAAGTTCTCCTTCTAACCAAGCAGTAAACATTCAAATGCATTCAGCTTGTTAACGTTGAGTTCACGGATTAGAAACAAGCTTCCGCTGATGGGGACTGACTTTTGAAATATAACCACGCTGAAAACACCTCAAATATTACTGCTGTCCTGTTAAACAGTACCTGCAATGATATGAAGTCAAAAACAACTTTTTGTTTACTCAGGCTTTTTCTTTTCTTCCTCTGACAGACTGAAATATTCATCAGCTGTCGTCAGAAAACGCAAGGGCTTCCTTGATACGGACAGAAAATGTTCAGTTAATAATATAGATGTATATTATAATGAAAGATTCATTATTATACATTGCATTATTACAATGAAGCATTCGGTTAATACCGTCATGTTAAACTAGCCTATGGGATTTCCACAGACATCTTAAAGATGGCATCCATAAAGATGTCATCATTAGGATGTGATGTTGTTAGAAATAGAAATGTGCATTTGCCATTATTTCATTTTTCACCCATTTATTTTACCCTGTGGTGCCTTATCTAACCGCCAAGGCAACCAGTTCAGCAAACAACAATGCCAGTATATTTCTATTTTCTTTTCTTTCAAATGTGCCAATGCAGTAAATGGAACTGTACATAAACACATGTAACATAGCAACATGACAGAGCGATGTAAACATTCCAGCGCGAGCGCTTCTGGTTCTGGGGTGTGACTGCATTGGAATAGACAGTTCACAGATGGCGGTGAAGCAATACTAGACATCGGCCTTATGAAAAAAACACAGAATAAACATATTTGTTGGTCCATAGTGAGAGGCAAATGTTAGGGCTCAAGTTGATTTCTGTATGTGATGTCCAGTACTGCTTCACCATTGTTGAGAACAATATCTTCAAGGTGCTAAAACTGAACCATATTTTGTATATTATGTTTTAAATGTATAGATTTGTTCTTGTAAAGCCTTACCTTGTACTGATCGGCGTATCAGACTGTTCATCCAAAAAAAATTACAGAACAGAAATGACTTGTATGTAATGTACAGTAGAAATACCTTTTTGTTATGTACAGACACAAATGTTTTTATCTGTATTGTTTTGTTTTTCGTGATTTGGAGGGAACTGCTTGATGAATAGGACATAGTCATTACAGTGTTGCTTTTGTTTAGAATGTTTCTGGTAACCCTGTAATGCTACATTAGCAGTTAGAATAGGCATCAAAATGTTTCTTTTTTTATTTACTTTTTATTTTATTTTTTTTAACTCTCCTTGGCACTGACATATTAGAGGATTTGTTGTTCACCTCATGTAAGACGTATTCATTTGATCTTTTCTTTCTCAATTTGAAAGTGTTTCACAATGTGTTTGCTATACAAAACAGCATTTCAAAGCACATTTATGTGGTCAAATATAAATATATAAATATATATATATATATATATATATATATATATATATATATATATATATATATATATATATATATATATATATATATATATATATATAAACAGGTTCAATGCTCAACAACAGTAAATTAGTACAAATTCAACAATCAAAATGCAGTTCCTCAATTCCAGACTATGCAATTTCAAAAGGATCTGAACTATTTTAAGTTTGATTTAATAACCTTTTGTTATTGTTAGGCCAGGGCATGAACATCTTGTTGGGCGGGTTTAAGTTTCTTGTATATTTTTGAGTTTTGGATATTTCTGGTTTATGATTATTTCATTTTCTTTAGACATTACCACTACGTTGGACAATTATAGTGCATTTTGAAAGGTTTCTTTAATAGTTTTTATGAGTACAGCTGGTGGGACAGTAACAGTTTAACTCAAGCACAGAAGCTACAGTGTAGTTCTTATTTGATCCATTTGTATTAGATTAGTTAAGCTTTATAGTTACTAGCAAACTAACATATATTGTTTTTCTTTCTGTGAAACTATTCAATGTAGAATGCAAAGCAAGCTAAGCTGTTGGGTATATACTCAGCTTCAGTGTACGTTTGAACATTGATCCAGATATGAAACTCCTCCTGTAGTGTTATAAAGACCACGTTGTCACATCTGATGACAAACCAAAAGTGTCAGACGATAAATATTACCCTTGTTGTGGTGATGAATTCACTGCTTTTCTACTAGTCATGTCAAACACAAGAGCGTATTCTTTGGTATCCAAACAGTACAAAGAGTGAAGTTGCTTTGAAAAAGAATGTCACTTTTATTTTTATTCCACACAGTATGATTTATTCACGTAAAGTATAAAAACTTGTTATACAATATAGTATAATTATATATATATATATATATATGTATATATATATATAGCACAGTGCAATATATTTTACCAATACTGAACATTTCTTATGACGACAAATTTGTACGTTCAGAATATCTCGTTCATGATAAACTTTTAGTTATGTACTGTACATCTCAAAGTAATTCCATGCCAGTCGAGTATATAATGAAAATGCATAAACTGAATATTATGTTTGTCATAAAACTGATTCACTTGCTTCAAAAGTTAGAATAGTAATTGATGGGACAAAAGAACAGCACAATAATGGCAGGTTCCTGCTAAAGAATTAGAAAATACAGCAGGCGAACTGCATGTTGAGTTCATTCCCACATATAGATTCGTTGAAATTTGTCATGATGAATGTTTATTTATTTATTTCAATTGTTGATAGCCCTCGACAAACAGAAGTGTGATATACTGTAGTGCATGAACATTGCGATTTCATGGTAGCCTTTGAATTATATTGGGACTTGCATAAATAATAAACTGTGTTTGTAATATCTAAATAACGTCTAGCAGAACTACAGGTTATGTTTGGATATTGAATATAAAGTGTTTTAGCTCTCTTATGGCCTCAAACAATTATTCAGGTTCTTTGGTAAGACGTGGATTATTGTTTTCACGTTTTCAATCTCAGCACACATCACAATGTAATATATATATATATATATATATAAGACTTTTATTTCATGCAACACGTGTAACTCGGACAGCGTAGTCGTTCCAAGGCGGAGTCTGAATTGTCTGTTGTCAAAAGTGGTGTGTAAAAGACATCTCTGTTGTATGTATTAATGAATCCTAGGTTTTGCTATTTGCATCCTTGTGGAATGTGAAATTGAATGTTTTGTGTGTTTATCAATCGGTCTTGATAGTGAAGCACATCTAAACTCCCGGCTGTTGACACATGCAGGGAAAGCCACTTGATACATTTGCATCTGTTTCTTGTTGCATTTTTATTTTGCATCAAAAGTCAAAAAGCATTTTAAATGCTTTTGGGGTCAAGAAATGTAGTTAAATATGTTAAGAGAGGAATGTGTTAAGAGAAATTACACGTTCAAAACCATTTAAGCTCTATGGAGAGGAAGTGTGGTATGTTGTCAATTAAAGAAAATTGATTCAAACTCATCTCAGTTTGTAAAGACGACAATGCATTAACAATGGAAGTCAATAGGGGCAAGACATTCTGGAGACTTTAAAATTAGTCAAAGTTATGTCATCAGATTACTTTTTTCGAGGAAAGTAACAAATTACAACAAAATATCTGAGTTACTTTTTCTGATGAATTTAGAAAAATTCCCATTTATCGACTGACACTTCTTCTGCCACCATGTTGATAGAAATCGTAAGTAAGGTGCGGAGGCGTTGTGTGAACGTGATGGTCATTGTAGTTCTAAATGTGAGCACTCATCAATGTACTCATCGCACTTGCACAAAAACAGATCCAGTATTTCTCAGAATGAATAAAAACAGTGAAAGGCAAACTCAGAATATTATGGATACCTGCAATATTTAAATGTTAAAGGGGTCCTTGATTTTTTAACTTGAATTAGTGTGTAACATTGCTGTTTGAGCATAAACAACATGATGCTCAAAGTTCAATGCAAAGGATATTTTCTTTTACAGAAATCGCTTTTTAAGGACTTCAACAAACGGCTGGTAGGGACTACAACTAGCTTCTTCCTGGGTTGGTGACATCACAAACCCTAAAATTGACATAAACCCCTCCACCAGTAACACGCAACAAATGGGTTGAGGCCATGTTGGGCTGCTTTAGAGAAGAGGAAGATTGTTTCTGTTTTTTACACTCCAAAAAAAGTTTACTTTAGCTTTTGTAAATTTTTGTAATTCAACGCCCCTTAGGAAAAAAATCCCATGATTTTGTGATCGATTAAATGGTGAAAAAAAAACATGCCACTCTGAAACGTCCTGTGAAATCCGTGCTTGAAATCCGTTCAGCACAATCCTCTTGTTCGTTAGCATTGTCAGGGTCTGAATCGGGCTCGAAATGGTTTGAAATTGGTTTGACGCCATTGTTAATATTTACATCTGAGTAGAGCTCGCGGTTATGAAGGGAGGGGATATTTCCCGCTTAAGTGCTGCCAATCACAACACACTGGGCCAACTAACCAATCACAGCACACTCGTATTTTGGAAGGAGGGGCTTCATCGAAAATGACGCGGATTGGAATTAGCATTTCCTTAATTTTGAGGCTTATTCCTTTAACTTTTGGTGTGAAAGGGCCTTAACATTTGCCAAAACTTTTTTTGTTGTATTATTAAAAAACAAGCAAACAATTCCAGGTGAGAAAAA
Organism: Phoxinus phoxinus; assembly: GCF_949152265.1. Lineage (NCBI taxonomy): Eukaryota > Metazoa > Chordata > Actinopteri > Cypriniformes > Leuciscidae > Phoxinus > Phoxinus phoxinus. Next base: position 9,475,644 of record NC_136888.1, on the reverse strand, counting down.
TGAACACCAAAGTAACGTAACGTATTACTTTCTATAAAAAGTAATGCAATTAGTTATTTTTTTTTGGTAGTAACGCAATACTGTAACACGTTACAAAGTATCTTCCCCCAACACTGGCATCAATAATGTATGGAAGCTTGTTTCTGGCACAGAAGTTTTAATCTCGCAATATTTACTTTTTTCTCGCAATTGCGCATTTATATCTCACAATTTTGACTTTATAACTCACATTTGCGAGTTTATATCACACAATTCGGAGAAAAAAAGGGTAGACTTCATTGCAAGTTATAAAGTCAGAATCAATTGCGAGAAAAAAGTAAATGTTGTGAGATATAACCACGCAATAAAATAAAGTTATATGCACAGACATGATTAGTAAGCAGTTTTCTCAGACATAGGGCCCTATCTTGCACCCAGCGCAATTGACTTTGAACACCGACGCATGTATCATTCCTATTTTGCACCCGCGCACAGCGGACTTTTCCCTCCACAGACGCACGTCGGTAAATTAGGGAATGAACTTGCGCTCGCGGGGGAGGTTCAGCGCAAAGAGGAGGCGTGTTCCGGCGCAAAACTGCCCTGGTGCTATTTTCCAGTTTTAGAAAGCAATTGCGCCACTGACCAGGAATAAAACAGTCTAAAGACAGTGGCGCGTTGCGCGTTAGTGATATGGTATTTTAAGGGCGCGTGCTTGGCCGCATCCACTTTGATTCTCTAATATAAACAGACGCAGCAGTTTTCATTTTTGTAAATCATACATTATTACAAGGAAAAATATTAACACACGAGGGAAATCATTGTTGTGTCCGTGAAGATGTGAAAAAGATCTATCTAGATTAAAAAAAAAAAATCTAGATTAGGCTACACATTTACCCAAATTATACGTCTGTTTAACCAAAGCTAATTTGGGTGGGTTTCTCCCATCATCCCCAATGTCACTTCTCTGTGTTTTACGGCCCTGACGAGAACGTCGGTCTCCTTGGCTGTGAACCGCTTCTGGCGTGCGCTGGCAAATCCGCCGTTATAGTAGCAATCCGCCATGGAACAAGCGCGCCTGCTCTTAAAGGGAATGTGAGAGGACGCTCTGATTGGTTTATTTCATGTTACGCCCAAACCACACCTATGAATAATGAAGCTACTTCAGACCAACCCCTTTTAGATTTGCGCCAGGCGCAAGAGGCATTTATCCCGCCGGGAAAATAGCAACAGCGCCGGGATCCGCCCACAAAGTTACTTGCGCTTTGCGCTTTGCCACTTAGGTTTCAGATCGTTAAAATAGGGCCCATAGTCTTGTTAACACAGGTATAGTCTTGTGCTTTCCAAACAATGTGTAATTTATTCAGAGCAATGTCTCATCTCATTGACTTCCATTCTAAGTGCATTACTGTACACATGATTTTTGTTGTGAATTCAAATCATTTTCTAATGAGTTTCTGATGCTGTCAGTAGGACTTTCCTCGAAAATGTGATGTAGTCGGTTCGGTTTTGTTCATAATATGATTTCCAGTTTGTTAATCAATTTGTCACCACTGAAATTATAAATACCTTCCAAGGACAAACAGATTATCAGTTTTGTGAGACCAAATATGAGACATTTTAATATATATTTTTAAAACCATGTATTAACAAAGCTGTGCAGGGCGACCCCAAGCAAAAGTATGTGTACGTACAGAAGACATCTGACCACATTTGATTTGTCAGTAAGGGGTGATTTGTATTTACCCATAAATGTGTTTGTAAGAATATTCTCTTACTTGAAAGGTAGTTTAGAAATTAGTTGTCTGGTCAGGGTTTTTATTCTAAAGTATGTGTTTGAAAAGTTTTGTAGTTTATGTTTTTAGAGAAAAGGCTGTTTTTTACTCGTCAAACTGATTATAGTTTATTTTCGATTGGATCTATGGATTGTATTAATGTCATTGCGTTTATTCGAATGTTAAAATGGATTCCAGAATCTAGGTATAAATTTATTTTTTAATTTTGTGATGTGTTGTCTAAACGTACGGAATCCGAAAAGGTATATTACGCTTTAGATATCTGACTGTTTAATTTGGCTGTATCTTTGATATGAAAAATCGTCTGTGTTTCAGTAGCTTTTACGATTTTATATTTCAAAAAATAAAAGTGAGAGAAGCCCACAAAGGATATATAAAAAAAAAAAAAAAACTGTCTGTGTAATTTTGCATGGGTTTGCCATAGTTGATGATTTAACAGCATAAAGGGTATTATGAAGATTCGGGTATATTTCGTTTTGTTATCCATCCTTTTTTGTTATCAGGTCTTATTTTGTCTGGTGTTTTCATAATTTCAATGATTTATTGTTTTGTTTATCATGTCAGATTGTGAATTATTTTCTGTGTCCTCGACTCCTCGTCGTCTCATATGGTGAAAGTATATGGTTTCATGGCTGCTCTTTAATAATCACCAGCAAAAAAAAAAAATCTATGTAATTTTCTTGTTTTCAATTTGACGCAGGTCTTATGATACTGAAACTGAAATATTGTTGAAAGATAACTGTTTGTGTTTTGTTTTGCAATATTCCTACATCTCAGTCTTAACCTCAAACTGTATTTTAATGGACTAACATCAGCCGGCCGATACACACCGTGTTCATTGTGTGTACAAGGCAGATCAGGGTAAATAACAGCATTCATGTGTTTTATTTTGTAAAATAGAGTACAGTTGTCTCGGAGGACAAATATGTCCTGCAGTGAGATGTACAGATATTTATTTTTTACACAGTGTTTATGGATTAAGGGAATGTGCCAGATTTTCAAGCATTGCTTTTTTTTTTTTTTTTTTTCTTTTTTTTTTTAAGAGACATGCCATTATGAGTTCAAATCTCTTTATCGCTGTTCTGTTGTTTAAAATGTTATGCAACATCTAAAGTTTTGTTATGAAAATGATACAAATCTTATATGTATTGTACAGATTCCACTGATGAACAAGATACAAATGTACACATGGACAGATGCTTAACTTTTGTATCTTTGTCATTTTAATACAATAAAATGTGACTGAAACGAAAACTGCTCTACTTGCTTAGTTGCTTTGCATGCTTTCTAATCAATTAAAGTGTACTTGAATACATCATTTAGCCTAAATGGAGCTAACTTTTTTTGTTCAAAATTAACTAAATTTAAATGAGTCAGTACATCATCCTTTTTCCATCGTCTGTCTTAAAGGGATAGTTCACTTTGAAATTAAATTTTGGTATGTTTTAGCTTACCTGAAGTGCTTCCAAGATGTAGGTATCTTTGTCTCCGCAGTAGTTTCAATTTTGACATTTTTAGGTCAAACCGTTCTTGTCTGTCAGTCATATAATGCAGGTATATAGGTACTGTCTCCAAAAGCATGCAGAGATGTCTCTAATAGCATGCAGAGAAAAGTCCAAATAAAAAAATTCCCCATCGTAAGTGCACATTGATGGCCTAAGCTCGCGCGAACTCATCCGGGAGTGTTGAGTTTTCACTTATTCCCAATTTGTAAGCCTTCTATCTTGACACACTCGCTTCATTGTTCAGGTCAATCAAAGGCATACGTTGAGCCGTACAGCCAATCACACGCGTTTCTGCTAAGTTTAAAAATGCAACGTCCAATCGAAAGCGGTTAGATTAGTTTCTACTGTTATAAATACTGTTCGTTTTATCACACAAACCGCTTGTTTCGTGTCTTTGGCCATCAATGTGCACTTACGATGGGGAATTTTTTAATTTGGACTTTTCTCTGCATGCTATTAGAGACATCTCTGCATGCTTTTGGAGACAGTATATACCTGCATTATATGACACACAAGAACGGTTTGACCTAAAAATATAAAAATTGAAACTACTGCGGAGACAAAGACACCTACATCTTGGATGCACTTCAGGTAAGCTGAAACATACCAACATTTAATTTCAAACTATCCCTTTCAAGTCCCCCTGTGGTGAAAATCAAGTTTTTAATGCTGTATGTCTGTGTTTTTAATATGCTTTAAGACAAACCATGTGTAAATTCATGTCAACACAATTGCTGAGTATTTTCTCCTTAACTGAAGTGAATCAAAGACAGTCTCAAAAACACGGATTGAAATCACTGGTGTTTCTGACTTCACAAACTACCTTGTAACCAATCACGTCAATGTGTCGATGGGCTTGTGCCAGTCTTCTGCATAATGGTAACCACAACAGAAAGAAAACCAGAAACTCCTCTAAATGTCCAACATAACTGCACATAAAACACTAATATAATCTACAACATATTTTCCTTAAAATAACTTGCTCCTTACATTTACTCTCCTAATGTCCCCTGTTGTAAGTCCCCTTGAGAAGCATGCTGGGAAATACAGATCCACTGCACAGTTAGTAGTCAACAAAATTATTCATGTAGTTTTAACCCAAATGAATGAAGCACATTTTAATTAATTAACCTCAACAAAATAATTTTATGAGTGTACTGTGTTCTATTAATGGGTAATGCTATAGTAACGTCTTCAGCTAGTCGACTTGAAACCTCTCTCTCTCTCTCTCTCTCTCTCTCTCTCTCTCTCTCTCTCTCTCTCTCTCTCTATATATATATATTCATATATATATATATTCATATTCATCCGCAGTCACTCAGAGCCGAATCACAACCAAAACAATGTTGTTCCACAAAATGCATGCAGTTTTGTTTTTCAACCACTAGAGGACCCTAGTTACCTTGCTATGAGAAACCGTCATTCAATGGTCATTTAGTCATAGTTGTATCAGTTTTATTATCACCAAATGCATCATAAAAAGAGTTAATGCAAATTAAAACCTGCAATACAGTTCAAGGGGGAACCTGCTTAATAGTGCTGATAAAATACAAAAAACTTTATTCAAGCAAATTCGCCATTGCTGTTTTACTTAATGTGAAAAGATACATTGTTCTGTATGAAATTAAACTATTACACTGTAAAAATATATATTTTTTGGTTTAACTTTTAGTTAGCCTTAATATTTTAAGTTCATTGGAATTAAAAAAATGTAGTTAATACAATGATGGAGATTGATTTAATCAACAGAAACTCAAAATATGATGTTATTAACTTGATTTGAAAAAGAAAACATGTTGTGATAAATCATGAAAATATTTTTTTTTTACAGTGTACAATTTAAAGTAGCTTATCATGACCTCCATATGATGCTATATTATTTGAGACCTTTTTCTATGGAAACAGTATTTGTGAAAAGCCATCATCAGTATAAGGCATTTTATAATAAATGTGCAGGGTTTTATGAGCATGCTTTCGCCTGTGCAAATGAAAGCTGAAAACAACTGAAAGCACATGATGATGTCTGCACCTGATGCTGTTTTGTCAAACCAAAATGCTATAAAAATCAGTTTTAGTTCCTCTGAACAGGTTTGTAATTGTCATTTCCTCTTTCTAAATCACAAACTGAACCACAAACACACACATGCACAGAGAAAGAGTCTTGTGACATATTCACAGAAACTTAAAGGGCTCAAATCATATTTTTAGAATTGTATTTTATTTTATACTATGCATTTTGTTTTGCACCAAGAGCAGTTTTCATTTTGCTTTTCGTGTTTTCTTTCTGTCGTTCCTTAAGACCTAACACTCTTTCTGCATGTGAATTGAATATAAGCACTTTGCTACATTATATCACTGCAAAAAGATTTTCCTGTTTAGTAATTTGTTTTATTGCAAATATTGTGTAGTACTTAAAGGGATTGTTCACCCAAAAATGAAAATTAGCCCATGATTTACTCACCCTCAAGTCATCGGAGTTTGGCTCTTCCAAGCTTTATAATGGGAGTCAATGGGTCTATTTTTTGGGAAGTCCATCAAAGCGCATCCATCCATGATAAAAGTGCTCGAAGTGTTAGTGCTAGTGTCAGCAAGTGTTACTCTTTTGGCGTAAGTCGACTTGCGTACCGTCGTCTGCCGGAAGCTAGTAATTTTAGTCAATAAAGTTTTAAATATGGATATTTTCCTTATATCGTTTTACTTCCGAAGGCCTTTATTAACCCCCTGGAGACACGTGGAGCACTATTATCATGGATGCCTGCGCTTTGATGGACCCAAAAATATACCCATAAAGAAGAATGTCATGTATACTTAGGATGGCTTCAGGGTGAGTAAATCATATTAATTTTATTTTTTGAGTGAACTATCCCTTTAAGAAAAAATATAAAGTAATGTTTACTAAAAAATATATCAAAATAAAGTGCAGTTTATGCTTAAAACAAGAAAAATATCTGAAAAAAGGAGTCTTGTGCCATTTTGCTTCTATAGTAAATGTATATTTCGGCATGTTTGGATATTTGTTCTAGAAAACTAAAATTGTATTCCCCATGAGCCCGTTGTGCAGTTCAGTATATTTTGGTATCGATGTTACTGTAAAAAACAATATTTTTAAATAAAATACTTTAGTTCAGTTGAGTCTTAAAAACACACTAAAATTCATCCAAAGTTGCAGCAGGCAGATTTTTTTCTCTCAGGTGTCTCTTTTTTAAGGGCGGCCCCAACGACTAACCCATGCCAGTCATTTCGAGTGTGTACCTTTCCTTTCAGGAAGAGGTTATATATCCCTCTGGCCAGGGTCTCAAACGCTTCGCTGACGTTTATATTCTCCTTTGTAGACACTTCGAGATAAGCCACCATGTTGAGTTTTTTAGCCAGCGCTTCTCCTTCACTCTTCCTGACCTGTCGTCCCACAGCCAGGTCACACTTATGACCCACAAGCAAGAAGAACATGGGGTTTGGTTTCACATAGTCCAGGACTTCCTGATGCCAGCTGCCAACACGATCAAACGTCTGTCGCTGTGAGACGTCAAACATCAGAATGCATCCCGCAGAATTCCTCATGTAAGACTTACAGATGGACCTGCAGCAAAAAAAAAATGCTCAAAGTCATGTATGTTGAAGAAGTTTCTGCTGAGCAACTCTTAAAATGTACAGGAGACACTTAGTAGTTGTCACTTGAACTCAAGGAAATATTTTTCAGGACGTTTTTTTAATTTTTTTATAGTTAAGTTTCCACATCGACACAAACTTTAAAATTTTCACTACAACAAACTATTGAACATTTTCAGTTATTTGTAGGGAAAAAAATATAGAGATAATTTAACCATGTTAAGCCTGACTTTTGAAATAATAGTAATAAATTAATTTTTTTTTTATTAAACCATTTCTTGAAACTTTTAAAAAAAAAAAATCTGCAAAAAACTATTGGCAACACTTCAATACAGTAATGGAGTTTTTGCTCTGATAAAATATGACAACAGAGGTGTTAGAAGGGTGTTTTTCTAATGTGATACTTCAGCAAAAGATGTAAAGATCTCTAATGGCAGCTGCAGAACGTTTTTAACTTCATATTGAAAAAATCAAATATAATAAGTAAGGGATAATGTACATCCAGCCGTTTGTTGTCTCAGAATAAACCCCTGACAGGGTGATGAGGTCTTGCAGGGGGTTTATTCTGAGTTAACAACCGGCTGGATGTACATTATCCCGCTTATTACACGTATCCTGCCACATAAGTAAATATTGATCTGAGTTGAAATATTTTATTAGGTCTTTAAACGCAAAAATTTCGCGGAGAAAGCAGTGTGGCAAGTTCAAACTAGACGGACATTTAAGAGATACGGTATACAGCTTATTGCACAGAATTTCACCACATAAATAATTATGGAGATAAGAGATATTGATTTCAGATTAAACCGTTTTAAAATCGTACCTGTTTGCTATCTTATAATCCAACAGTTTCCAAAAAAAGTAGTCACAAAATGGCAGCAGACGCGTTTGTATGAAACAAGAGAGAGCAAGGATGTAATTAAATAACTACACAAAATATTGATTTGACTGAGTTTTAATATTTTTTATAGTATATAATATTTTAATATTGCTCACCAAAAGCAAAACTTCCACAAAAAAAAAAAAAACCACTCAAAATAATTAATTGGTTTGAGATAGGACAAACTTAAATTAAACTAATTAGTTCAGTCAAATTAACTTTTATGAGTATTTAGCACTTTTTTTTTCTTTCAAGTTCACAGAACTATTTTAAGTAAACTAAACTGTTTTATGAAATTATTTCTTTTAATTTGATAGCTAATCAGCTAGTTTGCATTTATTGAACTAGCTTGATATAGCTAAGTTTATACTAATACAAATTGTCACATTGAGGTTACATGAAAATATTAAGTTATTTATTAAATATTACATATAAGTTAAATGTATGAATTAGTGTACTGAAACATTTCAAGTTAAGAACAAGTAAAATGTATGAGTACTGCTTACTTAAACTTAAACTTTCTTAACTAAAAAAATGAGGCAATTGATTGCCTTACATTTTTTGAGCTTTGCCAACTTATTCGGGTTCACAGTGTAGCAAGCATATCGCTGCTGACTTCAGTAACCAGGAGTGAGCCTGCGTTATGTGTTTTCAGAGGTTGTTATCTGGGAATAAGACACCGCTGGATGGTGCGATTGACCAATCACAATCAAGTATTCCACAGAGAAAGCCATGTAATAACTTATAAATAAAATGAATGTATATATATATATATATATATATATATATATATATATATATATATATATATATATATATACACACATTCATGCATATATTTAAGGAATAATTGCATTTACATACTGTATATACATTTATATAATTTATATTATATATAAATATTTTATATATAAATATAACCAATTTTTCTTAAATATATACATGATTGTGTGTTTTTATATATATAAATAATTATACACAGTACACATTATGTAAACACAAACTTTTATTTTGAATGCGATTAATCTTTTGACAGCCCTAATATATATATATATATATATATATATATATATATATATATATATATATATATATATATTTTTTTTTTTTTATTTTTTATTTAAGGAAACCCTGAAAGGAAACAAAAGTATTAAACGAATTGTGGCCAATAGGAAAGTTAAGAACTGCATAAAATATATTGACAACATTTAAAACTTGTGTGACAACTTGCCCAACCTGATCTTCATGAGAAATACCTGTTCCTGGTTTTGTTCATTTAAGCCCTGAGTTCATTGTTTGGTGTCATGGTTATTTTGGTTGTGTTTGCTCCCCATGCTCTACTGTGTTGGATTTTTGGATTTAAAGATAGTTTGAGTCAGAAATGAATAAGCCTCCGGCTAAAGGAAATGCAAATTCATGCCGGCGCAGTAGAGGGCGCAGCTCAAACAAACCTTTCAAACAAATGAAGGAGAAGAAAGTTCAACCCTCTTACTTTAACAATAAACACAAATAATACATTCATATTATTCATATTGAGGAACACTTAATCTGTTTTTGTGCAAGTGGGATGAGTAAATGCATGCCCACATTTAGTGTAGATCTATAATCATATTTACACAACACACACAACGCCTCTGCACGTACTCATGGTTTCTCTCAACATGGGGGCAGGAGAGCTGTCGGTCAATACATGGGAAAACAAAGTAACTTGCGTTACTTATTTGAAAAAGTAACTCAGATATATATTTTTTAAATTTAAAAGTAATGCATTATTTAACTAGTTACTTGAAAAATGTATCTGATTACATATCCTAAAATGTGACCCCCAACATTTGGAGTGCACATTTCACACTTTATTTTCAACTCTATACCTTCAGGTTTTGAGTTCACATAAACTTTAAACTTGTCTTAAAAAAGACAATTGAATTAGTGAGCAGAAATCAACAGAGTAAGCAGAGTACCACCAGTTTAAACTATTCCTGTATAATATTGGGTGCGTTTAGTTGACAAAAACTCACCTAAATCTTTCCTGGCCTGCAGTGTCCCACAGAAGGAGTTTGATCACAACATCAGGGTCAAAGTTCATGTTATGCACCTTAAAATCAATTCCCAGAGGAGATTTCGAGGATTCATCAAATGTTCCTTCAGTGAAGCGATGCAGAAGAGAAGATTTCCCTACAGCCGAGTCTCCGAGAATGACTATCCCAAATCTGAAGTTCCACGGTATTGTTTCTTGCATTGTGAATGGCTTTGTTACGATGACAAGCAGCTCTGTAGTGTTAGTGTTAGAACAAGTGCTAAAACTCAGCTAAAGTCTTTACTATAGGCCTTGCCCTTTGGTGACTGAACAAACTGGTTAAAAAGCACAAAGAGGGAGAGGTTTGCAGTATAATTATAGATACACACCTCTTTCACAATAGTGGCCTGTGGAAACGTGGCACTCCAAACTGAAATCTCATACTGTTGCACAGTAAGATACAGTATATCACTGACAGAATTTGATATGTACATGGCAACAAAGATTTTTTTACTAAACATCTTTATTTGAGAGGCAAACTCAAATAAATACGGGGTAAGAAAAAGAATCTTGTTTCCCCTTTGAATTAGTTTATTTTTCTGACCCCATTGACTTTTTTTTTCATAAACTCACTAAATTGATACATTTTTCTGTTTTGTAGATTTAAAATCTAAATTTTCCACAAAATGTGTATGTCATATCAAACACAAATTACACTGACTATGCACATGATTAAGATGTTTTTAAAGTCAACTTGAAATCAAAGTTTTTCATGATGGCTGTAAGGCAATAAAAGCACAACGTCTGAAACCTTTATCCTAATGTTCTATAATCTATAAAAACACTCACAATTGTTCACTTAAAGGTGTCATAACATGAAAAATTAAATTTGCATTGATCTTTTGACACAAGATATCTTTACCATGAAAACATCCTGCAACTTTAATAGCTTAAAATGTCCTCCACATTATAAACAAAGCATTCATTTAATCAAGCTGCAAAAATATATTTACATATGCCTGCATGTAGGCCACTGGCGATCAGTCGGCCCCACCGTTAATGCAAGCCAGTCATCTCGGGTTAATCATCACACCATAGGCATTAATGGTACACTGTGTAGTTTAAGTATTTTATTAGCTAAATCAATGTCTTTATTCATCAATATGTCCTCATTGGTGTAAAATGACCTCTGCCAATGATCTGACTTATCCTCATAAGCGAAGAATTTCTTATCTTTATTTACATTGGACGGGTAAGTCCATGGAGGTTTCCATGTCGTTCTGCCATTTTGAAAAACTATAATAGCAGAGAGGGACAAAAAGCACTAGCCTATCTCAACGCGTTTCTACAACGCGATTTCGTTCAGAGCCAGCATCACGTGACTGAAACCAGCAGAAGCGGACAAGGAGATCAGTGAGAGGCGCTTGTCACTGTCCCGGCAAATTTGAAAGGCTGCACTGCACGGTACTTCATAATGCAGGATCATACTTATGCCGAGCCACAGGAGATGCTTTTTACAGTCTGTGATTCATACGGTAACATTCATTTGTTCGTTGTGTCAAGTTGCAGTTTGTTTGAAATAAAGAACCTCATCACCTGAAAGAAAACTTGATGTGCTATTGGAAGACATGTTGTCATAGCTTCTTGGTACATAACGGCTACCCATAGTTGCAACACGCATTTGAAAAAGCGAGGCGCTAGAGAGCACTATTCGTTTGAATGCAAAATACAATTTCAACGCTAGATGGGAGAAATTCCTACACAGTGTACCTTTAACTGGCGGTCAGTCATGACACTTGCCTACACCGGATTCGAGCGCTGAGTCGCATCAAAAGCAAATATAACCCATTATAATCACTGACACTGTCTACACTGGATACAGTATACAGATGCCCTTTTACTTTCTGACAAACTCCACATGCTTGAGTCTGCCGACAACAGGACAAATGGAAGAGTAAATTGAAGCGTATGAGGAACGTTCACTTTGACGAGTCATTTGCTCATTTCTGCAGAGACTTCAGAAGGATACCAGTGTCAGGAACAAGTAAATGGTTTATTTTTATTGGCGTACCAGATTGCGTCAGAGGATTATATGCAGGGCTTGACACCAACACCTGCACCACTCGCCAAACGCAGGTTTAATTTTATATATAATATACACATTTTTGAATCGTTGTCTTTTATAAAAAGCACCTGAAATAAACTAGTGCAATGTAGTGTAGTCAAAAATATAGATTTTTCGATACATACCGATACTGAAATATCTGAAATGCTTCCGATTCCAATTTTCCACAGAATAGATACACGATGCCAGCGCCTCATTCTCGCTCCCTCATCTCTCTGACAGTGAACGTAAACAGTTGAGAAAGAAAACACATGTGTAACAGTATAATGGATCTGTGCGTCAGGTCTTAAAGTGACAGCAGCCTAATATGTCTGCTGCCAAATTACGAGATAATATTAAAAATATCTATAGTTTTTCCCCATGTTATCAATGTCAAAATTGCAATCAGTGAAAATGCTGAGTAACTGGAAAACCACAAGCCACAGTGGCTGGTGAGCAGAAAAGTGAATGTCAAGCCCTGATTATATGTTTGTTCGGGGCATTTTACTGCAGATTGTTTCGTAAACGAGGCACAGAGTAATGGAGTTTGCAAAGAAACTTTTGTCAAAAGATGAAGCAGCGAACTGTATTGGATCTGACCGCAGCTGCATCACAAACCGTAAGTATATGATTTAATAATTTATCTGTAAATGACGGTTTTATATGGATCATGTTTTCAAAACACGTACTCCCGTGCAATATCGAGTGGGCGTTGATACTGTTTCCTATGCAATGACGTTAGCCAATCATAACAGTGTCCGTTTACTGGGAAGTCTTAAAGTAGCCGTCCCTTAAAAGGTCAGAATGGAGGTTGAAAATAATATTTTCCGCATATATTTTTTTGTGCCTAAAAAAATTACATTATAAGTGAACCTCAATTCCATGTCATGACCCCTTTAAGATAAAAAGACAGTCCCGTGTCCTGCTGTTAGCACAGGGAGAACCGCCGAGAGTTGATGTTCATCTTGGTGACCCCGATGACCTTGAGTGTCGAGGACAGGCCTAATCCAGGAGACATGGGATCGTCACACAAATCTGACATATCGTCTCGCTCCTCCAGCTCGAACGTGGCATCGTTCAGCATCTCGCGATGTTGGCTACACGTCTGCACGATTCTCTGGTTGTTAATGTCAGTGCGCAGGTGCATTAGCTGACGTGCGAGCTGCTGGTCCTGTAAACGCATCTCTGCCTGCGATAAAAGGAATAAAAAAGGTAAACGGTCACTGAAGCTTGAATATACATCAGAGAAACACTGTTAAAACTTTCTCTGGCACTTTAAGTTAAGTCAAGTCACCTTTATTTATATAGTGCATTTTACAATACAGATTGTTTCAAAGCAGCTTTACAGAGATAACAGGAAAATAATGCAACAAAGTTTGTTTCTGCTGTACAGAAGATCTATATTGATCTTACATTGTTTACACCAGTTGATGGCAACGGAAGTCTATAAATCAGTGATTCCCTCACCGAACTGATTAATCGGACTAACAGCAATGGAACTAAAAGTTGTGAAAACAGTAAATCAAAAAGAATGCTTTATGATATGTATAAATTAAAAATGTCCCTAGAATTTCTGATTTGGTACTCAAGAAACAATTTTTATTGTGCTGCTTAATATATATATATATATACACACACAACTTTTGGTCCCACTTTATATTAAGTGGCTTTAAGTACTATGTACTTACATAGAAAAAATAAGTACAATGTACGTATTGTGTTCATGTTAAGTTTAAGGGTGGGTTAAGGTATAAGGGACAGGTCAACAGTGTAATTACATGCAGGTATTTTAAAAATATAAGTACAATGTAAAAACATGTATGTACACAATAAGTCATTGTATCAAATTATTAATTTAAATGTAAGTACATAGTACCCAACTTTTTCACAGTAAGGACATTAAATTGATCTAAAGTGGCAGTAAAGGCATATATAATGTTTAAAAAATATATATATTTCAAATAAATGATGTTCTTTTGAATCCTGAAAAAAAAAATCATCTTTCCCACAGCACAACTGGTTTCAACTTTGATAATTAAAAGAAATGTTTCTTCAGCAGCAAATCAGCATATTAGTGATTCAACCATGTCAATCATGTGACACTGAAGACTGGAGTAATGATGCTGAAAACTCAGCTTTGCCATCAAGAATAAATTATATATTTATTAAATATATTCAAATAGAAAACAGTTCTGTTGAATTGTAATATTTCACAATATTACTGTTCCACTTTATTTTTGATCAAGTATATATGTAACCTTGGTGAGAAGAGACTTCTCCATTAACTTTTGACGGGTAAAGTACTGTTTATACACAATCTATGTGTTTTATATGTTTATATATTGTTTAATGTTTTTTTTCTCCCACAAATACAACAAATCAGTTTTATTTACCTAATTATAATTAATTTAAACAGAAACCAAGGTGAAAAACTCACAAACTCACCAGCTCTTTCTTGAGCCACTCCAATGCTTGGTCTATACTTCCAAATCCCAGTCTGTTCCCCGATGGCTGCCTCCCTTCATGGATCACACCAGCTTCCAGTGACGGCTCGGCCCACTGAAGAGGACCTGATGTTTTTAGTTTGTCCGTGTTAGCCGGTGTCTCTGAGACTCTGTGGCTCTGGGCGAGCATCTCCTCCAGCTGAGCTCTCCAGTTCAGGGAAGTCGGCTTTCTGGTCTCGAGCTTCAGCTTCTCAGTCAAAGCCTTCAAACTGGAGAGGTGGTCGTCCTGGCTCTCTGGGCTTTTCAAAGACGTATCTGCATGTGACACTGCCATTGGCTTTAGGGACATTTCCTCTACACTGGCAGGGAAACTAAAAATCATTCACTGGAAAAGTGGGAAAAGTTGGCAGACCAACATCCCAGTTGGAAATTGTTACAGAAACCTGGATGGCTCCAGCAACTGTCCCAGACTTAAAGCCAAAATATGCACAGATTTCATGGATGTTCAAAAATGCAAATATCTTTTGTTTCAGAGAACTTTCATAACACACACATTAGTTACGATTCATTATTAAAGACGATACGTTTTAAAAAATGGTGTCGATGTTCTTTAGCAGCTTTCTGGAGGCTCTCCAAACAAGAATTGCAGATGTTTCAGTCCTGAGACTCTTGAAATTATGATTATGATCTGAAATATAATAGAAACACAAATAGAAGCAAAAAGTGAAATCTACTGTATGCTTAAATGTGATCAACTATCTTATAATCTACAAATCGTCTTGTAGTTGTAAAAGAAACATACCTGTGCAGTTCTGTAATGAGGAGAGTTTATCAACAAGTTCACTAACACTTGTTTTACTAGTTAGTCTTCTTTCATAATATCTACTTCCTTGTTACTTTGTTCTTGACTCCTCGTTGACTTGAGGAATGACAAGCACTAATCCTTGTCAATGTAAATGGGTCGATATATCTTAGAAACAAACAGTTGTGTAAAGTATCTGAGTAAATGTACTCAGTGATGATACTTAAGTATGTTTTTGGCTGCTTTGTAGTTTGACTGAGTATCAAGGATATTAACAACTTGTACTCTTAAGTTGACTACATTTTTGAATAAGTATCTGTACTCTTTACTCCAATACATTTCTGAAGATTAAAGCAATACTGGTCACATTTTGCAATAGCACAGCAGTTTATTTCTGCCACAAAAGAAGTGATATCGCCATCTTCAGGGCATTGAAGGTACTATATCTAGTGTGTTTTACCCTTACTCAATACGGCTACTTTAAGTGAACATAAGTGCATTATTATTAGCAGGTAGTTGTGAATCACAGGTGTTTTATAAATGAGATGAGGACATGACCACAGACGCTGATGAGACTGAAACCAGCATGTACAGTGCAAGAAGGCTTTGACTTTAATTCTACCTAACATTATTTTATTTATTTGTTATATTGAAGAGAACTTTTTGAATTATATTAATTTAGTTAAGCCCTTTTTGAGCTTAACTGAGACTTGAGTGTTTGTAGAGGTTTAAGAGGCTGTTGTGTCGACCCTGATTTATTGCAATTTTGAGGTGTTCAGTTTTATTTTGATATTTAGAAAATAAAAGTGATCGCTTTCCTCACAAATGAACCGTTTCTTATTTTCCACTGGCATGTCTCTTGAGACTAGTGCATCTTTAAACCTACATTCAGTACAAGCAAAACACTGTTACAATCAGATACTCTAAGACTTTTACTCAAGTGGTATTGACATTGGTGACTTGTAACTTGCAATGGAGTAAATTTCACTGTAAGGTGTCTGTACTTTTACTCAAGAATGGTTTTCTGATTCTCTCTACACTTCTGAAGACAAACATGCAATTTGTTCTAGATGCATTGGACAGAAGAAACCCAAATTGCCATCATATGACGTAACATGAATGAACAGCTTTTTGTATAAATAGATCAACCGATTCTTTGTAAACTGCACAGAATATTTCATATTGATTGAATATATGTGTTGAAAATGTGGCTTTTTACACAGGTGATTTGAACAATTATATTGTGCAATCACTTCATTATGATCAGGAGATTCCAACACTAAAAAATGTATATATATACAGAATTTACATTTTTGGGGTGAACTATCCCTTGATTTTAGAATGAAGATACTTGTACTGGAAATTGAGTAAGACATTTTTTTTTGTAGTGAATATATACCGGTATAATATATTCACTAAACTTTTTTTGTCTAACTTAGTTTCCAGTACAAGTATCTTCCTTCAAAATTCAAGGGTTTCAATAGTTCACCCAAAAATGTAAATTCTGTCCTCATTTACTTACCCCTAAGTTGTTCCAAACCTCTGAGTTTCTTTCTTCTGTTGAACATAAAACATATATATTTTGAAGACCGTGTGTAACCATAGAGTTAATGGACCCCATTGACTTCCACAGAATGGGGGAAAACAAATACTATAGAAGTCCATCAACTGTTTGGTTTGGTAATCATAGAGATTTGAAACAACTTGAGGGTGAGTAAATGATGACAGACTTTCATTTTTGGGTGAACTATCTCTTTCGAGAAGCACAATTACATATTAAGTCTTGCTTTCTGAAATATTCTTGTTTTTCCGTTGAATTAAGTTTATTTTTCAGATATTTCTTCTTGATTTAAGAATAAACTCGCTTCATTTTGATACTTTTTTTCAGAAAACAAGACTTAATATCTCAAGTCATTTTCTTCGAAATGTATCTTTATTTTATGAATGTTTAGATATTTGTACTGGAAAACAAGACAAAAACACTCTTTTGCCGTGTTGGAGAACATTTTACAAGAAAACAGTTTTTTCAACTCCAAAATGTCATGTTACTTGCCATTTCTTTGTAATTATTTGCAAAATTTACAAGTAATTTCTGAGTGAAAATTGTTTGAAAGTAAATCCTACACCATTCAGTGTACCTCTAGTGACAGTATCACTTAAGGGACATTTTAGGATTGGTTCCAAATAATGATCAAACTAAATTAGCATTCTTTTAGAATTGTTTTTAGTTCCAGATTTATGGACTGAAGTTTTTCCATATCACATCATAAAAGATCTAATACTTCACATATATGTAATATATAAGCAGATTGTTTACATGTGATATCAGTCCCAATCTGCTGGACTCCATGTTCCTGTGGTTGAGGTTGAGCAGTGGAACTAGGACACGGCTAAACTGGGAACCCCTCGAGTCCCACTGTCTCTGTGCGATTCTAGTTCTCGTCATCAACCAGAGCACGCACACTTCACCAAACAAACTCCTAATCGGCCCTTAAGCTTTTATCATAGCATCACATTGTGTACGTTCTGTCCTGGCCCTTTAAAAGTGACAGGCTGTCCACAAAGCTGAGTGAGTTTATGGAACTCACTATATTAGGAATTCTTCATGATGCTTGGAGGACAAACTGGTGAAAAAGTTGGCTAACTAAATGTGGGAAATGTAATGGATGGAATGGCCACAAAACGTTTCCCGCCGCTCAGTGTTTTTTTCGATGTCCTGATTCATAGAAAAGTCACCATTACACTGAGCAACGGGATGCTGTCCATCAAAAAGAAGATCTGCGTGAATATAATGAGAACATGCTGAGAATGTGTTGACACTTTTCATGATGCCAAAACCGCTCAGATGAGGGAATCTCACCAAAACTGCCAAGAACATGTCTAGTTCACAATTCATATACCAAAAAAATATAAATATAAAAATATTATTTGTATATAATACGTATACAATAAATAAATTATTAATTCGGTAACACTTTATTTTACAGTGTCGTTGTTACATGTTACATTTAGTTACTATAGTAATGATACATAATTATATGCAACTAAAGCAAACCAAATCCTAACCCTACATTTGAGTTTTTTTACTCAGTACCTGAATGTATACATTCAGTGTAACAAAGACACCTTACAACAAAGTGTAACCATACATTATTTTACAGGTAAATTTGAATGTTTAAAATATAAAAATTACTTCTTAATAGTAGCCTACCATTTTATAATATTCTAATAATTATTTCACTAATATTTTATTAAAATAATATTTTTTTCATAAAAAATACATCAATCCAGAGTATGACAGTGGCATTATAAATGGAACAAATATTTTAAATAATTATACAAATATTTAAAACATCATAAGTGTGCTATGTAAATATGATTTAAGTTTAAATATTAACATTGCATTTTAATAATATTTTATTATTAATATAATTGCAATAATAAAACATTTTTAAAAACAATATTTTTCATTAAAAACAAAACAAAAAACATACAAATAATACAGACATGACAGTGACATTATTTAGAAGGCTGCTTCTCTCTCTCTCTGTCTATGGTCCCTTGATTCTAACCAGGTGGAAAGAATAACTAACCTGCACCTGATCTCTATGTGTGTAGTTTAGGAAGAAATTTACGAAAGATCATTTTAGTTCAAAGAACAGCCTTAATTCATACACAGATCTCTCTAAAAACTTAAACCCATATTTACTTACAGGGTGAAAAGCTCGAATGCAGCCGTGACGACATTTCTACAAATCCAGTAACAGATGAAATATTGAGGGGAGCAAAAAACAAGACACAATTAGAACTGCGTTTCAATAACAGCGCTCGTGAAGACCACCTAGTGATCCCTCGTTATGTTATTATGGAGATATGAGGAACAAAAATGTTTGAATAACAACCTACCTTCACCAAACCGCGTTTAGTGAGTGAGTCAAGCCCCTTCTGCTGCAAAGAACGCAAACGTGCCGCGCCGCGTAAACGAGGTCTTTCATTGGTCGACTGGGTTCTGATGTCAGTTCAGACAGACGCGTCGCGCTTCGCTTATTATAATACGAGCGCTCTGATTGGTCAACCTCGGGATTCCATCACTTGCAGTGTGAGCGTCGCGTCACACGAACGTTTTGTGCGTCAAACGCAGGGTGTCCATACAGACAATAAATTAATGTTCCTATGCTTTTGCGTCCTGAAAAACGCGATGTAAACGCAATCACCACTTTAAAGCGGTTCGACACGTATTTCTGTCAGCGAACGCGGCTTACAGGACGCGTTTTTTAAAAAGTGCGCAATTGTCAGATCTAAATTTAGGCGAACACAAGTTGCCAGTAAAGTGCAATATTTATTTTGAAAGTCAAATGTTGCTTAGACACTAACTTTTAAGATTTCAGTGTGATTTTTATTGTGTTAACATTATCCAAAAGCTAAAAATATGACAATTTTACTTTTGAAGGAGAAAAAATATTATGCATTGTTCCGATTTAAGACCGTTCTAAAATGGATGCATAATTGTTATTATTTGGGCTCAGAACAGTGTAAAAAACAAACAAACAAACAAACAAAAACCAAGGTGCTGAGAGCGAAGAGCACCTGCAGTGGGACGTCCCTCGCTCTCATTGGCTGATGGATCTGTCAGTCATGCAATGACGTCATGTGGGCATTGTGTTTGAGGAAGCGCAAGAAAGAAACTGCATCCAGAATATATCTGACTTTATACAACACCTCGACATCATCGACAAGTTTATGTGACTGGAGTTAATATAAACGCTTTCCAACGTCCCGAGTCGAAAGGTACGTTATTGTTCCGTCCTTTTCAGCTTTTCTGAATTCCTTGATTGCTAAGTTTGGCCAAAAAAACGTAATGTGGTCAAAATCATTAATGTGATCAGCGGTATTCACTGCTAGACTCAACATTTTCCCTTGTTGTTTGCTCTTTTTGTAGTTTATTATTTTATTTATTTTTTACTATTTTCTATCGAAAGGACCGATAGACGTCATACAGATTTGCATTATATTATAAATGAGTTTTAATCCTGTATTGATTATTGATATGCAGATCCAGTAAGTGTGATCCAGGATTCGGCACCTGCTCAACATTAACGTTAGTGTTTATTTTTAGAACCACCTCTGGCGCTTCCTGTATCACTTCCTTATTCAACACATACATTACATAGAAGTTACATTACATACATTACATAGAAGTTAAACACTGAAATTATTTAGAAGTTCTACATATTCTCTCATGGTTTACATAAGCGTCTGCACTTTGACATATTTGCACACCTATCATATGGATACACTAATATATTTATTATCATACATGTAAATATTGTGAATTTATTCTTATTATCTTTTAATTTGCTCTTTGTATTTGTCTGTATTTGGATTTACTGCTGTAGAATGCCTGAGCCTCACAAATATGTACAAACTGTCACTGATATCTGTCACTTGTAAACTTATTATATATTAATTTATTTGACTTATAATTAATTTTATAATTAATAACTAACTTATATATGTTATTTATACTTTTTTTAAGTCCCCCTGTGGTGAAAAACAAGTTTTTAATGTTGTTTATATGTCTATGTGGTGTTTTTAATATGATTTAAAACACACCATGTACAAATTCACAAGTCAACACCATTGCATTGAGTATTTTCTCCTTAAATATGTAATTTTGGTGATCAAATGTGAGTTTTAAGGGATAAAATGATTAACAACAGGGGGACTTTAAGTTAAAGTATGGAAAGTGTTATTAAAATAACATTTATTAGGTGTAAAATCCAAAATTAGGTGTAGTGCCTTGTGTTTAGAGTTGCAAGGAATCTTGATTCCTGATTCTTGAAATATGATTTTTCAAATAAAAAGCACTTTTGACTGCTGGAAATTGTGAAAAGTGAAATCACATGTCCAGAAATAAAGTAGGTTTTAATTTTGTGATGGTTTAACAACACTAGCACAACAGTAGGCTAGTCAGTTAACTTTGGATGTAAAAATAATAATAAAACGAAATGGCTTAATTATGATTATTTTGTTAATCGATTAATCTGTTGGTATTGGTAATCTCTTTGATTATTCAATAAATCAGACGAAAAATAACAAATTATTAAAAAATATATATTTTAAATAATTAATTAATAATGTACGAAATTATACCAAAACCTACCCTTTGTTGTCCTCCAAACAGCGTGCAATTTAAATGCAACAAATAAAGTGAATGTATCTGTGGACTATGCACAATTAAACATTATCCTTTCATTATCAATTTTATTGATTAGTTGTTGCACCATTATTACTAACCCTAACATGCTTTATTTTTTATTTTAAGTGTTGCATGCGCTGTATGCAGTCAGTAAAGTTCAGGGTGGGTTGGTAACAGTCACAAGGTAAATAGCATTGTAGACTGCTGAAAAGAGCGTTTGTGGGTAAAAAATCATGTAATTATGGGACTTTAACAAAAGATAGTCTGTCTGTTATAACTTGCTTTTGTATATTTGCAGTGCAGAAAGTGACTTCCACATTCCCTGCCACAGGATGCAGATCAGCGTTTATCTGTACGCTCTCATCGCCTGTAGTGGATTAACCCTTTCAGCACTAGAGAATGGCAGTGACGCGCCGGCACTCCTCCTGGTGTCTTTTGATGGCTTTCGAGCAGACTATCTAAACAAATACTCATTTCCCAATCTCGAAAAGTTCTTCTCCGATGGTGTCCTTGTACGTGAGCTAACCAATGTGTTCACGACCAAAACCTTTCCCAATCATTACAGTCTCGTCACGGGGCTGTACGCGGAGAGCCACGGGATGCTCGCCAGTATTATGTATGATCCAGTGTCGAAAAAGCATTTCTCTATTCAAAATGACAGTGACCCTTTCTGGTGGGACGAAGCCATTCCCATCTGGGTGTCGGTGGAGGAGAACGGCTACAGGGCAGCGGCTGCTATGTGGCCAGGAACGGATGTGAATATTCATAACCACACATTAAAATACACATTTAAATACAACTCGAAGGTGAGCTTCCAAGCAAGGCTGAGAAACCTCACACAGTGGATGACGGAGGACAAGTCTGTTAAGTTTGCCGCTCTGTACTGGGAAGAGCCCGACTGGAGCGGCCACAGGTATGGCCCGGAAAACACCACTGAGATGGCCAAAGCTTTGAAGGAGGTGGATAGTCACATAGGTTTTCTGATGGATCATCTCAACAAAACGGGATTATGGGGGAAAATAAATGTTATCATCACTAGCGATCATGGTATGACCCAGTGTTCTCCAGAGCGTCTTATTGAACTGGATAAATGCCTCAGTCCGGGCAGCTATACAGTAGTGGATCTCACGCCTGTGGCTGCCATCATTCCTTTGGAAGGTAATATTTGTCTGTTATTTTTTTTGTAATTAAAAAAAGTCTGACACCATGAACTGATTTATATAAATATGCACTGCCTGGTAAAAAAAATCTGTTTGGATTTAAATAGGCAAATGCTTCTTAAGAGTATGACTGGATCATTCTTGCAGTGATTATTATGTTTCTATCATGTTATATATTTGTGAACAGTTCTTCTAACCCTAACTGATGGAGTGTGTAGCTTCTCATTTCTTAAACAACCATGTAGGAAGACACATCATGGCCATATTCCAGGATGACAATGTCAAGATTCATCAGACTCAAACTGTGAAAGAAAGGTTTGGACGAGCATGAAGAATAATTTTCACACATGAAATAATGTTGATGAACCTCTTGATGGAAATAAATGTTGTGGAAATTATGTTGTCAAAATAATTCCAGCTCACATGGCTACGCGGAAGCGATAAATAATTATGTATTATACATTTTGGTCCCACTTTATATTAAGTGGCTTTAAGTACTATGTACTTACATCGAAAAATAAGTACAATGTAGGCTACTTATTGTGTTCATGTTTTATTGTAAAACACTTTTGCTGCTATTGCGGTGTGATACTGGTAAGGTTAGGGACAGGTGTGCTGGTATGGTTAAGTTTAAGGGTGGGTTAAGGTATAAGGGAAGGGTCAACAGTGTAATTACAAATGTAATTACATACAGGTATTTTAAAAATATAAGTACAATGAAAAAACATGTACACAATAAGTCCATTGTATCACATTATTAATTTCAATGTAAGTACATAGTAGGCCTACTTAAAGCCACTTAATATAAAGTGGGACCTACATTTTTAAGGCCAGACAAGTCATTTGTTGAGGTCAAGTTGTAAAGAAAGACTAACGCCTGCCCACATATATATTCAAACGCGCTTACCTATAGACTAAATACGTAATACGCATGTCAGCGTTTTCACAGGTTTGCAGTTTTGAAGTTTTTGCATTAAAAACAAATGTTTTACCCTTCTTTTTTCAAGGTTTGCGTTCTCGAGCCGCCGGCACTGTTGTTGTGCGAATGAATGAGCGCCCGGAGCATGTTAAGGGTTTTCTGTTAGAACGGTGTCGTGTTAGCGGTTAATAACTGATGATCTTTGCGATGGAAGTGAAACCAATCAAAACTAACTTTAGCTGGACGATAACTTTATTCTGGAGCTGCTGTAACAATCTGTTACTTTAATTTCCTGTTATCACTGTAAAGCTGCTTTGAAACAATCTGTATTGTTAAAAGCGCTATATAAATGAAGGTGACTTCACTTGACTTGATATTTTTCCATCAAGATTTTTGGTCAAGATCTTGTATTGAGAATGCAAGAGTCCAGCACTCTGTAAAGTCTCCTCCAGCACATCCCAAAGACTTTCAATGATTTAAAGGTCTGGACTCAGTGGTGCCAATTCATGAGTGAAACTGATTCTTCATGCTCCTCACAACCATTCTTTCACAGTCTGAGCCTGATGAATCTTCGCTTTGTCAGCTATCTTAACATTGTTATCCTGGAATTTGGCCATGTCTTCTTACATGGACATGGTTGTTTAAGAAATTAAAAGTGACGCACTCCATCACACTCTTGTCTACAAAAGTCTACAAAAAACCTTCCTTCTGTATGGAGGCCAATCCGTGTCAAATCTGAAAAAATTATAGTTTTTTTCTGAAGAATGGCAAACATAATTAGTGGTTAAAGTCAAAATACTAAATGTCACGGATGAATATTTACTTTTAAAATTACTTTACAAAAATGGCAGCATCATTATTTTATTTTTACACAGAGATTGGAAGGTCTACTCGTGAAAAACTTGACTTTAGCAATCCTTGTTGCATTATATGCCAATGTTGACAATTGCACTTTTTGTGTGTTTCCCCCCAAAGTTTGCATGCCTGTAACCAAAGAAGAATTAAAGATATCTTAATATCATTTTAGATTTTGCTTCCTAAACATTTATTTTGGTACAGTATCTAAGGCCCTATATGGTTAATTCCCAGAGATATGGGGATTTCAATGTGGCTGTAAGAGTAAATTGTGCAAATTTTCTGTGGTCAAAAAACAAATGTGGGCAACTTTGCACACAGCTGATACCTTTTCTTTTAAAGGGGAATTCCAGAAGAACAAATAATGTTGAAACTAGAAATGTATCTCATTTCCTTGTCAAAACAATTGCATAGAACATACCAGTCTGAGTTCCAAATTTCCCTAAGTTTGTGTTAAAAAAAAGGAACAAAATGTATGTTTGAGCCGGGGACCTCTATAGGAATACCACTTTATTTTAATTTAATTTTAACCTTTTAATTTATGCTAATTTGATTACTTTTGCTTTCATTTTGCCATTCATTGTTTTAGCTTGTTTCTATCTATCTATCTATCTATCTATCTATCTATCTATCTATCTATCTATCTATCTATCTATCTATCTATCTATCTATCTATCTATCTATCTATCTATCTATCTATCTATCTATCTATCTAATCATCTCCCTTCCAAAATCAGCACAGAAAATGTGAAAGTCTACAGATTCCACATGGTTGCATTTTTCCCTCTTATTTATTTTTTCATTTATTTACAGATAACTCCACCGTATACAAAAACCTGTCCACTTGTCACGAGCACATGAAGGTGTACCTGAAGAATGATGTTCCTGACAGGCTGCACTATAAAAACAACGAAAGGATTCAGCCAATCATTTTGGTGGCAGATGAAGGCTGGACGATTGTAAAACATGGAAATCTCCCTCGACGTAAGTGTTCCTCGAAATCAGTTAGTCATTTTTAAAGGGCACCTATTATGACATTTAAAATGTTCCTAATGTTGTTTAGGGAGTCCCCAACAACAGTTTTACATGCATGCAATGACAAAAAACACTTTTGTTGTCGTATAATATGCATTTATTTTTACCTGATTTGCTCACCGACTCCCAAATGATTCGTTCAACGACTCGTTTTTCCAAACCCCTCCTTTGCGCTAATCTGCGTTGATTGGTCAGATGACCCAGCAGTGTTTACAGAGATAATACTTATTGTTTAACACGGAGTACAATGATGCTTTTATCAATTAAATTGTGTTACAATAATGATTATAGTCCACTGCTTTGTAGTTTGTAGCAAAAAACGAAAAATAAGATAAAGAATTTAATGTTATGTTAGCGAGCATAGCCCAGACTTCATATTGTAAAAGCACAATCAGTCTTTGTTTGCATTAGCCCGATGCATAAACATAACGTTTTTACAAAAAAAAAATGCAGTTACGTTACTACGAGGTATTATTCTATTCTTTAAGAAAACTCCGAAAACAACGACAAACACTTCACATATCTCAATACAATTGCCATTGAAGACCTAGAAGCTAAACGGTGCTTACACAACAAACAAAATAATAATTAAGCATGCTACATAAAACATAAAAGCAACAATTATTAATAACACTTACAGGTTGTGATACGGAGGAGGAAGCTGATGCAAATACACTTGGAACTGAACCTTCCTTCAATATCACCCGGCTCGCGAATCCAAGTTTGATTGCATTTAAAAAGCAATCGTCTTCAAAATGGCGCGAACAAAGCACAAGGCTCGGACTATACTTCTGTGGTATAGTTGTATGAATTGTAACCACTTAGTCTTCAAATGCTCCTCCTTGGGCAGATGAAAAAAGTTGGCTTTAGAGTCGCACTTCAGAACACAGCGTCTCGTCGCCATGATATTTTCCCTGGCCTTGGAGCGCAATAAGTGGGCGTATCGTATTCAAATGACTTGACAAGTTGACGTCATCTAGTCAGAGAAAAAGCTTCGGTCTTCTAACGATTCATAAAAATGACTCCGAGTCGACTCTTACTTTTGAAAGACAATAACTTTATATACGGTGCACTTTCATATTTCAAACTTTGCAGGATGTTTTTGTTCAATTAGATCTATGTTACACACTACATGAAAGGTACATTTCAAAATTCCATAATAGGTGCCCTTTAAGGTTGCATTTGCCTTGAAATCTTATTTTGATGTTAAAATATATTTACTATTTAATTCTTAAAAAAATATTGAATTAAAGGTAGCTGGTCAGAATTGTCTAAAAAAAACTTTCAAATTTGTTTAAACTGTCTTTATATACAAATACAGTATATTAATGAGCTGTGAGCTGTGGAATTAATGAGCTGTGTTTTTTGAAGATTAAATACACTATAGTCACTCATTTTTTATACTCTCTTTTTCAAAGTACTAACATTTTAATTATGTATTGGTATATAAAGACAGTTTAAGCCAATTTGAAAAAAAGTTCTTTAGACAATTCTTACCTACCCAACCTTTAATGGTTTTTGCAAAGGCAAGTATCACGTATTGCATTGTTATTGTGGCAAGATTGCGTTTACACCCTATTATGCCATTTTAAAGGTTTCTAATTCAATCAAGGATCCAGTCTCTCTAAACCCCTCCTTTCCGACAGCCTCCTCTGCTCTGATTGGTCAGACGGCCCATTCTGTTGTGACTGGTCTATCGCTTACAGCACGTGTTGGAAATGAAAAACACATTACCAAATCTGAATTTTAGCTCTTCCTCAGCGCTTGTATACACAATGCTATGAAAAGTGACAATGGTGTCGGTTTTAACGTATACATTTGAGCGCAAGTCCTCATCCTTTGGAAGTGGATCAAAGTGAATTTGCTTTCGCAAGCACAACACAGCGTCTTCATGTCGACAACACAAAATAAACTCAAGCTACAACTACAGCGTAAGGGTCAAAATAGACATTGTTCGCGGGCAGCCATTGAAGACCATAGGCTGGCATTATGCAAATTAGTTACAAACCTATGTAGGTTCGAGCAGGATGCAAGACTATAATTACTGACGACTCGTTTCTGGCAGTTCAGAATCTTTCTTTTGAGAGGCAATGTTTTTAATCACCCCCTATACTCTCACTCACTATCCCCTACATCAGTGGTTCTGGTTCCCAACCTTTTTTTGTCTGAGACCCCCTTTTTCCCAAGAAAATATTTTATGATACATTAAATGATATTATCGCTCTTGTAAGCTTGCAGCAAGGATGACAAAATATGTTGTTTTCAAACAAACGGTATGTTTACTATAACCAGATATGTTTATGCACAAATAATAGCCTATAATATTGAAAATACAACAACAAAAACATAAGTAGGCCCTTCGTAATTTAAAAACGTAAGCCTAGGAGTAGCCTATAAATTGGCCCTATTTGAAATGCAATAACATTATTCACACTGGTGTGTAGGTAAAAAAAAAGAAAGAATAGGCTATTACTAAATGACTGCTGTCTGGGACCTCAATACTTGCATGTTATTTGTGAGGCTTTATTTTTGATGCTTTTGGCGCTATAGTGAGCGATAATAAACTTGCGTTTATTAACAGAATAATGCGTCTTTCGGAAGAACATTGTAGCCGGAACTACTTCTCTCTGTGTACGTCTATGACAAGTCACGCAGGCACTGGGCTACTCCACAGCGACAGCAATCCAAACCAGTGTAAAATAGTCCCAATGTAACACTTAATATAGGAGTACCATAGTGGTTCAGGATTAGACAAAAACACAGATTGGAAAATGGATTCATGATGAACTCGCTCATTATATACATTTTGTACATTTTGAACAGAAAAAAGTTAAGGACTTTTATTTAATGCTCATTGCTCAAAACTCTGTCATGGAAACTGGCATGTTTAAACCTTAAGTAAACAATTTAATAATCAATTTCAAAGGAATTTTTACCTGAATGATATTACGCTGTAGCCACATTGGACCAGTGGTTTGGAAATTGGGTAACACTTTACAATAAGGTTCACTAGTTAACTACCTTAGTTAACAATACATCTACAGCATTTATTAATCTGAGTTAATATTAATGTGAACATTAGTTAATGTATGTGAACATGAAAAAACAATGAACAGCTGTAGATTCATATTCCTATTAAGATGAATAAATACTTAAAAAAACAAATGTTTTGCTTATTGTTAGTTCATGTTAGTTAATGCATTAAAGGATAATTCCGGTATTTAACACCTTGAGTCTATATTGTAGTTTGTTTTGGATGAACAAGAGTGGTGGACAACATTTTTTTGACATTGGTTCCTCTCTCGAGTTTTTGACTATAAAAGAATTGGCCATGGACCCATTTAACATTGGAGTCAATGGTCATGTCCGAAAATGTCATTAAAACAGCCTTTAACATTAGTTTTCAAAACTGTGCAACTCACAGAGTGATTAGTGATGTTAGTTGATGTTCCAGAAACAAAAAGTGTTGCGAAATACAGTTTCTGTCGTGTTTTATTCGTCATTTTGTAAAATCCCATTGAATTCTGTTGAAGGACTGAGTGCTCGTTAATATAAATGCGCTAACGGAAAGGGGGCTGTTTACATTTGGTCGATGTAGTCTTTTTGCTCGCTTCCGTTTCTCATAAGGCTAGCGAGCAGAGCTCTTTACCGCAGTTTTTGACCGCACAAATTCTAACCATATTGAAAGACGTGACCACTGACCAGTGCAATATGAAGTTGAACTCGACTGTGACCGTGAGTGTCCCGCGAGACATAAACATCGGTTATCGCCATCAAGTGGTCGGGAGTGTGCTAACGCTTCAGATTCAAATATGGAGCGGAAGTTACACGGTTGTGAAGTGTCTAAAAAAATAGTTCCACTATAGCAAAATAAACGGATTGGAATCATATATTGCGACGATATATTGTTTATAATCATCAACGAACACCACTAACCACTCTGTGAGTTGCACAGTTTTGTAAACGAACATTATTGGCTGTTTTAATGACATTTTCGGACATGACCATTGACTCCAATGTTAAATGGGTCCATGGCCAATTCTTTTATAGTCAAAAACTCGAGAGAGGAACCATTGTCAAAAAAATGTTGTCCACCACTCTTGTTCATCCAAAACAAACTACAATATAGACTCAAGGTGTTAAATACCGGAATTATCCTTTAACTAATGTTAACCAATGCACTTTATTGTAAAGTGTTACCAGAAATTGGATGGATAAGATGATTCAGGGAATTTATTCTGCGCGATGGTCACATTGCATTATGGGTATTCTTGAGCGTACAACAGTTGTACACTCGTTATTGCGGTGCATTGTTGGATTGAATGAGTGCACTCGATAATGTCCATTATGGTTTCGGATACCACTACAAATGGTCGTCCCCTCAAATAGTGCCGTATTTAAGGGTTATAGGGGGCGATTTCAGACACAGCCAAGAACTCCATTTATTGTGCACTCTGATCTTTGAAACTTTGCAGACATTTTAGGGTGCTTTCACACCTGCCTCGTTTAGTTCGGTTGAATCGCACTAGAGCTCGTTGTCCCCCTTGACACGGTTCGTTTGGGCAGGGGAGAATGCAGCAATTGCACTCGGGTGCGCACCAAAAGTGGACCTAATAAGCGTACGCTTTCAAGCGAACTCTGGAGCGGTTCGTTTGTGGTGAGAACGTGATCTGACCTCAAACAGACCCAACTGCCAAAGAACTAAGCATTTTTGGACTAAACCAGCTGCCGTAGTCAACGGCGCTGTGCATTATGGGATGAGGACTAATGTTTGATCACAGTTTGCACTTTTAGCATGGCAGCTCGCGGCAAACTTGGAGTTGTGAGGAGGTGCGGAGCCTCAGAAATTTGGTCTGTTGACCATATTAGGTCCCAACTTTCAAAATTCACAAGAACAGCGAAATCTTCGCTTTGTTTAGAAAACAGCTCAGGGAAAGGGGGTTTCATAGATTCTGTTGGAATTTTCCCGCACGTTAATTCTGACCAATCGAAGTCCACAAATGCGTTCAAGACACATCTGGCCAACGAGTGATGTGGATGTTGTCACGTGACTGCATTTTGGTTCGTTTTATCAACTCATCAACTGATTCAGACCAGAGCAATCAGTGTGGTGTGAAAGGGAACCAAAACGCCTGAAAAATGCTACAAAGTATAATTTTTCACCCTTGGTCCGGACCAAATGAACCGAACTACAGATGTGAAAGCAGCCTTACATTCACAAACTGCTATATTACACAGTAGATCAAAGTTAATATCTGAAAATTAGGAGCATTTAAGTGTTTTTCACCTTTTTCTTGTCTTTTGCAGTTGGCGATCATGGCTATGACAATATGCTTCCCAGCATGCACCCCTTCCTGGCCGCCCATGGGCCTGCGTTCCGTAAAGGCTACAAGATGTCGAGCTTTAACAGCGTGGATCTCTACCCACTCATGTGCCACCTCGTCGGCATCTCTCCAAAGGCCAACAACGGCAGCTTCGCTCGTGTGCGCTGTGCGCTAGTCAACGAGCAGTGCGGAGAGCTAGCGTTAGCGGTGGGCATCGTCATTGGCGTTTTAATAATCCTGACCACCTTCACCTGCCTATTCAAGCTGATGAAGAACCGAGATGCCTCGTCTTCACGTCCATTCGCCCGCTTGGAGTTAGAGGATGACGACGCTGATGATGAACCTTTACTTGAATGAAGTGCTAAACGCGGGTTATTGTACACATGCAAAATGTTAAAGGAACAGTTCACCCACACATGGAAAAAGTCTGACAGGTTTGGGAAAACATGAGGTTGAGCAAATGATGACTATCTTTTTTATTTTCAGGTGAACGGTTCCTTTAAATGCTGGAATGGTGCAGAGATGACAATCACATCGAAACTGTAAGGGAGAAATGTAGCTCTTGTAGAACCTGTAAAATACACTGTAGGCACAATAAGGATTAGTCATCATTAGTACTAAACATGACAAAACATGTCTTCAACATCAGCTGTTGAGCTAGAAATACTTTAGTTTTAAAGTGTTTAGTGCTTTGTTCTTAACCAGGTTATGAGATCTCTGGACAACACCAATATTTACAAAAGAAAAACTAAAAAAACTAAATATATTTTGAATGTGTTAGATCATTTCCTAACACGCACAAGCATGCTGTCGTCACGTTTAACACCGATTTCGGAATGATTCAATTGTGCAACTTCCAATAATGCTTTTTTGCATTATCTAAAGCATATAAATGTTGCTTTATAACTATGCATATTATATGTTACCAGTCAGGTTACTGAGGTACACCATGGTTTATACTCTTGAACCGGTCTGCACTTCCCAAAAGCATCGTAAGCCTACAGTAAGTAGATCATAGTGTGCAGTGCAATGGTTTCTGTGATCTCCTTAGGCTTACCATGCTTTTAAGAAATGCAGAACATAAGCAATAATAATTATGAACTAGCTATGGTCTGTCTATGTTTTTTTGTGTGTGTGTTTAAAGGGATAGTTCACCCAAAAAATGTACTCACCCTCAAGTTGTCCCAAATCTGTACGAGTTTCTTTCTGCTGTTGAACACAAAAGAAGATATTTTGAAGAATGATGGTAACCAGACAGTTGACGGTAGCCGTAGTATGAAAAAAATTACTATGGAAGTCAATGGGGTCCATCAACTGTCCGGTCACCAACATTCTTCAAAATATATTATTTTGTGTTCAACAGAAGAAAGAAACTCGTACAGGTTCGGAACAACATAAGGGTGAGTAAATGAGAACAGAATTGTCATTTTTGGGTGAACTATCCTTTTAAGGTTTGTAAACAAGATACTGAGGTTACTTGAAAATGCTGATATTGCCTGTAGTGAAACTTTATTTATTAAGTCTGTTACGTCTGTTTTCGCATGCCAGGAAATACACAACCGGCTCAATTTGAATATTTATTTCTTTTTTTAGAGGTTGCTTTGTCTTTTTTTATTTGCATAAGAGACACATTTAGGTCATATGCAACTAGATCTGTGTTGCTCTGTCTATAAAGGAATTATCAATCTCACATTTGTTCATATGAGGAATATTTCTGTAGGGTTTAAGAGGGCTTTTTACCTGAAGATCGAATGTTTTCTTGTAAAGTAGAATGATCTTGAGTGTTGTTGAATCTTTCTCAGAGACTGTTGTATGTGTAAATGCACTGTAAAGTTATTTTGCTTGTTGCACTATAATCTGTGTTCAGATTTGGGGGAAGGGAATCCACTGCTGCTTTAAAAACGAAAAAGCTTCAAAATGACTGTTTATTTAAGAGATTAGTTGTTCCTTTTTAAATGGCGTTGCTCAGTTTAGTGGAAAATAGCAAAAGGATGTTGCTTTTTAATTTGTGAATTTGACTTTTAATGCTGGTTTTAATACTGTTGTCTTAAAATGACATTGAGTTTTTCTTTTTGACTTTTTATCCAAGGCTCGTCATTTCATAAAAGTATTTTGTGCTGATTTGTCTGTACATTTAGCAATGGTCAAAAAATGATTTTGCACCCGTCTTTAGTTACTGAAACAAAGGAAATCAACATCGCTTGTGCTATTTTTGGCTGTCAAATATTTGTGGTCGGAGCTTTCTGAATCTTTGTGAATCTATGCAAAGCAAGAACTAAATGGAACCTTTTCTCACTCTACAATGACGACATTTGTCATCAACATCAAATAAAATATCTATTTCAGATATTTAAAGAGTTTGTTTTTTTAGTGTGACTGTTATGGTGATCAGGCATAATCAGTTCTTTGTAGATGTCAAGCTGCCACTAGAGGTCTCTCGTGTTATTGTATAACTACAGGTTACTGTACTCACTGTATATCATGACACTACTGTGAAGACAATCAGTTGATGTTTCAAGGTTTTTATGTGCAGAATTGACATTAATTAATCAGCTGATACTTGCCTATTGGTAGATTAGCAGCAATAATAATCAGTAATGCACTATCACCCTACTATATATAAACACTACCATTCACAACTTTGGGGGGTGTTTAAAAAAAAGGAAGTCTTTTATGCTCATTAAGGCTACATTGATTTTTATTTTTTAAAATCAAAAATACAGTAAAAACAGAATTACGTTTTAAAATAAGTTTTTTTCTATTTGAATGTTAAAATATAATTTATCCCTGTGATGCAAAGCTGAAATTTCATTCTAATATGATGATTTGATTTGCTGCTCAAGAAACATTTCTTATTATTATCAATGTTAAAAACCGCTTATGTTTGTGGAACTATTACTCCTTTTTCCTTGATGAATAGAAGAGAAATTTATTTGAAATACCAATCTTTTGTAACATTCTAAATGTCTTAACTGTCACTTTTAATCAATTTAATGCATCCACAACTATTCATTTATTCTCTTTTTTTAATTACTGACCCCAAATTTTGTAATGTGCATAGACTGCATACATGTATACACTGCCAGCCCCTCAAAAAAGTCTATGATTGGATCATTACGTTTCTATCATGTTATATATTTGGCAACAGTTCTTCTAGCCCTAATTGATGGAGTGTGTAGCTTCTCATTTCTTAAACAACCATGTAGGAAGACACATCACGGCCATATTCCAGGATGACAAGATTCATCAGACTCAAACTGTGAAAGATTGAAGTATCTTTTTCACACATGAATTGGCGTCTCTGAATCCAGACCTTTAAATCATTGAAAGTCTTTGGGATGTGCTGGAGGAGACTTTACAGAGTGCTGGACTCTTGCATTCTCAATACAAGATCTTGACCAAAAATCTTGATTGACCTCTTGATAGAAATTAATGTTGTGATGTTATTTCCATCAAGACGTGCACAATCTCAGCCTGTCGAATCTTGGCTTTGTCATCCTGGATTATTATGGTTGTTTAAGAAATGAAAAGATCCACACTCCATCAATTAGGCTCATTGGTTCACCACACCAGCTACGTAAGGCTGGGTTTCCAACTTTAAGTGTAGATGGTTCT
Source organism: Phoxinus phoxinus (assembly GCF_949152265.1). Lineage (NCBI taxonomy): Eukaryota > Metazoa > Chordata > Actinopteri > Cypriniformes > Leuciscidae > Phoxinus > Phoxinus phoxinus. Next base: position 9,441,407 of record NC_136888.1, on the reverse strand, counting down.
ACACTTCAATTTCAAACAAAAGAAAAAAATTTGGGGGTGATATTTGATACTAATTTAACTTTTGTTCCTCATGTTCAGAGCACTGTCAAGACATATTTTTTTCATCTAACAAACATAGCCAGATTGCGTCCTATGTTGTCACTCCCAGTGGCTGAAAAGTTCATTAACATCTTTGTATTTTCTCGCATTGATTACTGCAACGCTTTGCTGGCCGGGGTTTCAAAAGCTACGCTCAACAAACTACAGTTGGTTCAAAATTCTGCCGCTCGAATCATGTCTGGAAACAGGACAAGGGATCATATCACTCCTGTATTGGTATCTTTACACTGGCTCCCTGTCAGATTCCGTGTTGATTTTAAAATCCTTATGCTTATGTAACGGAGGCCAGCTAGTAGTTGCGACAGATGCTAGAGGCTGCAGTCTTTAGCCTCCTTGTTAGAGCGCCTGACTCTCATGCCGAAGACCCAGGTTCGAGACCCGCACGGAGCAGGGTGAGAAGGACCCGGGTGGAGGGGTTACATTGGTGCCGTGACCCGGATGGGAGTGAGGTTTAGGGGGGTGAATGTAACAGGCCAGCTAGTAGCGCTCTGACGCTAGAGGCTGCAGTCTTTAGCCTCCTTGTTAGAGCGCCTGACTCTCATGCCGGAGACCTGGGTTCGAAACCCGCACGGAGCAGGGTGAGAAGGACCCGGGTGGAGGGGTTATATTGGTGCCGTGACCCAGATGGGAGTGAGGTTTAGGGGGGTGAGTGTAACAGTGGCCAGCTAGTAGTTTCTGTGCGAGTAAACCTAACTCCTCTGATCTCAGTAGGCGCTGTGACGCTAGAGGCTGCAGTCTCCTTGTTAGAGCACCTGACTCTCATGCCGGAGACCCGCACGGAGCGGGGTGAGAAGGACCCGGGTGGAGGGGTTACACTTACCTAAGGCTTTTCATTATCTCTCTGAGCTTTTAACCCCTTACACACCAGCACGTGAGCTCCGCTCCTTGGAAGCTGGCCTTTTAATTGTTCCACTTACTCGCTTAAAAGCCATGGGTGAAGGGGCTTTTTCTTCGAATGCTCCGAAACTTTGGAATTCCCTGCCAGTTGAGATTAGGCAAGCTGAATCCCTTAGTGTTTTTAAATCATCCCCTAAAACTTATTTGTTTAGGGTAGCTTTTACATAATTGTTCGTAATTGCCATATTATTATTATTATTAATCGAACATTTCATGATATATTTTTTTAATTTTTGGTATTTTATTTTTTTCTGTCATTAATGCATTGTTTGTATAATTGTATGTTTTATCATGTTTCTATTCTTGTGAAGCGCTTTGAGATGCTACTTTTAAAGGCGCTATAGAAAATAAAGTTTATTATTATTATTATTATTATTATAGAAGAACTGTTCACAAACATATAACATGATAGAAACATAATAATCACTGCAATGACTATCCAATCATAGACTCTTAAGCATTTAAATCCAAAAAGCAACGTTTTTTTAATTTTTGGCCAGGCAGTATAGTGTGTAATAGTGTGTATATATAGTCTTGTTAGAATTGTATAATCTGCGTAGTCTAATATGAAGTACCACAAATACTTATCTGGTTAGTTGGCGTTGAAGCAACAGTTTAGTGTGAGACTGTCACTGTTACTGTACCTGTGAGTGTTCAGGGAGGTTACAGCTCTATATTTAGAGAGAACTTACTGGAATGTTTTACCCATAACCAGACACACTGAACACCATCCGTTAACAACCGCCAGTTGATTATGAGCATTACTGGGGTCTGAGAGACAGTGACTGACCCCTTAAAAATCATTAGGACACCTGTATGCCACAGTTAAAAATGTAAGAATGCCATTGCAGTGTGTTTGTCACCTAAACACCAGCTGATTCAAAGACATTGAGGCAAAAGTTATGAGGGAAAAACAAAATGTGTGGAGAATTTTTTTTTTTTTTGTATGACTTAAAAGTACTGGGTTTTCCCACAGAATTGCTGATGGTTGATTTTTACCCCCACGAGTTAAAGGTTTGACATTGCATAAATTATATTTCACTAAAATGCTTGTATTGAAATATTTTATATTCTACCAGTGATAAAACTGTGCTAGATGTTAAGTTTTGTGAAGGAGGGCTGGGAGGGAGCCTTTAAGCTCTGTTTGTGATTACTACTCGGCTATTTAGTGGTTTTCAATGTAGTCACTGTAAAATATGTATTTTAGGAATGGGAGTGGGATATTTTGAGTTTTGATCTTTGCGATATGGCGATTGGTCTACTTTTTTTTATTATTTTTTTATTGGCCATGGCTAGTTTTGTTACACAGACCTGGCAACCCTAACCAGAGGTCCCTAAAATTAACATTAAAATTGAACAATGTATTAATGGAGCCACATTGAGATCCCAATTTCTCTGGAATTGAATAGGGTTATAAAAATGCAGACTCCAAAAGAAAATCTAAAAAGGTGCTTGAGTTACAGGCATACAAACTTGGGGGGGGTGGGGGTGGTGGATGGGGTGGGGGGGGGGTGCTTTGCCCCATTTTTGAACCTTCTCCATGTATACACAATGCAACAAGGATTGCTAACGTCAACCGATTTTACCCATCTTTGTGTAAAAGTAAAGTAGAGATGCTGCCATCTTTCTAAAGTCATTTTCTTCCACCTGTAATTTGGTTCCAAATTACATACAGTATGAAAATAGACCTACAGTATATAATTTTGACCCCTCTACACAATAGTTTATTACCAAGTAAATATTCATCCATGGCATTTAATATATTGGCTTTCATCACTATTTATATTCGTCTTTCATCAGAAAAAAACTCAACAAAATCAAACATTTAAAAAGTTTCTGAAATGTGGTTGATTTGATAGAATGACCCTTGAGTCATTCCTAAGCCCTGTCTGGATTTTCACACCAGCGCTGCGAGAGGTCAGTATTTCGTGACTCAGGTTTTGAAAGGAAGGTGTGATATAGGATTCATCATATTTCTTTAAAGGACCCGATCTACAGTGAGTTGGAGACCAGATGATGGTGTAGGTGACACTGAACACCTCCCTTTTGCTCCTGTGCTGCGTGGAGGCTATTTTTGTCCCTCCTGTGACCGTTGGAGCGTCTCTCACTGACAGCTGACCACAGGGGCCAAATCAAAACAACGACAGCACAGCCACCAACCTGTTACAGCGCTGAGACCAGCACAACACCCTGCTGGACACATACAAGACTCACATCCGAGGGAAAGGAGGTTTCATATTCACCATTCTCTGTCACCCTCTGAATCTGAGTGAGCTTAAGCGATATGACCTCAAATGAGGAGGACAAAGATCCTGATATTGAGCTTTTTGTGAAGGTAAGCATGAAGATAACCTTTAATGAGCTATTTTACTGTGTTTTGTGCACTTAATCAATAGTCAGCAGTCAGGAATCATTGGCAGCATTACCTTTGTATGCAATCTGACAAGTTTCTTGGCTACGGTTGAGGTTCAGATGGGCGTTTGGCTCAGGATAGGACTCAAAAGGGGGCAGGTAACATTTCAAAGCAGAAACTCTGGGCTCCTCTTGAATTATTTCTTTCTTTCTATCAACACCTCATGCTCTAATTCCTCTGAAGGGCTGAAGGGAACTTCTGCTGCTTACTGTGGTTAGTTTTGCATTACGTTTTGCAGATGTGGTGACATTTAGAGAACATTTGAAATTGCTGAAAGAATACAAATGTTGAGAAAGAAATTATTATTAAAAGCATTTATAAATCAAAGAACCATCACAATCGCATAAGGTCAGATACTGTATTTATTCCATGTGGCGTCTTATTGCATGAGTCAAGGTTATAAATAGAGCTAATAGTGACAGAAAAACTTTGACTGGCATGTGTTTACTGCTTGATTGAGTTGCTGAATATTGATATATGTCCTTATTTGTGATGTTTGCCAAGTTGCTTATTTGCTTAGTGAATTGACAAAACCCCTAACTCTTAGTTTTAAACTTTCACATACTGTGTTACAGACATTAATGATTCCTTAAATCATGTGTCTTCTTGTTGTGTCCTGTTACTTTGCTGTGATCTGGACAATGAATCAAGCACAAAAATGTTACTGATCACAGAGATTTAGAAGTGCTCTTTTAAACTGAGCCAGTAGGTAACCACCTCGAACGTTCTTTTGACCACATATAGCAACATGCAAAAAAGCACTCTAAACAGTAAACACCATAGCAACAGCATAGAAATGCCCTGGTAACCAGCTTTAACTACTCACACTTTAAAACACAAAGCCGTTTTGGGTCATTCAAAGAACTTTTAGTGAACAGTTCTCAAAATAACCTTTTTTGTCTTGTGTAGAGAACATTTGAATAATCTAAAGAACCTACAGTATTTCACTATAAATAACCTTTTGTGTAATGGAAATGCCCTATGGATGTTAAAAGTCCTTCATGGCACTAACATATCAATAAAGAACCTTAATTTTTAAGAGGACAAGGGCCACTCAGAAATCCAATAACTTCTTTTAATATTAAAATTATATTTAGTCCTTGCTCTGAAGATCTTTTACCCCATGGGAAGGTATAAAGTTGGGTGTATTGAGTAATGTCAGATTAAAAAAACTTCCCAGTCACGTACAGTAAATGTCTCTGTGTGAGCATGACCACAAGTGTAACATGAGCAATAAGTTGGACATTCGATCGGAACCAATCAAGCGTTGAGCGTTTAACTCAGACGGGTGTTTGAAAACTAACCTCTTTGCATTTTATCCTAGCAAGTGATAAACACATTAATTTAGGTGGCTAGGACAATGTCTTACCAAGTTCTGTTGACAGGTACAGTATGACCCAAAACCCCATTGCTGTGGGCTAATGGGGCAGGTAATGGAATTTCCATGTATAATTCAGCTCGAGCGCGGATCTGATGTCCAGCTCAGGTTACTGGCCCAGTTTAAGGACGCTATTGGATAGCTTGATTGTCTAATTTCAGATATGGAAAATTGGCACTGAATCCCATTGGTTCTTTGTATTGTGTACTATTGTTTTGAAGATTACAAATCATGTACTGAATGGTGAATGACTTTCAGGGGTTTACTAATCTCACATTTGCTCTAATTATTGAAGAATAAATGGAATTTTCCATTTTTGTGACTTGGAAATATTCACTATTCGCTCCTTTCTTCCTTTGATTTCTGCTCCAAAAAACTGGTACCTTCCAAAAATTTGCATTTGGAGGGTCATTCTGCATTTTTCTTCTAGTGAAGATCTTCAGTAATTATCAGTTCTAGAAAATTCCAGAAAGTTCTCAACAGTCCCAGAAAGTTCTAAACAGTTCTAGAAAGTTCCAGAAAGTTCTCAACAGTCCTAGAAAGTTCTAAACAGTTCTAGAAAATTCCAGAAAGTTCTCAACAGTCCTAGAAAGTTCTAAACAGTTCTAGAAAGTTCCAGAAAGTTCTCAACAGTCCTAGAAAGTTCTAAACAGTTCTAGAAAATTCCAGAAAGTTCTCAACAGTCCTAGAAAGTTCTAAACAGTTCTAGAAAGTTCCAGAAAGTTCTAAACAGTTCTAGAAAGTTTTAGGAAGTGCTACAAGCAGTAAAGTTTGTTGTATGGTTGTTCCAATTTTTTATCTGGGGTGACCTTTTTTTAACTTCGAGGAATTAGGGCATTTTTCATTGTTTTTAGGTGCAAAAGTTCATCAATTTATGATACAGGAAATCTTTTATTTAAAACATATTCAAAACGTATAACCATAATATCATCTATTATACACATTTTTAGGACATAATTCATTGCAAGAATCTTTATATTGCTGATTTGCAAAAAAACATTTTCAAAAATGTATCCTGCCATCAAAATACTGGTACAGTACTATTGTACTTTGATATGTGTCATGATTATCATATTCATATATCTTACTGTATATTATGTTATTTATATTACTATTTATTTATAGTATCTTACTGTATTTATTATCTTACTGTTATTTATATCTTACTGTATATTACTGTATTGAGTCTGGTTTGTGTTCCTCAGGCTGGCAGTGATGGTGAAAGTATCGGAAACTGTCCTTTCTCTCAAAGGCTTTTTATGATCCTGTGGCTAAAGGGAGTTGTGTTCAACGTCACCACTGTCGATCTGAAAAGGTAATTAAATATTGTTTTTTTAAATTGTTTTTTTTTTTTTTAGTGCTGGGCAAAAAAAATAAAAATAAAATAAAATTCATCGTTTTTTAAAATGCGGTCAATTCGATATCGTTTTCAAAAGCCTTGAATCAATCATTTTTTTTCCGTTTTTATTTGCGAAAACATAATATGTTCAGTTCCGGACAGTTGAAGGATCCGTCACTGTCCCGATCAGGCCAGTGCTGCATGTTCACGAAAGATGATCATTTGCACCATGTTTTAAGCCTTGCCAATCCGAACAATGCGCCCAGAAAGCCGATTCGTTTTCAGACAACTCGCGAATAAGAATACCCAATTGAGTTCTCTTTCTTGTCTTCATCTGCTTGAACGGACAAATTCACGCAAAATTATATCAAAACGCCACTTTTGGCGAGTGTTCTTCTAGTAAACATAGTTGGTTATTTCTTAAACAACGTAAACCGTTGAGAAAGACAACACATGTGGACAGTATCGGTATAATGGATCTGTGCGTTAGTCTTAAAGCGACAATAGATTCCTGCTGCCATCAGTGTTTTTAATTAATCAAACAACAAAAGACAAAGAAAAAAATCACTCACTGCTCTTGACTGAATAACTTTTGTAACTTTAAAAAGGATTAATCTATATTTAATTTATATAGAATATGCAGCATTGTTCTATTGTATTTATATTTGTGCTTTTGCTTGCATTTTTATTATTTGTTCTTACTTTATTAATGAATGTTTACTAGTCTTTAATAATATTTAAAATTCCTATTAGTTAGATACAGTGGCATAACTTGTTTTAAAAAGTGTGGGTACAATAATAAATGCACAAATTCAAAAACAATAACCATATATTTATTTTTTTGTGGTTGGAAAAATTATTCATTGAACTGAATTGAATCGAATTGAGATCTTGCAAATTGGAATCTAATTGATTCGGGACATCTGTATCAATATCCAAACCTATTTAAATCATCTCAGGTTACGACTGTAACCCTAGTTCCCTGAGAAGGGAACGAGACGATGCGTCGATATCACTTTGGGAACGCTCCTGCGTGATTGCATCTGAAGCACTTGTATCAACTAGTCCAATGGCGAGAGTGGGTGTCACGGGCGGGTGACGTGACGACCAGGAAAGGATTAAGGACATCCGGTTTAGAACCACGCTAGCTTCGAAAAGGGCCAAAGCAAGTCGATCACAGGGATGTAGGAAGTATGGCAAAGTGACGCATCGTCTAGTTCCCTTCTCAGGGAACTAGGTTTACAGTCGTAACCTGAGACGGTCCCTTTCGAGGGAACTCGCGATGCGTCAATGACGCTTTGGGAATGAGAATGCCCAATACGCCATACGAAACAGAACCTGTCTGTGTGAATACTGCACAACTAAGACAAGAGCATTTGAGAACCTGGGGAAGCGCCCAGGTTGAAGTTGCAAAACCTTATGAATGTGAGTGGAGAGGACCAGCCTGCCGCATACCACATCCTACAGGGATATCTACATATATAATAAGGCTTCTAAGCCGCCATACTCCCGTCCTGGTCTAAAAGCACCACGGAGGAAACAACCAAAGGTCCCCTGTAGGCCAGTAGGCTCGGCCAGTACGGTTCTACTAGTAGTATAATTATTCCATCCCGGGGGACCTTGTCCAAAACTCCAGGGAGCAGAGTAATCGGGGAAAGATGTACAGACATAGCCTTGGCCATGTCCATACCACAACGTCCAGCCCAAAGGGAGCTGGGTGTGTGAGGGAGAACCAAAGTGGGCCATGTGTCGTATCCTGAGACGCGAAGAGATCCACTTGTGCCTGGCCATAAACCCCCCAAGTGTGCTCCACCACCTCGGTGTGGAGCCTCCATTCCCCGGGCCTCAGCCCCTGCCTCAACAGGATGTCTGCTCCTACATATTTATGTAAGAGACCACCGATGTGTTGTCTGTATGGACAAGCACATGATGGTCTCTCAGGTCTGGGAGGAATGTCTCAACGCATTGAAGACTGCCATCATCTCCAGGCAATTTATGTGCCAAAAAATATGATGACTCCTCCACAGGCCCTGGGATGAGCGGCCTCCCATTAACGATCCCCAGCCTCCCCAGATAGCAACTCGATGGCAAAGAGCTCCTAACACCGAAACCTGGGAAAGGAACCAGTATTTCCTCCATATAACCAAGGCGCGGAGACACCGCCGCGTGATCTTGATCGTACGAAGTGGGTTTCCCCTCGGGGAGAATAAATTCCGGGCTCAGAATAAATTGCAGACCAGGCAATAGTCAAAAACAAGATAATCAGTCATTAAAACATCTGTTCCAAAGGGAAAATATGAAGTAGAATCAGGCAGACGAGAAGTCAAAACCCACAATGGAGAGGGCGGGGTATCTGAAACCGCACTGCTACTGAACTGATGACCTTAAAGATGAGGTATGGCCCAATTAACCTGGGTGCCAGCTTAAGTGCTTGGTGGAAAGCCACAACTTCTGCACACAGATATACCTGGGTGCTACAGTTCGGCAGCGGTCAACAGAGGTGAGCAGCTCTTTTAGTACACCCCTTGGATTGGATAAACGCCTCCTTGGCCCTCCTCCAGGTATGACAGAGTGCTGGATAAACGCCTGGACGAAGGAGACAACAGCCTCGGCACCCTGGGAAGGAAACAGAGGAGGTTGATAACTGAGACAACGCATGAATGGGGAAAACCCAGTCGAGGACACAGGCAAGGAGTTATGGGCATACCCAAGTAAGCTGCTCCAGGTAGAGGTTCGGTCTGGCTGTTCGTCTATGGATGGGACCCTGAGGACAGACTGTCGGAGGCACCCAGCTGCTGACAGAATTCCCTCCAAAAGTGGGACATAAACTGGGCCCCCTGTCAGACACCACATTCTCCGGAAGGCCGTGAATCCAGAAGACGTGGTCAACGACCACCCGGGCCATCTCCCTAGCCGAGGGGAGTTTGGGAAGGGGAATGATTTGGAAAATCGATCAACCACGGTAAGGATCACAGTATTGCTGCTGGATGGAGAAAGACTGGTAACAAAATCAAGGGCAATATGTGACCTGGAGTGGGAAGGAAGGGGAAGGGGTTGCAGCAGACACAACGGTAGGTTGATTGGAAGACTTGTTTTGAGCACAGACTTTGCAAGCACCCACGAACCGACGGATGTCCTCAGTCATGGCCTGCCACGAAAAACGTTAACGGATGGCTACTAGCGACCTCCTCACACCAGGGTGCCACGTTAGTTTGGAGGACGGCAGTGCGGACCATCTCAGGCACAAATAACAGACCCGCCAGACACCCCTCAGGCACCTCGACTCCGGCTAGGGCTCGCCTGACCCGGCCCTCGACACCCCAGGCGACAGCCCCCAACACTCGCCCTGAAGGCAGAATAGTATCGGGAAGAGCCACATCATCAGCAGTGTTGCCAGAATTGGGCTACTTTTAAGTTAAGAAAATTGCATATAAAAAATTCCACGGGTTGATTTCCACCCCTGTAAGTACGATTTCGGATCCCCCCAGCCAGTGAAACCACTCCTCCAAAACCTGACACACCACCAGCAGCTCTCTGTTGCCGGTGACGTAACGGTGTTCTGTGGGAGAGCGACGTGTGAATAATAAGCACACAGATACAACTTATTATCATGAGGGGATTTTTGAGAAAGAACTGCTCTGACACCCACCTCTGATGCGTCCACCTCCACCACAGACTGCCTACTGGAAATAATTTAATCATTTTACGAGAGCCAGTCAGAGACAGCTCTTCCCGTTGCAGGGTCTAATCCCCTCCACTAAGATGATGGACCCCAGGTACGGAACCAACTGTGCATTAAAGGTACACTTCTCAACCTTCACAAACGACTGGTTCTCTAACAGCTGCTGTAGCACTTGCCTGACATGTTGGATGTGCACCTGAAATAAGCGAGGGAAAATTAAAATGTCATCCAGGAACACAAAGACGAATTTACTGATCATGTCTCTCAGTATGTCATTGACGAGTGCTTGGAAGACGGCCGGGCACGGGGCATTGGACAGGGTAAATATTGGTCGAACCAAATATTCAAGATGCCACATAGGGGTACTAAAAGCTGTCTTGCACTCGTCCCCCTCCCTCATCCGAAACAAGATGCTAAGCATTGTGTAAGTTCAATTTCGTGAAGAACCTTGCAGGACCTCGAAGGCTGTAGACATAACCGTTCAGGAGCAGACAGGGAGAAAAGGCGTCCGCGAGGAGGAATAGGTGCCGGGAAGGAGGTAAATAGCACAGTCATATTGCCAATGAGGAGGAAGAGAGAAAGCTCAAGACCCACTGAAGAACGCTCCGCGGAGCAGAGATCCATCTGACATGCTCAATATAATCTAATTAAGCTAAAATAACTGCCAACGAGCAGAAGAGCTCAGGGCCAGGCTAAACACAATAGAAGAGAGAATAGATCGCAGGCCATGCAATAGTCAAAAACCAGATAATCAGTCTGTAAAGCGTCTGGTCCAAGGGGAAAGCAAGGAGAATCAGGCAGACGAGAAGTCAAAACCCAGGCTAACAGCGAGCAAGTGATAGTGTCCATATTTTAAAGCTTTATACTCTGCATCTAAATGTTGCTCCTCTCATCCTTTTCTCACTTCACAGATTAAATATGTCTTATACCTTCCTTTCTGCTCTTTCTTTCCTCCTTCCATCTCTGACTTTAATTTCCTGACTACACACTCATTTCTGTTTCTAAAAAATAAATACTAACTATAAAATAACCAGTGAATGTCAATTTATTTGATGAATTTTAGTATAATTACTGAAGGTTGAAGGTCACCCACTTTACCCGAATTACACTGCCCCGCTTTATCTAACACATTCAGCCAAAGAGGGCCAGCATTATTTAAACACCTTTCAAGAAAACTAACAATTTTTTTTTCATTATTTGCATTTCATTCCTTGTTAACTGTAGCAACAAACAAAATCAGAAACTGTCACAATAATATTTAATTACATTTAGTGAGCTACCTTATAAGTTAGAAATTAAAATCTTATGTCAAAGGGTTTTCGGTTTCACCTTGGCCACAGCCAAAAGTGTCATATTGTATCAACCAAAACTATTTAATCATTTAAAGAAATAGTCTCTTTAATGAAAGACCATTGTTGTGCTCTGTATGTGTAAACCTATTGAGCACAGTTCAATGTCTTGAATTTTGTTATTTCAGCTTATTTTATTTGCTTGTTTTATCTTATTTTAAATCGTCATAAGTAATCTTGAGGCCCGCTTGAAAGTTTGTTGAGGCACCCTTGTGGGCCCTGGGCGAGAACCTTTGCTTTACATGTTTGTCCCACCAAAATACCCTAACGCTGTTTTATTAACATTGAGAAGAAAACTGCTTTTTTAATTGGTCTGCAGAAAAGACATTCTCTTCTACATTGTGTAATAATCGAAATCAGAAAAATCAAAAGTTTTTCATTATTCTTCAAGGAAACCAGCTGATCTTCATAATCTCGCTCCTGGAACTCCCCCGCCATTCCTTACCTTCAATGGAGAAGTGCGAACAGACATCAACAAAATCGAGGAGTACTTGGAAGAGATGCTAGCACCTCCCAAGTAGGTTGACAGGATGCTGATAGATGGATTGATTGTTTATGTAATGTGAACAGCGTTGTTGTTATTTTTTTCTCTTCCAAAGGTATCCAAAACTGGTTGCAAAGAACAAGGAGTCAAATACAGCAGGAAATGACATCTTTGCAAAGTTCTCAGCCTACATCAAGAACACAAAGCCAGAAGCCAACGCAAGTGAGTTTAACGTCTGTTCTGTAACTTATTAGACAGGTTGAAGGAATATCTACAGCTCTTTATGCATGCTCTGCTGTCAACGGAAAAATATGGAGCCACATGTTATCCAAAGCTCATTCACATTCCGCTAGGCCTTTACAGGGATTGTCTTGACTTAAAGTCACTATATTTCTTCAGATAAAAACATTCAGCTCAAGCACATATCAAACTTTTGGCTGTGTAGGTCTGGAGAAGGCGCTACTGAAAGCTCTGAAGAAACTGGACAACTTCCTTAACTCCCCTCTCCCGGATGAGATTGATGCCGATGGTACGGGGGAGAAGTTCTCCAACCGAAAGTACTTGGACGGCAATGAATTAACGCTCTCAGACTGCAACCTCCTCCCTAAACTGCATGTAGTGAAGGTGACGTACCGCTGGGAAATCTGGTGTAATTGATCACTTAGTGCAAGATAACATACTGGTGATTCCTGAAACGTTCTAGGAGTGACTTTTTATTGAACTGAATCCTATTTTTTTAAAGTTAAAAGTCTTTTGAACATTCCCACCATTATTGCCAGGAATAAAAGATATAGTGGGGCAAGTTGTCACACTTCGTTGTCACAATGGGATCCTGTTAATTTATTAACACTGATTTGAGAAGAATACCTTTTCTGAAATATGAAATACTGTCTAAATTAAAAGCAGTCATCTTCTACACTGTATTTTTGACTTGTTTTTCAATAAAATATCTAAAGATTCTTAAATCAAGAAGCAAAATAAAGTTTTGTTTTCTATCTGCCAATGAAGTAAGAAAAATTTACTTAATTCAAAGGGAAAACAATTGTATTTTTCTGTATTGGAAAACAAGTCAAAAGTACTGAGTAGAAAATGATTAATAATATTTTTTGCAGTGCACATCACATCTACATATACAATTATATTAAAACAATACATATACAAAATTAAAACAATTCATGAAGCAAAGCAACATGCAAAGATATACAGCAATTGAGGATTTCCATAAAATTACAACATATAACTTAAACATATGTGACAACTTACCCAAACCTGACATTTAATAAAATACTTTTAGGATGATTTGTTCGGAATATAAACTGGCAGTGTCAGTTGTTTGGTTTCATCATAATTTTTCTTCCCACATTTATGCAGGTGGTTTCTAAGAAATTCCGTAACTTTGAGATTCCATCAGAGTTGAGTGGATTTTGGAGGTACCTGCAGAACGCCTATGCACGTGATGAATTCACCAACACCTGTGCGGCAGACAGAGAGATTGAACTGGCCTATCAGGACGTGGCCAAGCGGCCGGGCAAATGAACACGCACCAAGCAATGACTCTAATAATCATATGCAAAACTGGTGAAAGAGAAAATGATTTTCCTTCAGCAGTTCTTGAGCAGAATTTGCCATATTGGCTCAATCTTGTGATATTCTAAACTGTTACTTGCCCTCGTCATGCTTGTGAGTACTTCCAATGCTATCTCACGGCCAATTCGTATCTGTGAGGTCGTATGAATTCGTACGAATTAGCCACCTCGTAGTAATACGTACGAATTGCAGTGAGATCGGGTTGGTACTTCCATTACTATTGCCATTATGTTTACTGACTGTAAGTGACATAAACTGCTCTATTAGTGTCGCTATATATGACGGTCTAGAAAAAACACTGTGCCACTGTTGCTAAAACTTTTCAGGGTTGGATGGTGATTCTATTCATTTAAAGTCAAACTCTTTCTGTAAAGCCCTTTGCGTTTTTGTGTTGCATAAATTATTTTTGCTAGCTTTTGAAACAGTAGCCTGATATAAATTTGTGCTTTATCTGAGAGTATTATATGTAACCTTAGTATTTATTATCAAGTCAAGTCACCTTTATTTATATAGTGCTTTTTACAATACAGATTGTTTCAAAGCTGCATATTATGGTTGATGTTTGTAAATTTCTGAAAGAGAAAAAAAGTGAAAGAATTAAATTTCTTTAGAATTGACTTGGAAGCAATTCTATTTAGGTACACAGCCCCACCTAGTGGTGAAATTAATACAACTGAGCTATTTAAATTGACCTAATTCTGCAGATGATATACACTGCTCGACCAAATAAAAGTCGCTGTTTGGTTTTAAATAGGCAAATGCTTCATTATTGCAGTGATTATAATGTTTCTAGCCTGTTATATATTTGGCAACAGTTCTTCTAAACCTAACTGATGGATTCTGTAGCTTCTCATTTCTTAAACAACCATGTAGGAAGACAGACACATCATGGCCATATTCCAGGATGACAATGTCAATTCAAGATTCATCAGACTCAACTGGGAAAGAACGGTTGTGAGGAGAATGAAGAATAATTTTCACACATGAATTGGCATCTCTGAATCCAGACCTTTAAATCATTGAAAGTCTTTGGGATGTGCTGGAGGAGACTTTACAGAGTGCTGGACTCTTGCATTCTCAATACAAGATCTTGACTAAAGATTGATGCACCTCTTAAAGGAAAAATCACAACATTTATTTCCATCAAGAGGTTCCATCAATATTATTTCCACCAATTAATGTGTGGAAATTATTCTTCATGCTCCTCCCAACATTTCTTTCACAGTTTGAGTCTGATAAATTTTAAATTGACATCGTCATCCGGGAATATGGCCATGATGTGTCTTCCTACATGTTTGCTTGAGAAATGAAAAGCTACAAACTCCATCAATTAGGGCTAGAAGAACTGTTGTCAAATATATAACATGATAGAAACATAATAATCACTGTAATAATGATCCAATCATAGACTCTTAAGCATTCGCCCATTTAAATCCCCCCTCTTTTTTTTTGGCCAGGCAGTGTACAGACACTGACACAAAATTACATAATATTTAAGATGAATCTGTTTCTATTATCAAATTAAAGCCATCACACAAAATAGGCACATGTATAGGTCTCAGGTATCTCTAGCCCTGCCTGGAATTTTCATATACTTGAACTCATGGTCTCTTATAAGAAATATATATATTTTTTATAAAGCTTGTGATGCCTCTTTTGTTTGGTCACACATGTGTTGTACTGCAAGATGAATATTTCAAAGTGAAAATAACATGTCGTCGATTACCACAGATATTCGACGACTTGTCCCTCAGCTACGATGGAATTCAAATAAGAAAATAGCTTATTTTTTCAAAACAAAAATGTGTCTCATGTGATCTGTAAAGTTAACCGAACTCGTCCTTGTAGCTGTGGAACTTCTTTTCTAGTCGGATATTCGCACTTAATGAAGCTCCTGTCTTGTATCCTCCCCCGTTTTGTGAGACAGTTACCACGTTTATCGACTTGGCGTGGTCATGAGTTACACGTGCATTTTTAATTGTTGTGTAGCTCTACGTTCAAAACCATTTTTATGCTTTGTGTATTGGCCCATATAATTTCATTGTAAGAAAACGCTATTTTTGTTTTATCTGAGTTTAGTCACCATTTATCTTCAGTGGCATGGATATGTTACATGTTCTGTAGAGTTTATTTTGTGTTGAACCAGCCTAAAACCTGTTGTTCTGGCAAGATGACTGTCTTGATGTTTTTAGAGGTGTTTTGGCCACTTGTCAGGCTGGGCGATCATATAACTAGCTAAACCAGTCGAACACCAGCCTTGCCAGGTTAAAAGTAAACCACATTAAAACATGTTAAGTTGAAGGTTTTTGTTATTTTCCCCAGCAGGATAAAGATTAACATTAATTAATATTCATTTACACACCTTACCTTGAATAACTCTGCAGTTGGTAACATATTCATATGGCATAAGTAACTTGGCGTGGTTACAACCGAACATCTGCTGAGTTCCAACAACTGGATACAATAGAGACGCTTAAGATAATATTTCATGAAAACCAAATGGTCACCCTCTATCAAACTGTCAAATATGTGTGAAAAAAGCTGTCATTCCATCTGATTTCCAGCACATGCGATGTCTGTATGTCAGGTTTAGCTGGCAGCAGTGTAATATTGCTTCAGTATTAAACAAGCATGGAGATCAGATTGGAACACATGCCGAAACAGGAGAGGTTTTCCTCTAGTAGCTCAGGGCCGCTCGGCCTCATGGGTTTTAATTACCCTACGTCCTGTTGAGAAAGCCCTTTCACCATCTTCGAGCCGTCCAACACATTTCTTTCACTGCAAATTTAAACCATCTGCATTCATGTCTGAAGTCTTTATTTGGGCAGTGGGGCAAAGGGCCGGTCAAACATGCGCTTTGCTTCTTTCCTTGATTGTTTTAATAAATTTTGCACCTATCTGGATGAAATGTCCATACAAGGTCGAGTCGACTCGCTCACATCCCAAGCATCAACGCACCAAACACCCAATCATCTGTCTTCAGATGGAAATCCTTCAACATACTTTTATTTCCCCCCAAAAAAAGTATTCTCAACATGTGTCAAAATCAGTTTTTTTTTTTCCAAATGTATTTTTCATTTTTCTGACTTGCATTGGCTTATTTTTAATTAGTCACTTCTGTATAGATATACAGTAGACAGAAAATTGTACTTTACCATGATGATGCTCATGCCACTCCAATTTACAATTAATGTTGGAGTTTTGCAGTTTCTCCATCATTAAAGCGACACTATTTTTACATTTTTTAAAATGGACACAATTTAAAGGGGTCATGAATTGAGAAATCAAATCTTCCATTGATCTTTTGACATAACACGTCATTGTACTTTAAAAATGTCCTGAACGTTTCAGAACTCAAGAATTCCTTGTTAGTCCAAAAACACCTATTATTGAAACCCATCTGCCCAAACGTCTCGTTTTGGATTGTGTCACATTATGACGTAATAGTGCGACAAAAGATTGCCGCTGCAGAAGAAAATGTATGCCTACATCTACATCGTCTCTCATCGCCTATTTGTGCATGTCATGTAGTAGTAAATACGAGAGAGATGCAAACACAGGATTACTTCAGCAACAAGACCATAGAGATGTCTCTGAGGATTACAAGATGTTTTGAAGTGCCAAGTTGTGGAAAAACAGTCTTTGCATTGCCTTACTTGTGATCCTAACATTAAGAAAGCGTGGATGAACTTTTAACGCAGTTCCAGAACACGTCAGTTAGACACTGTTCGTATGTTCGCTTCATTTGACCGCGGATTCATTTTTAAACAAGACACAATTTGGCCCAGGCTTTTTAGGGTGTGTTCACACTTGGCATGTTTGGTTCGATTAAAACGTTATCTGGGGCGATTTCTTTATTAGTGCGGTTCATTTGAATAAGTGTGAACGCTCCCACCAAACCCTGATATAAGCCACCAAATAAGCGTGCCGAGACCGCTGGAAAAGATGGGTCTCGCTCCGCTTCCAAACTAATTCTAAAATGCGCTAAGGTCCTGACCAAGTGAACCAAACTACAAGTGTGTGTGATCATACCCTTAGAGAGAGTAAAAATAAAAGATGATGCAGAGCCGACTATATTGGATCCAAGAGTTATGTTTCAACACAAGTGTGAGTGACAATGTTTTTACCATGTGTCACTATTGCTTTGTTTGTTACAGATCGTTTGATATGTATTGAGTATTTACGTATGCTGTTGCTCCCCAGTCAAACTGTGAATATCCTAGTTGTGATTTGCTGTTCTTTCTTTTGCTTCTGCATTAATGTGGTTAATGCGTTGGATTTATCATATACGGATGAAAGCACATAGAGAATGCTGCTTTTGTTATTGTTTCCATAAGCCTTTCTCTGTTATCCTGAATAAAAGCTTCAGTGAGCAACATCTTCTGTTTTTTCATGAGTATGCCATTACAACATGTTTAATTTTATTTAAAACACAACACTGCAAATGACAATGTATACTTTTTTCACTTTATCGAAAAGGATGAACGATGAATAGCCCAAGAACGACAGTACCGGTACATTCATTCATAATCCCTTTTACACAAAACACTGTAAGGTATCATGTCAACTATAACTGTGGTAATTCCAAGTGCTACTCATAAAGAATATGTGGTATGTAACAAGATATTTTTCAACATTAGAAATGTTCAAAACAATTCTACACATGTAATGGTGGGGAAGATTAAAATTATTTTAAACTGCAACTTACCCAATCATAGCAGTGGGCGTTTACTTCCAAGTCTTGAATGCAGCATGCCTATCAAAACAGAGTGTTTGAAAGAGAGGGTCAAAAACAGGATAGAAAACAGCCTATTACTTCTAAATTAGGATGTTATTTTAATATAAAAATCTTGATAACATTATAAGTGGACCTCAGAGAGCATTATAAAAAAAATGCAGTTTATGATCCCTTTAAAAAATAAGTGATATTATCATAAATCAATCTTCCAAACTGGTTTTGCCTTACCCTAAATTACTATGGTAAGCCTATAATAATTATTTATAATTTGGGATTGTTTTTTCCAGAGAAACTGCATAGGCCTAATGTATTTCTGTCATTCCGTTGTGAGTGTTTGTGTCATCATACCCATAAATAAAGGAATGAAGATCAGGTAATATTCTGTGGAAGGTGTCGTAGTACTGTAGCTCAAAACTACAACCTTGAGCCAAAACGAGTTTGCAAGAAAAAAGTGAAAGCAACAGTACCCAAAATAAAACACAAATCAGCATTGATTCCATAGCATCACTTTAAATAGCCTAGCCGAGCTATAACAGTTTACACCATTAAAGTTCATTATGATTTTACTTTTTTAAACTTTAGTTAGTATGTAATGTTGCTGTTTGAGCAAAAACCACATATGCAAAGTTACGACGCTCAAAGTTCAAAGCAAAGGGAGATATTTCATTTCACAGAAATCTACATTCATCAACTAACCATTTAGAAATGTCCTGTTGCATTCTACATGTAGTCACTTTATGATTCTCTCCATCTTTGCCTGAATCCGGTTTGAGCATAAAAGCCTAAAAGTTTTTGCAATTTTCAGAGTGGGTCTGTGTGAGGTAATCGAAGATGCTAACATACCAGCTTTTGAAGGTCCGCGTTCTCAGCTCATTTGCATTTAAAGGGACACACACAGAAACGTTTTCCCTCATAAAGTGACAATTTTAACATGCTATAAAATATCTGTGGTATGTTGAGCTAAAACTTCACATACACTCTTGGAACATCAGAGACTTATTTTACATCTTGTGAAAAGGGCAGTATAGGACCCCTTTATCTTATCTAATATTAATAGCAATAGGGAGAGTAAAGTTTAAATATGTGGCCTGAATAAAGTGTGCATTTAAATTCGGCCCAGTTGATTCTTGTTTTGCATTTCATCTCAAATGCCTTTACACTTGGTCCAGGTCTAGACAATTGTCTGATATGTTAAATTCATGAAGTGTGCTTAAATACCACCAAAAGCCGCGTTTCCACCGCGGGAACTTTCCCCAGGAACTAGGAACTTTGGGCTGGTACTCGGTGTGTTTACACCACAGGAACCAGGGTCTAAATGAAGTTCCGGGTAAATATTTCCCCCTCCGAAAGTCCCTGTTGGCGAGGTAGTACTTTTTTAAAGTTCAGGAACTTTCGGGGGTGGGACTTGTGCGCTGAACGTGCTGATTGGTTGTGTTCACGCCGCATTTTGATTGGATGACTCCACGCAGCATTCTATTTTAACCGTGTATATACTGTCTATGATTTTAACCGGCATTTTTAAAAATGTATTGCGGTTCGTGGCTTCATGCAGTAAGAGTTGTCTGTCTGGAAATATGGAATTTAATTTAAAAAAAAAATACAGCTGGACCGACGACGAGGTTCGGGCTTTATTAAGCGTATTTGTGTAACAGGAAATTTTCTGCGCGTTCGTCCCAGCCATCTCACTGTCAATGTCCGGATCGTCTAATTTTATAGCATTACGAGCTTTCTGAACACATATAGTATCAGTGCTCGTCTCTTTTCTGCCGTTTTGTTAATTACCTCATTAGTAAACCAATAGATGATCATCACAAACAACCTCAGCACAGTTTGAATCTCCTCCATATTTATTATAATGTGGCGCTCAAAACTGATTACTGTCCGTCCAGACTGGGAGGAGCGGACGCGCGCACTTTATAATCTTCCCGGTACTTTAGACCGCGGTGTAAACGCAGAAAGCAACCGGTCTGGGGCAAAAAAAGTTCCTGGGACAAATTGTTCCGGGTAATTTCGGTGGAAACGCGGCTATAGAGAATTTTGGGTGGGCTCTTTTACCTCGGACTAGTAACCGCACACAACCACCTAGTATCCGCACATCAACGCACTGACAACCAATCAGATCACCTCTGCCAAATCCTGACTGGTGAGAGGAGGAGCTGGGGATGGAGGAGGGTAATTCGCTCCTGAGAAACGCGATAGATAACGTGACCTGCCAGAACTAACGCTACGCTTGATGTTCTTCAGGAAATATAGAAAATCTTAATTTTAAAATGATTTTACAGTGTTTACTAACTGGAGTATATTTTATTTTGACAGAAACTCCAGTAACTGTGTTTGGTTGGAAGAAAGCAAGAATGATACCATTACAGTACTGGAAGAATCACATTATATATCCTAAAACCGGCAATTACGTGTGAGAAAATGAGTCTTTTCCTGAATGCTTCTACCTTTCTTGAAGGGTGTCAAAGCAGCGGTAGACACCGACCTCATTACTCACTTCCCACCTGATTTAACTTACACTGAAGTGGCAATTGCATTTTCATAGCTCAAAACCAAAAAGTAATCTAAAGCAGAGCCCACTCCATGGACACTGCCAACACGCCACGCAAGAGGCATGCGATTCCTCCACAACTCGGCTTGGATCACCAACATCAGAGGATTTCAGGGCAGTAAAGTCAAGGCAACCTGTAGTTCACTCGGACCGTTTTATCAAAACAAGCGTTTGCTTGAGTCTTATAATTATAGGTTAACGCACAGAGTTGGATTCAAGCATCGCTGCGCAGTAATATCCTTTGAGATCTTGTTGGATTTGTGACTGTGAATCGGTCTTGCATCAGTGACATCGCCTGGGCTCTAAATGATACCAAATGTTGAAGTTTGCCCCTATTTCAAACAGCAGGGTAATTGTGGGTATGCATCAGTCAGATCTTGATTTAGACTTCAATGCTGTCTGTCTGCACCTCATGAAGAGATCCAAGAAGTTTCACATTTTATGGTGGAAAATTAAAAAGTCTGCATGCTGAGAGTGTATGAAATGCTGTTTGGTATTGTTTGCTTTGGTAGAAATATGTTTTTTGTCCATCGCCAACTTGCCTTTGGGATTTTGGGATATGAAATTGCTGCATACACACTCTTCTGTCTACTTAAAGTTTCCATCTCGCTTTATATACAGTATATACGTTATGCTTTCATGTGTTCTCCATCTGTCCATCTCAGTGTTTAGATCTGCATCCCAATGTCATTTATTTTTTCAGTGGAAAGCTTGAAACGCATGGTTCACCCCAAAATTTAAATTCTGTCAACATTTACTTAGTCTAATGTTGAGCCAAACTTGTATGACTTTCTGATTTCTACATAGGAATGCAAAAGGAGATATTTTGTGAAATGTTCAAGCCTCTGTTTTCTTTATCAGTTAACTAACACTATAATCATATAAAAAGTTACTTGAAATAAAATAATATATATATTATAAAAAATAAAAATAAAATGTGTAAAAAGAAATGACTAAAACTAACGCTAACACTTTATTAATCTTTGTTAATGTTAGTTAAAGCTGCAGTACGTAGCTTATCCTCTTTGTTGCCATCTCTGTTTGAAATCTGCAATTGCAGTCATTCGCGGAATTATCAACTTTACGTGAGTTGTGCCTCGACACGGCACAGCGCGGATGAACACAATGTTTAAAGGAGAATGTGTGGATACTGTCATTCAGAATCACAGAATCCACTTTTTGGAAGTAACATCCACTTTGTTCTGACCAACTAAGGGAAAAAAACCATTGCAGTAAATCGCGCTGATGAAATCTAACGATCGCTTCATATCACGTAAAACCGTGCAAATTATACTTTGTTCTCAAATTGTAATGTTAACAACATCAGCATTGCGTGATCTTTTTTTCTGTAGCCACTCCGAAGTCCGAACGAAGTCTTTTGCATTTTACAATGGGTGAATCTTGTCACTTGTGATTGTCGTTTGAGCCTTTCTGGATCCGCCATCAAATTAATACGTTTATTATATCAAGTGCTGTGAGAAAAGGCTATACATCTCCACCTCCAACATCCTCACACGCAATATAGCCTGCTAGCCGAGACACCTTTATGTGTACAGATGTGACTTAATGACGCAAAAGACATGCTCGAATTTCCCGCGGAAATCCACCAGTATTGGAATTAAAAACATTATTACAAGCTTACCGTTTTGAATCGAGCTACGGCAAGCAAATCATTTTAAACACTGGCTGGTTATGTACTTGCTCAAAAAAAATATTTTGGATAATTTTTAAGCCAAATAAGTTACGGGCTGGAGCTTTAATAAAAAAATACAGCTTTTCATTGTTTGTTCATGTTAGTTCACAGCATTAACTAATGTTAACTAATACAACCTTTGATTTTAATGGCGTATTAGTAAATGTTGAAATTAATATTAAATGATATTAAATTAATATTAACAAAGATTAATAAATGCTGCAGAATATTGTTCATTCTTAGTTCATGTTAACTATGGTAGTTAACTAATGTTAACTAATGAACCTTATTGCAAAGTGTTGCCAAACTAACTCAAATGAAAATTAATTCAAAATATTAATAAAAAAATACAACAATGACACAAAAAAACGAAAGCATGAACGAGACAAAAAGCACAATAACAGTAGTTTACAATTTGTGTGCTATATTTCTAATTAGAGAAGACTTGAAATAAAGCACAAATATACTTTTATAGTGCTTTTTATGTCCTTTCTGATGTGAAACAAAAACATTTAATCAAAATGCTTGTGATATCATCTTAACAGCTCGATCTACATCATATTTTTCAGTCAATGTGCCACCTTCGCTGTGAAGAGCGTGGATGACCCCTCTGTGGTCTTAATCTGAGCCGTCCTGCTCTGAGCCCGGTCAGGCCCCGCTGCATGCTGGGAAGATTGAGAGGGTGAGAGTGATGAGGTGGAACAGTGTCACTCACACACGTGTGTTTGTTTAGGCTTTGGCACTCTGCAGCTTCCAGCCAAGGTGTCAGAATGAGCCTCACTTCTGTTTCACACGTCCTTTTTCTGAAACTAGAGTCCACGTCAAGCAGGGCTCGAGAATAATGATGAAAGTGTTGATGCAGGTTCTTACGTTTCGTGTTGTCATAACATCAAACTACCAGTAAAATAGAATTATTCCAATATGACCACAATGTTTTTTTAAATAAAAATAATGTACACAAAAAAAATAAAAATAAAAATAAAAATAATATATACCACCAGATCGGTATCGGCCTATATATGATTACCGGTATTAGTAATGTTATTGGTATAAGAAAATTTTGCCGATATAAAGCCGATAAATAATGTATTTTTCCTTCAGATGAGACACTTCAGATGCGCACTTTTCACCATGATGCTTTTAAATTGCTTGAAATATGATTGAAAATCACTTCAAAAAGGAAAATACAGTTCAGTGCAACGTGCAGCACAAGTCTGTCATACGTACAATTATAATGAGGACATTACAATTCTGTTTGGGTTATGGCTTTTAATGGTGAGACTTTTGTTTTTGAAATCAGGCTCTCAAAAATTATATAAAAATTTGGATTTAGATTTATCGGCCAATATACCTGTATTGGTCATCGGCTTTCAAATATAAAGAATTATCGGTTATGGGTATAGGCCAAAATGTTCATATCCATGCATCCCTAATATTTGCGTTTAATATGTTACGATTAAATGGACGTGTTGCTTGAGAGCGATGTGCAAAGCATGCACATTAGTTGTGAAATTGATTCTAAAATTAATTATAATTATAATTTACACTTTATATATAGTTTTGTCCTAAACCTGTTGCTTCATAAACCAACTGACTAGATGATTCTCAAGTGAATTAAGCAAAGTGAGTTCATATTGAGATCTTAGACTTTTGTTTCTAACTTGAGATAAATAATTATATTAAATCGAATGTGTATGTTGGCTGTTTTGGCTGTCCATTGGCTGCTACATCTCAACACAATCTATAAACTTCATCAGAAGTTTACCTCATTCTCCAAAGGACTGATTTCGAAACCAGAGACTGTGATTAGAGACATCCATAACCAGACACAGATTAAGATTTATGCTTGCGCATCAGAAAATTGCTATTTCATGGTTTCTGAGGGCTTCTGTCCACCGTCTGTGACTCATAGCAGTATTAATGGAGACTGAATGACTGAGCTTTGGCTCCTTGCACTCATATCTCCTCTTCTCCTCCTCCATCCATCCTTGCCTCTCCTTAGCTGAAGGGAATCCCAAGTTTACCACGGCGTATGGTTTCCATCAAAACACCATACAGGGCGGCCACCACAAACACCCTTGCAACTTCATGTCAACTTTTTTTATTTATCCTTTTTTATCATGCTTACTACTGTTGTGTGCATGCAAGTTTTAGTGAAATATTTTCTTTAAGGAGCTCATCATTGTGATGCTGCAACTCTTTTAATTGTTATGTTGTGTTTTTGTTGTATTCCCACTGTTATCTGGTGTTTAAACATGTTTTTAACAGGAAGTTGGAAGAAAGATTACCCACATGAGGGCAGTGTTTCTTAAAATTTGCCCATGGCTCGGCAGTCGGCACAGACATGACCTTACAGTAAAAGAGGACTGGGAATGAGGTGATGCTGCATTTGAGGTCACACACACACACACACACACACACACACACACACACACACACACACACACACACACACACACACACACACACACACACACACACACACACACACACACACACACACACACACACACACACACACACACACACACACATGTATTTTTTTCCCTCTAATGAATTCAATTTGGGTTAGGGTTATGCTTCACACTGTTTGTGTGACAGCATTTGTTGATCATGAGCAAAAGACGCTGATCCAGGAGCACAACCTACTTGGCAACTTCACGGTCACTTATTTTTTAGCATCATAGAATCATGATCTTACCGGTGTGATCAGCTTTAGATAACATCTCTATACATCAGTCCCACCCTCCTCTTATAAAGTGTCTCGTTGACTGGAGGTGTTTAAAGATTGCGTGTTCCCGTGAGCTTCACACTTCATTTGTACGGAAACCTCCCAGCGGCAGCAAATACTTCACGAGCGCTGCCAGCATAAATCATCAGGCCCGACAAGCCAGTCTGCAACCTTCAGACAGCCATGGGACACTAAAGGGTCTCTATTTTCAGATGTCCCGCAGGTTTCGCCCTGTTAAAGGCGTCGGGGCATTGTCCTTGGCACACCTCCAGCCAAACTGGGACAGCACTATGCAGATTTGATTGCTTGTGAAGTGATTTGGAGCAACCAGGGGCTTAACCGTATGAGAAATGAGTGACCCTTACAACACGCTGTGAAACCAGAAGCCTCCTATTTCATCCAGAGAGGACTATAGGAAATGATGCGTAAATCAGTGTGCCTCAAAGAAAGACTTCTGTTCAGTTCTTGCATTGAAAAAAAAAAAAAGTTCAATAAACTTAATTCAATTAAATTGATGAAACCGTTTACCTAATGAAATTACGGATTATTTTTTTAAACTCTGGTGCTCTTTGCGTGTCGGTCAAAAATGACAAAAAAAATGTTTCAATGAAATTTAAAGGTGAACTATGCAGGGTTTTCTTTACCTAAACTGAACAGCTTCGGAGTCATTGGAATGGTTATATTACTTTTTTGGGGTTGAATGGTGGTCGTCTCGCACCCCCCTATCGCCTGTGAGCGGAAAACCCACCCGTGCAACTTCGGGCCGGCGGGCCAATCGCGTGATATCAGGTCTCGCGATGTAACGAATTGCTTTACAGCAAAAAAAATCTGCTAAAATTCTGTCTGCGCTCCCTCACGATGTTCGAACCCGAATGAAGAAGACGTTGTAAAGGATGCCCCGTCTGCTTTGATGTCGTTGATCTACTAGCCTCTGGTATCTGCGAGTCGCCAACGAGTTTTTCGACAGTGTTGTCAAATATCTATTCCGAAGCTGTAGGGGGAGCTCTATAGAGAGACCTGCGAGCAAAAAGCGAGAATACAGCGAAGAAATTCACGAAACTGCATAGCCCTGCTTTTATGTACTATATTTTAGTTTAGTTAATTTTTATTTAATATTTTGTATTTTTAAGGGAAATTTTTTGGTACTAAATTATATTTACGTTGTATTTATAATCCATTTTATTCACGTTTTGAGCATAGACCTAAAAATTAAATTTCCAACTTAAACTGTCGTAAATCTTGAATGCTTCAGAGCACAGACTTAAGTTTAATCTCTTTTCAAACACTCTTCAGATTATTTGCTGAAGTGAAAAAAGTTTTTAAAAGTGAAACAAATTTACAGAATTTTACGTTTATTGTAATGAAAAATGTGCAAGAAAACTATTTCAGTTTTTTATATGAAATATATATTTTCAAAAACATGTTTTACTCCAAAACTGTGAGAAAATCTAAACAAGATGTGTTGAGCTTTCAGATTGTGTTTGGCAGCAGTACCAAAAGTTTTCACTAGATGAAATTAAGTTTTGACCTCGAGGAGCACAAGTGTGGCTATGTTTTACCTGTTCACATAGAAAGTGCCAAAACCTTTACCAAGTTTCTTACTATTCCGATGAAAAAAGTAAACAAAGTCTTGAATGAACATAAAAAATTAAAAATTAAAATGATTTTGCTGCCTACCTCAATGAAATTGAAACCCATTTCAAAACTATTTTAATTTATACATTATTGCTGTAGTTCTGTTTTTTTCATGCAAATTGACTTAGTAAACATCAATGTTACAAATTAAATTGCAACGAAATTGTTCATTTGTGTAACTCTTGTATTTTGTCACAAGCAGTCAAAATATTTTTCTATGGAAGAACATTCACGCCTCAGTGTAAAAAAAAAGAAAAAAAAAAGAGATAATTGTATATGTCATGTGACTTATTTTAAACTTGATCTCACATTTACCTGTTTTAGTTTTTACTCTGAGGTGGAAAATTGTGTTACAACAAGAAACTGTGAGATCCATTTATCAGTATACACTCTTGAGTTTTGTCTTAAAAAGGTTAAAAAGATGATTCCTTATTCTTAGATCTTCTCAGCGTTTGGCTTTTGCACTGTCACGACTTATTTATTTGAACTCAAAACCATCAGGCAACATGCCAACCCACAAATGAAAACAGAATCAGAGAACTTTTATCAATTAGCCTTGATAAAGATGACAGAACATTGAGTACAATGTTCATTTTCAAAAGGAAACACACGTGTTTTGTCTTAAAACAATGTAATAGTGTCGAGCCCGCTCTAAGTAGCGCTAAATAAGCCCATTGAGTCGTTTCCTGGCTGAGGTGATCCAAACCAAACATTGATCCAAGCTGAACTCATGGATGTTTGCGTTCATTGATAGGGCCGTTTAAAGACCCTCAGTGCAGGTTTAGACAAACAGTTGGCACCGTGTTTGAACAGCTCACAGCATTAACCGATCCGTTTCATCTGACACATTAACGTGCATTAATCATCACATGCTGTATAATAGAGCATTTGTCTGTCTTGAAGTGTATGTTATGAAAGTCTTTGGTGGAAATTTAGAATATAGTCAGGAAAAGTGACAGGAAATCATATAAAATCTCCTGGAGATTTGGGCCTACATATTCTGGCAAGATATGCACAGATAAGGCCCGTTCAACAAACCGACTCGAAGAAGTTTAAACATTGCTGTGCTCTTCAAGTTTAAGTGCCGTTGCACAATGCGCCAGGGACGAAAACCTCTCATGGATTATCTCAGATTTTCATCAGAGCTGTTCAGAAAGCCCTATTTGTTTTCAGCGTGTATGACGGGGAAGTGTAACGTAAAATGCAGACCAGCTAGATCTTTCATTCTCTGAAAAGATTAAGTGCAAACGCATAGAACCCAGACAACCACAGTACAGTCCTTTTTAGTGTCAGTTCAGTTAACTAATTAAGGCTAAATTTAAAAATAATACTTCTTATATATTTATATGTACAGTAGTTCAATTCAGCTACAGTTAAATTCTGTTTGGTTCAATGTAGTTAAAGGATTAGTTCACTTTAAAAAAAACTTTTGCTGATAATTTACTCACCCCCATGTCATCCAAAATGTCCATGTCTTTCTTTCTTCAGTCGAAAAGAAATTAAGGTTTTTGATGAAAACATTTCTCCATATAATGGACTTCAATGGGCCCCAAACAGTTCAAGGTCCAAATGACAGTGTCAGTGCCGCTTCAAATGGGCTTTAAACGACACCAGACGATGAATAAGGGTCTTATCTAGCGAAACGTTCGGTTATTTAAAAAAAACATAAAAAAGTTAAAGTTTTATAAGCACAAATGCTCGCCTTGCTCTGTTCTGTGATGCGCGTTCGTGACGTCACGTAATACGCAATTACGTTGAAAAGGTCACGCTTATATGAAAAGTAAAAAAATTCTGTCCTGACGAAAATTTTCTTTTAGGCTTTTTAATATTACAACACCCAGGATACGCACACGGAATGGGCATTTTAAACGATAAACTGACACAAAGACATTTGAATATGTGTATATGGTCCTCCTTCCGCACATTTGTAAACACTGACTCGGTGAAGCGTGACCTTTTCAACATAACTGCGTATTACGTGACGTCACGAACGCGCATCACAGAACAGAGCAAGGCGAGCATTTGTGCTTATAAAACGTAAACTTTTTTATTTATTTTTGAAATGAGCGAGCGTTTCGCTAGATAAGACCCTTATTCATCGTCTGGTGTCGTTTAAAGCCCGTTGAAGCTGCACTGACACTGTCATGTGGACCTTGAACCGTTTGGGGCCCATTGAAGTCCATTATATGGAGAAATGTTTTCATCAAAAACCTTAATTTCTTTTCGACTGAAGAAAGAAAGACATGGACATCTTGGATGACATGGGGGTGAGTAAATTATCAGCAAAAGTTTTTTTAAAAGTGAACTAATCCTTTAAGTTCAACAAAACTGTTGGCAAATGTAATTTCTTACTGAAGCAGTTGTTCCATTATGTTTTCAGTCAGTTAAGCTATGTTAAAGCAACACTAAAAACATTTTTTACCTTAAAATAATGTTTCCAAAATCGTATCAGTGGTTCATCGAGTCGTAACAGGGTGAAGATTTTTTGCAGCCCTATATCTGCTATAACCACACTATGCATGTTTGCCAGACCGGGGCGTTTCTGTAGTTCGAATGAGACATAAGAAAACTACAAATTTGACTTACTTTACATCAAGCATTACTATAATCATTATTTAGTTTTTCTTTGTTTCTGATGTCGCAATACATCATACTTTCATGAAATAATACAACATACTCTACCTTGCCTGTGGACATTGTTCATTCCAAAGCCGGTGCGTGATAAACAGCGAGTGTGTGTGTGACATTAGGCTGCGGTAGGCTAAATTATTTACGACAGCGGTAATGGACAATTCCGCTTCCAACCTGTAGGGCGACCGAAGAGAAAAAGTTCTTTGGTGTTGTTGTTCAAGTTTGTTCAGCTCGATTACAGTTTTTTCCAACTTCTTACACACGTTTTCAAACCTGTCACCTTTTTTTCAAAAGTCTACACACAATTCCCAAAACAGCACACACAAAATGCAAAATGCCTCACATCTCCTTCAAAATGTAACACTGCTTACAAAATGCCATAAACACAATGTCAGAATGAAGCATTTGCATCAAGTGGCTACACACTGTTGTTCTAAATCTAAAGCTCTTTGGTCTTTCATAGGCTTATATCTACATTTCAATACAGTGTTCTACAGTGACAGTAATCTGATGAGAGGGGTAACAAGTAACACTGTAAACACCAAGGCAATGTAGAAACAGAAAATATTTATTAGGCCAAACATTACTGTTGTATACAGTAGCATACAGCAAAATCATAAACATGTAAACCAAAAGTATATTCTTTAGAATACAGTAAAGAACACAATTGTGTGTGTGGAGTCTCTGTCCATTGTTGGCATCCATTGTTGAAAACAGGCAATCTGACCTTTGACCTATTTCTAGGCTTATCACGGTAAAGCAGTGATTGGTTAGTGATCATTTAAGCAATTAGTGTTTGCACATGTGAGGAGTGTGTGTGACCTGGTGAATAAGTGTAGCATTTTGATGGGTAGTGTCAAATTGCAATTGAAGTCAAAGGCTGAGAAATAGCTTATGGTTTTGGAGATTTGGTGTGTATTTTGCACGTTGAGCGAGAGGTTTAAAAAATTGTGTGACATGAAAAGATTTTGTGTGTAAGCAGTTGAATTGTAAATTCACTTAGCGTTCACACTGACTTCACATCGAACCTAAAGGCAAAGGGGTATGTTCACAAATTGATTGGTCGGCTTTTATGACGTATATTTTGTGACAGAACTTACCAATCTTCCAGAACAATGCTGTGTGCATTGCTAAATGTACCAAACGGTGATGGGTAACATCACAACTATGATGAGAAAAAACTGGCATGCTTGAGCATTCTGTCCTTTTTAGGGTCAAATCTTGTGACATCACGTCCAGTTTTTGGTTCGTATACATGTCTTTGGTCCGTGTTGTGTTCATATTTCATACGAACCGCACCAGAGTTCGCTTGGAAGCGGACCGAGACTGTCTGCGGGTCTCGGCCCGGTTGTTTGGTGCGCACCAGGGATTGTTTGGTGCAATTTCTGTCCGTGCGGTTCAACATGTGTGAACGCTGCCATCAGAACCCTGCTGCGCACCAAATAAGCGGGCTGAGACCGCTGAAAAGATGGGTCTCGCTCCGCTTCCAAACGATGTCTGGTACAGTTCGAATTATTTATGAACGCAACGCAAACCAAATACATGTACAAGAACCAAAAACAGGAAGATGAGACACTAAAAAGGACAGAATGCTCACACATTTAGTTTTTCTCGTCATAGTCGCGAATTTGCCCATCACTGTTCAGTAACAGGCATCTCAGACAGCAACATAGTGTCCGCCCGGATCAGAACCGCGTCTCCTCGCAGATCTTCATTTGTGTGTGTGACGGAGGGGTTCCTGCCGCTGTTTTGACTCATTTACACATTTTACAATCTCTTCACAAGTTCTCAGCTGGTCAAAATACCATCATATATAGGCAACACACGTACAACGAGTGCATTTTTCCCAGAGCACAGCATTGTTTTGGATGTTCAGTAAGTTCTGTCTGGCAATACGTCATAAAAGCCAACCAATCAGGTTGTGAATATATCCCTAGGCTCTAGGTATCTTTTGGTTCGGAGATAAAAATGCCAACCTGAACGCTAATCGGACAAGAACTAAATGTTGTTGTTTTTTGGTCCAGACCAAACAAACCAGGCGAACCGAACTACATGTGAACACAACCATTTAAACGAACCACACTAACAGAGCAATCGCACCAGAGTTTGTTTTAATCGAACCAAACATGCCACAACACAACACACAATTCAGTTAAGTTCAGTTCATGTTAGGCTAATGTCATTTTTCTATAAAGCTGCTTTTAAACAATGTATAGACCCTTTTTACACTTCAAATGGTCCATTGTGAAAAGCGTTAGAAATAAACTTGAATTGAATTCAGCTTAATTCAGTTAGTTTAAGATCAGTTTAGTTAAGTTAGTAATTTCTTACTGTGCAGATTATCCATTTATTCATTTCCACTCAGTTTGGTTAAGATCATTTCAGTTTACCTTAAGTTTAGTTCCCTTAAATTGAATTCAAATATTCTGTTCAGTTCAATTCAATATGGTTGAGTTGCGTTCAGCTCAGTTTAATTCAGTTCCATGAAACTGCTGGCTGCTGAACAGCATTTGTAAATGTAATATTGTGATTGTGAACATGTTTTAGTGACTCGGATACAGACGTTTAATGAAGTACTTCCTTGATGATTAGCTCTCGTTGGTCGAGGGTTTTTTCCATCGCAGCCGTATAATACAGAGAACTGTCAAACCAGCAGTGCCCCGGGATGTTTTTTAACTTTAGCGCAGTGAAAGAAGTTTTTCTTGCTCCCCTTGATGCTTCCAACACAAGTTCAAGTTTTCTAGGAAGCACCTGCTCTCATGTGTTTTTAATAAAGTCAATCATGATGGCAAGACTTTTTATTATTTGAAAGGGGTGGAAAGTAAATGTACATTTATAACTTTTATGCACTTGTATAATATTTGGCCTATATCATTTTTCATATAATGTCTTGCGAATAGGACACACTTGATCTATTCCTTCAGACTTCATAAATGCATAAAGTTTCAAAACTGCACATTTGTGTTCATCAAACTCTTATGTTTCCCATTAATGAAATGTAAAAAAACCAGGTAAGCGACAAGTTATAACAAAAAGCCTTTTTTATTCTCGAAGACAAATTATACAATCATCAGAAACGCTCGAAAATCTCACAATATTTTTTTTACTGGATTGTTTGTCCCATACAAACACATACAAACAGGTGAAAGTTTCACAAGCAGAACTGTTGAAACTCAAACATCTGTACAGTATGTGCAAGGAAGTTT
Organism: Phoxinus phoxinus; assembly: GCF_949152265.1. NCBI lineage: Eukaryota > Metazoa > Chordata > Actinopteri > Cypriniformes > Leuciscidae > Phoxinus > Phoxinus phoxinus. The sequence continues at coordinate 9,408,994 of NC_136888.1, read as the reverse complement.
TTTTTTTTACAAACAAAGCATTGTGATGAATCAAAATAATGCATATTTCAATAGCATTGTGTTTCCAGGGTCCAGAAACGAAAATAACAAAGCGCAAAATATGTTGCAGAAGCATTTGGTTTTCTTCATGTTTAAAATTGACCCTTGCGTACTGGCAATATAAATGAAATTTGCAAAATAGATATTCTATAGGAGAATCCCAAAACTCTCTGAATGTCTGTGAAAATGACAAAACGTTTGTAAATGAAATCTCAATGCTTGTTTTAATATACAGAACAGATATAAATAGTCTTATGGAAGGAATCTCAGCTACTTGACCCAGAAGTTGTAAGACTCTTGCAAGGGTATACATAAAAAAAAAAAGGGTGAATGAAAAACAGTAAAACGCCCAAAAGCATATCAATATTTTGGCCCTGTGACATGTTTGATTAAGACAGACCAATGTTGTTCTTGTGTTATCAGGCATGTTGAAGCAATTAAACATGGATTCATAAAAAGTTAACAGTGCAGAGGTTCTTTACATAAGCAGTTCCCTGCTTGCAGTTTTTGTAAACATTCTGTAAACATAAACGCTCTCCTAACTACCAGAAGACACCATGGTAAAGAAAAGGCAAACTCAAATAGTGGGGCAGTCAAGGACAGCAGTGTAAGTGAACTCAAAGAAATGGGGTTTAATACTGTACAGAACAAATAGCCGGGGTGACGGACACATACAGGCTTGTTTTAAGCTCAGATTAGTTGTTTCTACAAATATGCATATTCATATTTATTCAAAAGTATTTTGTAGTTAACATTGGATTTAATGGAAGCTGATTTATTGTGTCCAAACAGAAAAGTTAGTCTGGGAAGAACTTATTTATCATAATTGTCATAATGCAAAAAAAAAAAAAAAAAATGCTTCCTTTTCTTCATGCAAAATATAACGTCTTGAGTAAAATATAACCCAGACATTTATTTGTGTTCTTTATATCTGGCATTTAGGCTTCATTTGTTTTACATCCCTTTAAAAAGAAGTGCTTTGCTCCACACAAAAATAGAAATAAAAAAGACAAGTGACATTTGTTTCAGAAGGGCGCCGCCAGCAGCCTGTTAACTTATACATTTGGACAAACATTTGATCAAGTACCACTTGTTGTTGAATCCAGAGATACATACATTAATCATGAAAGATGCCAACTACAAAGTGTAAAGAAAAATCACATCGTTACAAATATAATCGTTGCACAATTGGTCATGTGTTCTCGTCAGTGATTATTTTATCCCATCTCGTTATGGTTTGTTGACCAATAAATAAATTCTAGAAATTGAGATGATAAGCTTTCCCGGTAAATAATTACATTTGATTGTCTGTTCAGTATTGGCTGCGGCCAATCTCTTCTTAAACAGTTCATTTGCCAGTACTTCTATCAGAGATTTTCAACCCGATTTCAAAGAATTTTATGAGGTGGCTAATTCATACCAATTCATACGACCTCATACGTACGAATTTGTACGATTTTTTGCTAAATCGTACATATTTTCCGAATTGCCAAATGCGTATGAATTCGTACGAATGACCTACCCCTGACCCCGCCCCTAAACCTACCCGTCACGTGGGTTTAGACGAATCGTACGAGTTGGTCGTGAGATAGCGTTGGAGATTTCCTTGTTTTCATGTGTTGTCTAAAAAGCCAGTAATATTAAAGTATTTCGATTGTATTGTACCTCAAGAACATTAGCACACAGCAGAGACATTTCAGAGTTTGATTGTTGTTGTACAGTTTGCATAGTGTTTAACCAACCTACAAAGTGCAGTTAACTATCCAGTTATAGAAGAGAAGGCTAATGATTGCTGATTATGATTTCATATCTGCACAAGGGACTGGAACTGATTGTTTTGCAAGTGCATGCGTGAGATTTGATCATGTCTGTATCTGAAGATGCAGAGATTTAGGCCACTGCTGCAAGAGTTTGGTCGTTCTCGTAGTCACCAAAAACATTAAATAAAAATTACATCTAAAATAAATTAACTTGCTAAACATTGGATACCAAAATAAAACAAGTGGAGAGTGCAGGACGTCACCTCTCGTAACATATCTTTGTACATTTATTGATTGTTTTTGTTATAGACGTTACTCAGATTTACTCAGTCTTCTGGATGTCTTAATGCTTGCTACTTCATGTTATTAATATGAAACATTTCAGACTGAGATGTTATTCTGAGAAAAATCCACAAACGTTTGCTTGTGGATATAATCTTACAATGAAATATCCTTCCTTCATTGCTTGCGTACCATTGGATTTTCTTTTTGGTTGCTTTACAATAATGACAATAATAATAAAAAAACATTTAAATTACAAAACGAGTAAATATTTCATTAAGTTATTAACAGATGTCCCAAAAATAATATTCAAACATCTTAAATTTTGTCCCTCTAAACACATTGCATAATTTAAAGTTTATATGGCTTATATTGCTTCTCAATCAGTACCGTTTGCTACCATTTCATACATAAATTAAAATAATCAGAGGGAATTTCAATAAGCTGACTTCTAACACGCATAAATAAAAAAATTGCTTTCAGTGTTAAGAAATGCTAAATTAGACCGAGTTAGTATAAAATATTCTGAGCCAAAAGTGTGTATGCATTCCCATTGCAATGAAAGTTTACTCTAGGACAGGCAAAGGGATAGTTCATCCAAAAATGTATGTTCTGGCAACATTTACTCTTAAATATTGGTCTGTTCTTTACACAAAGCTACTGAATGCCTTCAGAATAATTAGAATATATAGCGCAAAATCTGCCTTTTTTGGTGGTGAAAGCCCCATGATCAGCTGTCAAGCTTCAAAAACCACATTAAATAGGATTTTAGAGACTCTTTTTTGAGCTTTATGCTTTCATTGTTTAAAATGTGCAGCATTAACATTGTGCAAAAACATCTAATTTTGTGTTCGTCAAAAGAAAGAATGTCAAAACTTTCTTAAATCAAGATACATTTACTTGAGAAGCAAAATGACATGATAATATAGTCTTATTTATCTGAAAAATTCATACAATCAAGTGACTTGAAACAATAACAAATATCTCCCAGTGGGGTCAAAAAAAAGCGGACCCTATACCTAAATATTTTTCTTACCCTATAGCTATAACTCACTTAATTTTTATAATTTTTAAGGAAACAAGACTTTATACCTCAAGTAAGTTTGCTTCTCAAGTAAATGTATCTTTATTTAAAGGGTTAGTTCACCCAAAAATTAAAATTATCATAATTTACTCACCCTCATGTCGTCCCAAACCTGCAAGACTTCCATTCTTCTTCGGAACACAAATGAAGATCTAAAGAAGCGTCTCTGAGGCTTCAAAAAGTTCATAAAGAGATTGTAAAACTAATCCAAATGAATTGAGCATGAGAAGAAACCTCATTGGTTCTTGCAGAAGCTCAAATATGCTTCGTAACACGAAAATGAACCTCATTGGTTATTGCTGAAGCTCAAACGTGCTGCGTAACACGAGAATGAACCTCATTGGTTATTGCTGAAGCTCAAATGGGCTGTGTAACACGAGAATGAACCTCATTGTTTCTTGCTAAAGCTCAAATGTGCTGCGTAACACGAGAATGAACCTCATTGGTTCTTGCTAAAGCTCAAATGTGCTGCGTAACACGAGAATGAACCTCATTGTTTCTTGCTAAAGCTCAAATGTGCTGCGTAACACGAGAATGAACCTCATTGGTTCTTGCTAAAGCTCAAATGTGCTGCGTAACACGAGAATGAACCTCATTGGTTCTTGCTGAAGCTCAAATGTGCTGCGTAACACCAGAATGAACTGTTGTGTCAGTTGATGAATGATGAATATGTGAATAAAAGCCTGATCTGTTCAACATTAAAAGCGATCGTGTCTCTTCTTAGAGTCAAATTTGGAGTGAACCGCTCAATTAATCTGGATTAGTTTTAAGATCTCTTTATTAACTCTTTGAAGCGACAAAGTAGTAGTTGCGTAGCTGACAACGGAGGGACAGGAATCTCTCAGATTTCATCAAAAAGATCATGAGGGTCAGTAATTAATGACAGAGTTTAAAATTTTGGGTGAACTATCTCTTTAAGAACTTTGTATTATCTAAAACGATATGAGGCAGTACATATTCATTTTTTTGAGTAAACTAGTCCTTTTAAATTCAGTTTGCTATATCACCGATAGCCGATGTGGAATGTCAGATGAATCAGACTAATGCCATAAATCGTCACATCTGTATTAGAAAATCAAAACAACATCAGTGTAGTCATAAAATACACTGCAACCATTCAACAATGAGTACCAACGAGTTTGTGCTTCAAATCCGATCATGCCTAAATGCAACTATCTCTCGCACTCTGTCTTTAAGGCTAACAGTGCTGCGTTGAGGTCTCTATTGGACCCTATTGAGCCTATTGAGACGGTTCGACCAGGCCGCCTCAATAGGGTCGCCAGACGGACTCGTCCATCCTGCCGCTGGAGTTGAGCACGGTGGGCGAGCTGCTGTGACTGCCGTCCGCCTCGCCCCCGTCCGCCTGGTTGGGCAGGTTTGGGTTGATGAGGGAGCTGCCGGTGGACGCGCTAGTGCAAGGCGGAAGCATCCTGGAAGGGGAGCGGTCTCCCCCCGGCACCATGGAGAACTGGTACGACCCGGACGAGGCGCCGTAGTAGAGATAGGGCGTGCTGCTGGTCTGGAAGGGCCCGCTCTGGTTCTGGGTGGAGCCGGGGTATGGGGGAGGCAGGTAGGTGTGGTAGTGGGTGTTGGTGGAGATGCCCAAAGACATGCCGGAGGTGACCGGAGTGGGGGTGTACGTGAACGTCGTGGGATAGTGCATTCTGGGACTGGGGAAACGGCTTTCTGTGAGCGTGGACAGACCGGGAAACTGACGTTCAAACTGCCGAGGGTCGGCCGAGAACGGGCTGAGATCCGACGTGCCTGGTGGAGAGAAAGAACAGTTTTTCAGTGATTTTTGGGAAATATGGGAGCACTAGGGAAAATGCTATTATTGTAATTATTATACTTTTTTTTCAATACGATTTCCATTATATTCATTGTAGTGTGCTTTTTAACTCATTTTTACAAACTAGATACAGTGAAACCTAAATTTATTCAGAAACATTCAACATTTCTCACATTATCTAATATTATAGTTTATTCGCTATAGTTTAGAAAATTGCTAATAAAATATGACAAGTACTCAGAGTTATCAAATCAGTTGATATTTCACTGGTTTTGGCTTTTCTTCTGTTAGACTGTCTCACACATGAGATAGGTTGAATATCCAACGCTATCTCACGACCAATTCGTACGAATTTGTACGAGTGATTAAAAGGTGGCTAATTCGTAAAAATTTGTACGACCTCACTCGTACGAATTTGTACGATTTGTCTAAACCCACGTGATGGGTAGGTTTAGGGGCAGGGTCAGGGGTAGGTCATTCGTACGAATTCATACGATTTTGGCAAATCTTAAATATGTACGATTTAGCAAAAAACGTACAAATTTGTACGAGTGAGGTCGTATGAATTGGTACGAATTAGCCACCTCGTAAAATTTGTATGAATTGCCGTGAGATCGGGTTGGAATATCTGTCAGCTGATAAATTTAAGTATACAATTAGATAATAGTAAAACCAATACAGGTCAACAAATTACCAAGCAATGCTTCATTTAGTTCAGTCTGTGGTGTAAAACGGTCGCATTAATAATTAAAGAAAAAACACTTAAGCAAAACATGGTCAGGTCAAAGTGTCTGAATAATGGTTGGTCCCAAATTTTTATAAATGTTGGAATTGTTGGGTATAATATGTCACAGTTTACTTTATTTTGCTATCCTCACTTACATAAATGAACTATAGTGTCCTGCACCTAAAACAATATAAAAAATGATGTCTGATGTCTGAATAATTTTTGGTTTGACTGTAAATGCTCTGATTATAAAAGTAAATAAAACAATCTGATATTTATAGATTTGTATACATTTTTCATTAAAGTTTCCATTATTTTTATTATATTGTGCCTTATATATGTGATTGTCAAGTGGAAAAGTGCAGAATCTGAAATTTTTCTTCTTATTTCGTTTTATTTTTTTATCTTAAAAGAAAATCCAGATATTTGATGAGATGTCAGACTTTTAGACCCCATTGAGTGTAGGATTCAGAAGTAATTTCTGTTTGTTTTGGCAGTTCACAAAATAGATTTATTCACTAATTTCTTTCTGTCTCTGTGGGTCATTTTATACTTTTTCTTTTTTTTTTATTGTCTCTTTTTTTGTAGCTAAACATATAATGAATTCTGCTATGGGTAATTAAACTCTTTTCAACTATAGTGTAAATTCATTAGCTCACCTTTGACATCCTATTTTAGGTACTCATTTTTGTACCAGATAAATATCCTGATTAAAAAACTAATTATATCATTTGATATTTATAGATGTGCACAGATATACCCCCTTTGAATAGCATCAAAATAGTTTGCTTCTTTTTGTTAGTATAGTTTGTAAAAGACTATCTTGACTGTAACCGCTTTGAAACTCGGGATTAAAGCTACTCGTAATTTAAATGAGCTTCACCCACACCAATTTAGACTGCACTGAACAAAGGGACATTAAAACAGACAGAAGAGGGCGCTGTCAAACTTAATTTACACACAACTCAAAGTAACCAGCCTAACACAAAACTTCCCTTTATAAACTGAATTTCTCTTTGCTTCAAAATTATGAAACAGTCAATAATTAAAGGAAGTAATGATGACGAGGCTTTCCCAAACAATTTGGTTAGAGTGAAAACAACTTTGTCTTCGTTATTATAAATAACCAGATTCAGTGTTTGAGAAATGCTATATAAAAGTGTCATATCTGTGTAAAATGACTCTTCACAGTGCAAGAAAAAAGTTCACACAGTAAACCGTATTTAAATACGGGAGTGAATCCCCTAAATTATTGTTCCGTGTGTTTACGGACCATGACTCTGAAATTGCAATTGACAAAAGCCACTTTAAGCAAATCCTCAAAGGTTATCAAACAAAAACGTACTGTAACGTAACTAATTTCAAAACTGAATTAACACTGAACTGACTTCATCTGAACAATGACTTTTAGAGCTTCTGTACACCGAAATGCATAATGTTCCTGTTATCACTGTAAAGCTGCTTTGAAACAATCTGTATTGTATAAAGCGCTGTATAAACTTGCAGGGAAGGACACCAGAGGCCTTTTTTAATGGATGTCAATGGAAGAGAGGCTTCACTACGCTGAATGAACTACTTTTGTGGGAAATTTAACGAATCGACAACCTAATGGCAAATGTTTGCCATTATTCATTTTGGATTGGTCCATTTTTAAAGCTTACATTGAAAAAAAATAATAGTAATTGCCTCAGGGGTAAGTTTAGAGCACTTCTCATTCATTTCTATGGATGTTGTGCAATTCTGAAAGAAACTCAATGACACCAGGCTGTTGTGTGATTGGTTATCAGGGCACACGTGATCCAAGTTAGACTTTGCGCTTTCGATCCTCGTATCTCCCAATAATAAGTTAATATTACAGAAACCAAAGACTCAAAATGTTCTCAGATTTTAAACCCTCTTCTACAGAGCAGAGGCGTCGTGTTTTCTTTATGGTAAAGGATGAAGTGAAATAAAGTCGCAATATTTTGGTCTTGTTCTTGATCGCTGTTTTTCAACGCTCGTACCTCTTTCCCTGTGATTTTTTTTTTTTTTGCACAACACATACAGACACAGGTAAGTGTAGATAGAGCCTACATCCCTAACTAACTAGTTGTTCAGTTTTGTTCTGTACACACTGCACAGAGTGTGTGTAAATCTGTCACTACCTGCCTTTTTTTGGGAGTTAATTTGGTTGTACTAAAGTGTGTGTGAACAGAACAGGATTAAACACTAACAGGTGAACTGATTTGTAACTGCACATTTCGTACTGAATGGATTCTCTGAACAAGTGCTCAGTCCTAGGAATTGTAATCAAGGAAAATACATAACTGACCAACAGAAGTAACTGGCTCATCTTGTCTGTCAGGCTTTTAATTAACATCAACATAAATTTAATGTTTAGTTGCAACCTGAATTACACAATGCCTGGGTTGATTCCAGGTCAAGATGAAGAGTAATGCTGCAAAAATGTCACCGGGCCATAAAATATCAATATGCAAACTAACTGTCAACCGGTGCTGACAGGCTTCTGAAAGGCTTTGAGTTTCACTGTTGGCTGTTTGTTTCTTCACTGAAGGTTGTCCAGGGGTTTGTATGTGAATGCGTCGTGTGCGCTCACGCTCGCATGCACAAACACACGCATCCTCGCATTTATATGAATATCAAAGAGAAATGTCGGAATAAACTGGGAGCGCACATGGAAACGCTTAGAGGAAAAAACAGTTTCCACAGGATGCATAATGAGCAGTGTCAGATGTGGTGGCATGTCTGCGATTAGCCAAAGAGAAGGGCCGATCTTCTCTCTTAGAACCACAAGATGTTTTTAAATTATAAACCACTAATGGGCTGTGACTCCCAGAACCCCAGGAGAGAGAATCCCAGAGGAACATCTTATCATCTCCACATCTGTCTATTTCTGCACTGTGTATTCATCATGATCTGCTTTTCAAATGGAGCCGCCTGCTAAATTAAAGGGTATAAATAATTCAATTCAATTCAATTCAATTCAAGTTTATTTGTATAGCGCTTTTCACAATACACATTGTTTCAAAGCAGCTTTACAGAAAATGCATTTCAAAAATATACATACAAAAATACAGTTAGTTAATCATGAAATTTAGGGCATAACATATCGCCGGCGTTGGGTCGGCGGCCGGAAATAAACAATCCTAAACTCCTCTCCTCTTTTCTTTTCTTTTCTTTCCACTCCATTTCCCCCTTTCCTTTCCTTTCCTTTCCTTTCCTTTCCTTTCCTTTTCTTTCCACTCCATTTCCCCTTCCTTTCCTTTCCTTTCCTTTCCTTTCCTTTCCTTTCCTTTCCTTTCCTTTCCTTTCCTTTCCCCATTTTCTTACCTTTCTATTTTCCATTTATTTTCCCATTTCCCCTTTCCTTTACACCTTAAAATATTTTCCTTTTTTTCCCTTTTATTTCCTTTATTTCAAACAAACTAAAATATAAAGCTTTATATTGCACCTTTGCATTCCCATTTCCTTTTATTTCCTTTACTTAAAACAATCCAAAATCTTTCCCCTTTCCCTTATTTTAAACAAACTAAAATATAATATTACAATTTCAGTTTCCCCTTTTTTCCTTTACTTTTAAAAAACAAACCAAAACCCTTTCCTTTCCTTTCCTTTCCTTTCCTTTCCTTTCCTTTCCTTTCCTTTCCTTTCCTTTCCTTTCCTTTCCTTTCCTTTCCTTTCCTTTCCTATAAACCAAGATATTTTCCTTTAATTTTCCACTACCAAAATCTTTTTTCTTTCCGTTTCTCCCCGTCTTTCCGTTTCCATTTCCCCTTTTCATTTCCATTTCCTTTTCTAATTTTCTTTCCGTCAAACACTCTCTCATCTAATCTAATCTCATCTCTCCTCTCAGCGTGTTGCTGAGGTAAAGTACTCCGATAAATCCAGCGGCGTCTTTCGCGTCAGAGGATCTGCTGGATTAGGAGCGGTCGCATGTCGTTCGCGAGCGCCTTTATGAGTGACAGCTCGGCAAACTTTACAGAACATGTGTGGCCAATTATGAGCAGATTGCCTCTCCACATTATCAACTCTTGACATTTCAAACCAAACAAAAAAAGACACTTCAGGCAGACAGTGCAGAAGAGAGGAGACCCTAGTCACTTTTCCAAAACAATGACAGAAATTCACATATACAACCTTCAATCACCATTAAAGTCCCTCTTCGCTGCAGACATTCACGGGAATGAACCCATTATGCTATCAGCTCTTGCCAGACCCTTTTTGGCTAAACTTAATATAACTTTGTATCACAGGGATGGTGTGGTCTAGCTGAAGCTCAAGGCTGGTAACCAAGAGGTTTAAACTGTGAACTATCACCAGTGATCTTCTGACCTATGACCTCAGGTTGCTTCAGGGCCGCCTGCTTACTTTGAGAGGACACATCACGTTTTTCCATTCCAATACGCTACTTTCCCGTTGCTTTTCTATACACTCTAAAAAATGCTGGGTTGTTTCAACCCAATTTTGGGTCAAATATGGACAAACCCAGCCGTTGGGTTAAATTTTTTAATTACATTTTTAACCCAACGTTTGGGGTTTGTCCATATTTGACCCAAAATTGGGTTGAAACAACCCAGCATTTTTTAGAGTGTACACTCACTAGACGTGTATAACCGCTGCGCTCGCGTCTTGAGTCTCGCACATGACACGGCGTTCTGAAACCACGGAGATCTAGTTAAAATCTGGGGCCGGTTGCATAAACCACTTACTAGTCTTAAAAGTTAGTCATTAAGTTAGATCCTAACTTAAGTTACATAAAAGGTAGATCGTTCTTATTTGAATGGGAAAAGTAAGACTGATTACCTGGTAACTAACTGCTAGTTGGTCAAACTAGTTCTTAAGACACAGTCCAAACGAATGATTTCTGAAGGATCGTGTGACACTGAAGACTGAAGAGTAATGATGCTAAAAATTCAGCTTTGCAACATTTTTTTAAATATATAAATTCGAATAGAAAACAGATATTTTAAATGTTAATAATATTTCGAAATATTACTGTTATTATATTTTTGATTCAATAAATTCAACCTTGGTGAGCATTAGAGACATCTTTCTAAATCATCATCATAATTTTTTTAAAGGGTAATCATTCTGTACCATACAAGAAGAATACCACAACGTGTAGTTTTGCATGTTTTGCAGACGTGGACCTTTGATCCATGATCCTTAGATCCTTAAAATACATTTGTTTGGCAGATGCTTTTATCCAAAGCCACTTTTTTTTCTAAATCAAGGTATATATTTGATCTGTATACACTATAAAAAATGCTGGGTTGTTTCAACCCAATTTGGGGTCAAATATGGACAAACCCAAACGTTGGGTTAAAAATGTAATTTAAAAACGGCTGGGTTTGTCCATATTTGACCCAAAATTGGGTTGAAACATCCCAGCAATTTTTAGAGTGTATGCATTCTGTGTTATTGCATATTTCAAAGTACTGTAATTTTAAATCACCCTCCTTAAACATACTTTCACAACCGGGGAAAACCAAAGTTCTTTACGGTCCTCCAGTGTCCTGTGATCCCAATCTAATAATTCATCGCTCTCTGTGTAATATTATTCATGCCTTCATCTGCGTCCTTATCAGTCACCAGTTCTCTCTGTCTGAAAGGTGTAACACGAGCCCAGGATAGAGAAGAATAGCCACGCAGAGCAGCTGCAGAGGGTGCGATGCGTTCGGGACGTGTCTTCCCCAAGCTGAGCCATTCAGCGGCGCTCAGAGGAAGAATAGGGGGCGTTAGGACCAAGAGGTGCGTGTGTCTCTTTGAGGAAAGAACAAAGGCTGACATCTCCAAGATGAAAGCCGGGTGAAATCTAAACTAATCAAACCCAACGAGGCAGCTGGCCGGGGTTCAAAAAGCAGCCACACCAAGAAGTCATTTAAACGTTCACATTCGCTTCAGGCTCAAAGAAATCAGTTAGGGTGGGGAGCCAAAAGAAAAAAGAGTTCAAAAACCAACCTGGCGGAGAGTCAAACAGGTGTATTAAAGAAATTGTCCACGCCGTGTGTTTGTTTCTAAATGAACCCCCAAAGGGTGGGTGGACCACAATCTGGTGCCTATTTCATTAATAAAGGCACAGTCACAGCAAACTCTTCCAAAGGTTTGGACTCAAGAGCGTTTGTGTAACTGACGAGAAGTATTTTCCCCATCTAAAACTGTTATGAGCTCATATGTATTGAAATGCAATTGTAAAACAATGAAATTTGATTATTTTATTTTATTTTATTTTTTTGTCTTTCCTAGATCATTTTAACCCTCTGGTGCTCGTGGCGTTCAAAAAATGACTGAATTATCAAAAAAAAAAAAAAATAATCAATGAAAGGAATTAACTATATTTTAGTCTGATAATGTTTTTATTTAATATTTGTAGGGGATTTTACGGTACTACATTATATTTACGCAGTAGTTATAATCAATTTATTCATGCATAGACCTGAAAATTACATTTCCAACTTAAACTATCATAAATCTTGAATGTTTTAAAGCACAGACTTAAGTTTGATCTCTTTTTAAAATTATTGCCAAGTCAAAGCCATAAATCTAAACAAGTTGTGGTCAAAATTTGAGCTTGATATCTAAAAAAAATGAGCTTTCAGTAAGATTTTGTTTGGCCGCAGTACCAAATTTCACTAGATGAAATTCGTAATTTTTGACCTCGAGGAGCCATGTGTGACTATTTTTTTCAGGACCTTTTAACCTTTTCGAATCATGTTGATGATTTTTTTTGTGTTCACATAGCGCCAAAACATTTACCAAGTTTTGTACCATTCCGATGAAGTAAAAAAATATATATATATATAAAAAAAAATGTTCCAGTCAAAAATGACTGAGGAGCAACATAATCCTAAAAAAAAATACATTTTTTAAAAGCATTTCACTGTAGTGATCTAGTGAGGACAAATTACAGAACGTATGCCATAGACTTTCCCTGCATTCATATACATTTTAACCTAAAATCCCAAAGTCCACGGACACATTATGCGCTACACGCTTCCCTTTTGAGTTCCATGAGTCAGAAACTCGTGTTCCTTTTAAAGGCATTTCAAAAGGGAGTTGAGTTCAAAGACTCCATTGGAGAGGACGGGGGTTAGAGGAGATATTCTTTCAAATGCTCTCTATTTTTAAAGGTGCTATTGCTCGGAAGACATTTGCCCAGAGGCGACGTAACAAACGCTTACAAAGCAGAAAGTTAACGCTGGAAAAATGCTTTGATTTGACTTCAGTGGAGAAAGAAGCGAATGAGTGTTTGGACAAATGTTCACGGCTAACACGATCAGCTGAGAAAGTAAATACAGACACATTGAGACACTCTTTCCCACATTTCTCAAATGAGAGGTTGGCTGAGAAAGTGATAAGGCCCTCAGGAGAATTGTATTTCTCCGAGGGTGCTCTTTAATAGCTCAGTTATGATTCATGTAGCATCAACAAGTGAAACACCATTTCACTTCACTACTTCTGCAATCTGTGTGAAACAGGATATCCAATGCTAAAAAAGGTAGGGTGGGGCTTGTTTTTGATCCTATCTGATAAAAATCTCTGATTTGGTAATAAAAATTAGTCTATATAACATTGATGTTCACAGGTCCAGGCTGAAAAACTACATTTTGACTTTAAATATCAATTTGGACTCAAATGTTTGTCATACAATACCTTTATAAGGAACAAAAATAGACACTATTGCAACACCCTAAGAGTATAAAGAAACCTATAAAGTATGGAAGCCGGTTCCCACCACAGAATAAAACATTTTTAATAGATAATTGCGACTTTTTATCTCCCAATTGCATGATATAAAGTCGCAATTGCGTGTTATAAAGTCAGATTTGCGAGATATAAACATAAACTCGCAATTGTGACTTTATAACACTCACTTCATATCATGCAATTCTGACTTTATATCTCACAATTGTGTTATAAAGTCAGAATTGCGAGTTTATGTTTATATCTCGCAAATTGCGAGCATATCGCAATTGCGAGTTGATATCTCACAATTCTGACTTTAAAACACGCAATTGCGACTATATATAACCAATTCTGACTTTATAACACACTATTGCAACTTTATATCATCAATTCTGACTTTATTACACAATTGACCGACGCAAATACCCGCCCCCTTTAGTTACTGTTGCTATGTCCGACAAGCTACGCCACTCTCACGCCACACCATGTTCTCACGCAGTGAAAAATACATCGTGGAGCAGAGAGGAGACTGACAACACGCTGACAGACAGGACAGACCAGGTTACTTTTGGGCTACTTATGATATTAAACAAAGTCTCACCTTAAAATTTTTGTCATTTTTTAAAAGAAATGTAAACAAAAAATACAGTTTTGTGGCTCTTTAATGTGTCGTGACAGATCGCTGTAGAGCCTCAGGTAAAGCTGCTTGTGAACCGATCATCTCTTCCTTCTAGTTAATTTATAGCATCAAATAAACATGAATGAACATAAGAAGGAATGTTGTTTTAACCGCGGAAAGGCGTCAGTACACTCCGTTTTTCCAAGTTCAAATCCTCCCATGTTAATCTACTAACTCTGCTGACTGCTTTGTCTGACAAAACGGCGGATGGCGAAGTATGATTGGTCAGATCACCTGTCAATCAAGCTCCCTGCAAAGGGTCACTCAATTCTGACTTTATAACACAATTGCGGCTTTATATCAAGCAATTCAGAGATAAAAAGTCAGAATTGTCGCAAAACCTTTTTTATTTTTATTCTCTGGCTAAAACAAGCTTCCATAATAAAGTCTAAGCAGATTATTTGATCTTGTTGAGAAATGCTTGAGTTTATAGCTGATTTAACTGCCGTTGGTTTCTGAGCACAGTTTGAGACATTGTTAAGATCTGTTCTGAAATTCAGGAGGAAACTTAAGCAGAAGTCTTCATTTGTTCTGCCATTAATCTCGCTGCTGTCTAAAAGAAACAGTTGAGATAATGAAGGCATTATCAGTGATTTATGTTTGTGTACCTGAGAGGCGTCTTGGCACGTCGCTGATGGTGGGCAGGCCCGTGGCGCGGGTGGAGGACAGCGGGGTGGTGGAGTGGATGGAGGGAGATGTCATTTGGCTCAGGTAAGGAGTGTACGGCTGCTCGTAGGACCAAGGCGGAGAGGATTGTGCCTGCCGCGGATCTGTGAAGATGATAAATGAGACACCAGTCAGAGACAGAGCCACGATCTGCATGCAATAGCATCAAATATGTTTTTTTTGTGTGAGTGTGATTGAGGCTATATGGCTGTCGATTTAACGCGTTCATTTAATTAATTATCTATGGGGAAAAATAACGTTAAACATTGGTGATAAACATGAAGCAGTGCAACTACTCATGCCCCTGCATATTTATATCATGATATAGTTAAGCAATATCACACAAGTAACAAGCGAGTGATGTTTTCTGTCCCGAATACCACAAGTTCAAATGTCATATTGATTTTATACAACAGTTCATTATATATGTATATTTTAGACACAATATTGTCTGCTTTTGCATATGTTTGCCAACGAAAATATTACCCATAAAGCCAGAGCAGAACTTTTGTGAGTCTCCGAGAGACACACAACAGTGCTTCCTTTCTGAATGAATCCGCGGTTTGAGCGAATCAATCGGGTGAACCAATGATTCAATGGCCCATTCATAAAGAGAGCCATTGGGTGTTTCTCAAACGAAAGTGGCATCTCGGCTGCCACGTCATCGTACGTCGCTGAAGGCCGTCTCAGTATGAAGAATCCGGCCTTCATTTCGGGTCCTTCATTTAGCTAATTTTGAAGGATGCATCAGATATATCCTTCACGGCCTTAAATCACCCACAATCCTTTGCACATATTCCAATTCACGAGAATAAACTGATGGAAAACGAGTCGGTACTGAGCTTGTCTGAGTTCGTGATGAAATGTAAGAAATAAATAATGTTTTCGGACATGAAAGCATAGATGTCATCTTTTGTTTTGCTATAAATGAATCGCTAACACTAAACTGAGAATAATGTAAGCCACTGGGAGACACAGACGGCTGTCATTCACTGTATTCCATTAATGTTATTAATTGTATTAATTTTGTAATACAAAGTATTTTTCCAAAATTAAGTTTTAATAGTATTTTCATGCCGTGACCGTGGGGGCGGGAACATGTGTGACGTAGTGTATATATATATATATATATATATATATATATATATATATATATACTGCTTTTAATTATTTAAGTATACATTTAATTAATCAATTCGTAATTAATTATTAATATTTTTTATTCTATTTTTCTTATTAAATATAGAATATTGATTTTTTTATATAATAATTGAATATATTCATCATTCAAAACAATTGAAATGACATAAATAAAATAATAATACATTTTTATTGACTTTAATGTTATATATATAATTCAATTTACATATAGTTTATACATTTCTTATATTTTGGGGTAACTAGGACATGTTTTTGAGGTTCACCCGTAGAAGAGTCCTTCTTTATGAGCCACATGTAAAAAGACTCATTGTGCACACAAAGTGGGTGACCTTTCTTTTTATAACAATATGAAGTCCAAGACCAAGCTGACTAGTATAAAAGGCCATGGTATGTAAATAGCTTAATCACATTCAGAGCCAAGAAGGGTTTCCTGTTTGCTTTCTACAGTATTCTAGTAAACACAGCGTCTGCTCCGACAGGAGTGGGACTGGAGACCATCCAAGAGAATGGCAAACATTATGCAAACTCTAAAGCTGAGCGCATATGTGAAATAAAAAAAATACCCTAAGCTCCAATATGCCAAAAGTGAAGCAGGAACTAATGAAAATATTTGGACAAATGTAATGGAATTAAAGCAATAGTTCACCCAAAAAATTAAATCTGTCATTATTTACTCACTCTAATGTCGTTCCAAACCCGTAAGCTGTTATTTTTTTCCCGTGGAACAAAAAGAAAAGAAAAAGAGGAATCTTCATTAATCTTCGCCAGAACCTGTTGTGTGTGATTTGAGAGCTGCACAACGGAGGGGAAGATTTAAATGTGGGTCTGTTCCTCACTTAAAACTGTCATATGATTTCTGAAGCCTTGAAATATGTTGTAAATATCATTCTTTTATGCTGCTTTGTTGTTGTCGTCTGGCCAAGAGAAGCATACAAATTCGTCAAAACATCTTTTGTCTTTCATGGAAGAAAGAAACTCGGGTTTTGGGATGACATGAGGGTGAGTAAATAATGACTTTTCCATTTCTGGGTGAACTATCCCTTTAAGGTGATGTAAGCAGGCAATCCCAAACAAAGATAATGCCTCGTTCCAGTAAAAGTAGACAAAAGGATCTGAGACTGTCAGACCTGGCACGTCCTTCAGTATCTCCTGTTTAAATCTGATTCACTCTGAAAACCACTGTATGATATTTCTATTTCTTGCATCATTCTAGCCCACTCTCTTTTTATCTCTGCAGGCTTATCTTCGGCAAATGCCTTGAATAAACCTACCTGTTCTCCAAATACAGATGTTTGTACAGTACACAAACCAAGCGACTCGCCATAAAAGATCACGCCAGAGGAAGGCCGACGGCCAGACAGACTAAAAATATCTGCGTTAAAGGGAAAGGAAAATGCCTGGGCCGGTTTACCTGAGATCTGAGTTTGCCCCTGTGGATTGAAGGAGTTCGGCGTGGCGTTGAGAGACGGCCGGGGACTCTGGGTTTGCACGGCAACTCTCATGGTGGTCTGGCGTAAACGCTCTAACTCGCTCAGGCGCTCGGAGAACAGCGGCGGTTTTGGGGGGTCTTCCATTTTCTGTCTGTGTCCTACCGAACAATATCAGACAGAAATTGCAGTTAATACACCTACTGCTCGATTCTGTCCAACTTTAAAGGGATGTTTTGCCCAAGAATGAAAAGTCTATCATCATTTACACACCCTCGTGTCGTTCCGAATCAATATGTTTGTCTTATTTTTTTTTTCAAGAAACTCAAAAAGAGATGTTATGCAAAATGTTCACGCTGCTCTTTACTATACAGTGAAAGTGAATGGGGATGTATAGCATTGAAAAAAGCACTGTAAAAGTACTGTAAAACTAGTCCATGCTCCATATTTAAAGTATTTTTGAAGTGATATCAACGTTTTGTGTGACGGACAGATATAAACTCAAATAAAAAACGTACATTTTGGACATAAATCTATCGTATGGCTTCAGAACACTTGAATTTAAGCACAAAAGTGGTACTTTTATGGTTTCTTTGGTGAATAAATAATGACAGAACTATCATTTTGGAGCACATTTAACTTTTAACAGGATAGTTCACATTTACTCACCCTCATGTTGTTGCAAACATATGTTTTTTCTTTCTTTATACAATGAAAGTGAACGGGTATACTGGTGTCACAAAAAAAGCACCGTAAAAGTACTGTAAAAGTGAAGTTTAAAGATTCTCCAAAATGTCTTGGAATGGCATTAGGATGAATAATGAATGTTATATTATTATGCTTATGTTATATATATATATTAAGTCTTTGAAGAGATGCAAATGAGCCATTGAGATTTCAGGAGTCAAATAATTTCAAACATCAATCGTATGGCTTCATATGTGAAGTATGGACTATTTCTGTGGTACTTTTATTAGTTTTGTACACTGTTTACATTCATTGTTTGAAAAAGATCAGTTTGTAGATTACCCAAAATATATTAAAATGACAAAGAGAATAAATGATGACAGAACTGTCATTTTTGGGTGAACTACTCTCTTAAAGGGACAGTTCACCAAATAATGAACATTCAGTCATCATCTACACAACCTCAAATTGGTGAAACCTGATAGATTTGTGAGAGGAACAGACCAAAAAATCATTAGAAATCAACATTTACTCTTCTGCTTTTTGAAGTGTAATTGAGATATGAGATCTACAGCCGAAGGCAAGATTAAAAGTACTGTTCCCATAACAAAAAGTTATTGTATGGCATCAGAAGACATGAAATAAAGCACACAGGTTGAATAAAATACATTATTATGCTTGTATCATAAATATTATGGTACATCCATAGAAAAAAAAAATTTCGAACGACATGAGGGTGAGTAAATGTTCCACATTTGGGTTAACTGTCCCTTTAATGGACAACCAACAATTAAACTTCATTATTTACCAAACAACACAGCAAAATAAATGTGCAGATCAGTGTCTGGGTCAGATGCATCAGCGATCTCTGCATCTCTAATCACAGAGATCTCAGTTTTCACAATAGCGACCCGCACACAAAAGGAGGGGAAGTAAATCGACTTTCTACCTGCCCGTACATGTTGTTGTTTTACACCGTGGCATCCATCCAAAAGAATTCACAGTCAAATTACACAACTGCTTTATTTCCCTATTATACCTATCATGCTTGAAAGTATGTCTGTGAGTCACGACAAAAGAATGACCCGCCAATGTTTATTCATTCATTTCCCATAAAAGAGGACAGACTCAATCCTCTATCCTGCAATAAAGAGTACGAGTCACGCCATGCCCCCACGTCCACCCCCTCCCCGGCTCGGACCGATCACACATGAACCACCCTTTCCAGTCCGTACCGAGCTCAACATCTCTACTCATTTCGCTGGAACATCTCTGTTGTGTCAATACCTGAGATGAATATGTGTTAAAGAGGGACTTTGTGAGTCTTTTTTTCCGTGCTTGTCTGTCTAGTCCTGGTTGGTTGCCCTGAATAGCTTGTAAAGTAAATATCGCACAGAAGAAAAGAGCAACTCCTGCAAAAGCTTGGCCGCTCTCCAGTTGGTTCGAGACAGAGCTACCTCCAATCTCGCAAAACCTGATTGTGCTCTGGAGTTCAGTTGAGCAAACACAGCTCCTCATTCACAGGCCAATGTTAGCTGCACACGAGAGCACTTTGCGTTGGGAGCGGGAGTAATTCCCTGAAAGTATTCCCTCTCACTACGCTATAAAAGAAACAATCAATACAAGGGAACTGGTTTCATTTAGTTTAAGGGGCCGACATGAATCTGGCGTCTGTGTGTGTGTGTGTGTGCATGAAGGTGAGCGACCATGAGTGACCAAATCTGCCAATATTTTGCCCAAATTAAGATTTACGAGAGATATGAAGGTGCAGTTTCACAGACAATGCTTATGATGGTTTTCCACTGCATAGTAGGTCTTGGTACAGCTCACTTAAATATTACCACCTCGGTTGAGGTACCGATACTAAGATGTCTCACTGCAGATCACTGATTGGTCAGAGAGAATCATCACTACTGTACCAACGTCATTAAATTTGCGACACGAGACACCAAACCCGAACAAACTAACTTTTTTGTCTTGAGTTTTTTGTTTCAATGGCAACACTATCAATGCCTAAATAAATCTGCAGCAGTCAGGTGGTACAACTATAGAGCTCTTTAAGTTGTTCATCATTATTGTAATGTTATGTGCTTTGAGACATGAGGTAATTCTTTAAATTAACATTTTAAAGTCTTTCGTGATGCTTTGCAGACTCTGCTGCGTGAGTTCATGTGTTTTGAAGGAGGCGTGGAAGAGTGGAGATGCTTTGAAGAAAGGGTGGGATCACATGCTTTCACAGCTGGCTTGCTATTAGCCTGGTTGACACCAGACCCTTCTCAGTTGTAACTGAGAGTGGGTCTGGGGAAGGTTCATTCACAGCCCATTTCCAAAAGGCCGCCACCAATTGGGCGCAATTGGATAGACCTAAAACCAATCAGAGCGATCGTCGTCGTGTAAAGCCTGCCTTAATGTTTGTGATTGGTGCCTCAATTTGGAAAAATTGGAAATGGGCTTGAATGGGCTCTTGGCCAGACTGACTTGCAGCGCAAATCTCAAATTTGCAGGAAGTTCGTCAGGGTTTTCCCAGGCTATCTTGCTATTGCTAGCCTCTCCGAAATTGCCTACCCTACCTTTAAGTAGCTTGTATAAACGTGCCTTAGAAAAAACATTACTGGTGTGCATCTTGAGACAAAACAATGGCAGTGACATACTTTAGGATATAAGCTTAAGACAGGTGTTATGTTGCTGTGGCTGTACAATTCAGCAAGGGTTACATTATGCAAACCGCTGATGTAAATACATCAATACATAATGTATTTCCTATAGCGCTTTATATAGACCAGCAGTGGTTCTCAACTCTGGTCCTGGTGGCCCTCCAACACTGTATATTTTGGGTATCTCCTTTGTCTGACAGACCCATCTCAGGTCTTGAATTGTCTATTAGTGAGCTGATGACCTGAGTCAGGTGTGTGATTATTTGAGGGCAGGACCAGGGTTGAGAACCACTGTTTGGCTGCATTTAAAATCACATACTCTCTTGAGTAGGTAAGAAATTCACGACCACTAATAAAAAAAACATGTTCTATTACTACATCAGCCCTGTTGCCCTTATCATGTGACCTACCAGCGTCAGATACGTCATTTCATTGTCATTCATAAATCCTCTCCTGTGGCCTCATGGGATAGTAAAGTGTCTATTGCATGCACACTTCACAATCTCCCAGTCATACATGTGCTTTTTGCCTTCTCTTTTATGAGTACATACTTCTTTTGTCACTGTTTTTCGGCTGCTATATAGTAGGGAAGTTTGCAATTTTAAGGTGCAGCCATTGTTTTAAAGCAGTTTCGGTAATAAACAGGAAAATAACAGAATCAGTGATGCCATCTTCATCAAATATGGTTCAAATTCTGCTGTAAAAACAGCCATAAAAAGACAATATTGTCCTTATTCAGCTCAAGTCAGTTCAATTCAAAGTATATTGCTCTTTAATAGCCTAATGCAGACCACCGAAGATGATTTATTGGGAAAATACATTGTCATACAGTAAGAGTATGGCATTTTTAAAGAGAGGTCTTTTTAAGATTTTCATAAGAAATGTCTATCATAAGATTTTGTTAACACTTTACAATTAGGCCTCATTTGTTAATATTAGATTTCTGACTTTTGATTACGGACATTGGTTATTCTGAAACTCTGGAGGGGACACATATAGAAATGTTTGATAACCCAAATATTTACATTTATAGCATTTATCAGACGCTTTTATCCAACACAGCTTACAGAAACGGAAATCACTTTCATCACTGCTAGTGTGTCTTATGAACATGTTCTGAGCACCGTTGAAGAGGACAGAAGCAAAATACTTCGGGATTTGAAGTCCAATGCTAAATTTCCAGGATGAAAAAAAAGGAAGTGAATGATTCAGCTTGAACGAGAGGAAAATCCCTAATGCTCATATCCTATGAGACATGCAGAATCCCCTTATGTTTACATCAGTGCTAAAAACATCTCTCAACGGTAGAGCTCAAATATTCAAATAAACACGTCTCCAATAAAGTAAAAGGATCTTGTTATGGCGAAAATTTTGAATACATTTTATTTAAGGCTGAGAAACAAAGGAGAAAAAAATGAAGTAGTCTTATTTCTTTGTTTTCATGCAAAAACGCCTTGATAAATAATACGGGTGTATAAACACCGTGTGCCAGCAATGCTATGTTAAATTGCCATATGATAGTGGCGTGACCCACAATAACACCCTGTGCTCGTTAAACACCAGCACGCTTTCAACATCAAATATCAGTCAGAGAGCATCAATCACGCCTCGGCGACACAGGGAATAAAACGCATGGAAGAAGAAAGGGAAACATACATCCGTCTAGATTTCATTTCTTTAATTGCTGTGCCGTGGAGGGCCGACTCCTCTGAAGAGTGAAACAATGGATTATTTCACATGGCAGATCTCGCGAAATTAGCAAAGAAAAAAAAAAAAAGGATTTTTAAGGACAGGACGGGGCCGAACGCCTGCTCCGTCGAAGGATCAGAAGTAGACGGAGAGGGGGAGAGAAATGGAGAAAGCTGACGGCAGCCAAGCAGAGCTGGAGTTTTGCCAGTCGCCTGTGTGGTCCGTGTGTTTCGAGCTCCAGGAAGTGAACTACGCCAAGAAGGGGCACACATGCTACTACAGCTTTAGAAATCGATGGGCCGACTGCAACAATCAGACACCATGCACCCGTACCACTACCAAACAACCAAACTTTTCTTTCAGGCCCAACACGTATTTGTTTGAGGGGTGATCGGGGCCAGAGCGGCTCGGTGCCGTAGAGTAATTGGATGTAAACTAACAAAAAAATCCTCTATGTGCCTCATACAACATGCGCATTAGGGCCGGAATCTATCTAGTTAGATTAGTTGCCATGGTCCCAAAAAATCACACATTCTAGTGGAGGTCAGAGTGCTTCTGTTTTGTTGGTGTGTGTGTGCGTGTGTGTGTGTGTGTGTGTGTGTGTGTGTGTGTGTGTGTGTGTGTGTGTGTGTGTGTGTGTGTGTGTGTGTGTGTGTGTGTGTGTGTGTGTGTGTGTGTGTGTGTGTGTGTGTGTGTGTGTGTGTGTGTTACTGTTGAAAAGTTAGTACGTGAAAGGGTCAGTTCGTTTGTTTTTTTAAAGAAATTAACATTTTATTCAGCGAAGATGCATTAAATTGACTAAATTCACCAAAGAATGGTTTCAGCCAAAATATAAAGCAGCAAAACTGTTCTCAACACTGATCAAATATAATGTTTCTTGAGTAGAAAATCTTGGATGATTAGAATGATTTCTGAAGGATCATGTGACACTAGAGTCTGGATTACGTAATGATGCTGAAAATGCAGCTTTCATCACAGGAATAAATTGCATTTTAAAGTATATTCAAATAGAAAACGTTTTTCTTAAATTGTTATAATATTTCACAATTTACCTATTAACTATTTTTGTCTGGAGGAAATATTTGTTTTCAATGACTACACATTCGATTAAACCTTCAAAATATTAGGACAATATTGGAACACTTTATTTTAAGGTTACACGTTACTACATGTACACTATAGTAATGACAGTAAATTATGTATACTTACAAGTAACTAAAACCTAATAACTCTATAGTAAGTACATGTACTTAATTATTATTACTCAGTACTTATTTGAGTAAGTACAATGCAACTACATCACCTTGAATTAAGTGTAATCAAAATATTATTATTATTTTTTTAAATACGAGGGAAGAACAAATTATATTAAAGCAACAGATTTTATTTTACCATGCAGAAAAAAAATACAAGCTCACAGGAAAAAGCATATGACTACAACATTCATAATTTGCTGGTTCTTGCATGTGTTCATAATTTCTTTGTATGACAGCCTGGCCAAAAAGGATGACAGGACAATTTGGCATGTTTCATTGCTTAATCACAAATAAAACAGTTGTCTACAAGTACAACTAGGCAATATGTAACAGAACAACACAAAGGTGAGTAAATGATGACACTTCTTGGGGAAACTGTTCCTTTAAAGGTAGGGTAGGTAATTTCGGAGAGGCTACCAATAGCAAGTTAGCTTTGAAAGCATGATATCCCACCCTCTCTTCACAGCGCTCTTCTAAATCCACGCCTCCTTCAAAACACATGAACTCGTACAGCCAGAGCAAACAAAAACGTCACGAGAGACGGCGTTAAACTACCTCATGTCTCAAAGCACATAACATTACAATAATAATGAACATAAACAACTTAAAGAGCTTTAGTTGTACCACCTGACTGCTGCAGATTCATTTCGGCGTTGATAGACACAGACATAGAAACGCATATATCCGAGTCTGAGGACGTGAACAGCTCTGGGCAGAACGTCACGGGTTGTAATCTTGTAATTACGGTTACGACACGGCGTGAACGCAGCTTAAGCTCGTTGTTTGGGTTCAGGAGGAAATGTAAAAGGCGACTGCTGTTTGTTTGTCTGCCGTTTTTGTTCGGAACCAATGCAATGACTGGACGAATATTTTTTGGTCTGCATATTTTAATATTTAGACCAGTTTCAACCAGTATGACAAAAAGTGTTTATAAAACAAAATGGCCTACCCTACCTTTAATGCTTGCTTAGAGACATAATTTGAGGCTCTGTTCCTAAAAATTTTGATATTCATCATATAGTGATAATTGCAGTATATAAATATGGTTATTGCTGTTGGTAGAAACACTTTATGGCTTCTATCAAAAACACCGTTATGCAGAAGTTAATTTTCACTTAAAAGGCTAGTAGGCAGAATGGCTGTTCTGGAACAGAGCAAAAACTGTTGTAATTATATTAGTTTGATATTAGCACAAAATCCCTTAAAAATATCTGAGCATGCATGATCCTAAAACAGCCAAATATATTGCTAGCCATGTGTAACCGTCTATTGCTGATAGAAAACATCAAGTTGCTGTGCCAACACTAACAGTCACATACTTGTCTTATATCACTTCTCATTTGAAAGTGTTCTTGAGGTAAATACAAGCAGATCTTTCTTATGCAAGCCATCCTTATATAGGTTTATTTTCAATGGCCTGTGTTGGCTTTTGTCTGAGAGCCCTACCGTATGCGTTTTGTGTGCATTTACCTGTCTGGACTCGCAGAGCGACGTTCAAAGAGAGAGAGAAACATCACAGGTTCACGGCTAATGCTCATTTCGGCATTGAGCAATTAGAGCGGCTCCGCGCAAACCGCAACGTAAACAATCTGGCTCAATGGAAGATTTTATGTGCAACATATTGATTGTCAGAAGCTGTTATGCAAACAATACACTGAAACATGTGGCGGCACAACACTGAGGCTGCAAAAGAAAGATTTGTTTGTTTCATTGGCCGGTGAAAGCATTAAAGGATTTCTTACAGTATAGGGGAAAACAGGGCTACAAACCTGCATGAGGGAAATGTTACTTATGTATTTATAAAAACGAGTATTATATTATATAAGTGGAAAATGTATTTATTTTTATTACAGATTATGTAATTAGATTTTAATCATTACATGCAAAGTGAGATATTTCAAGTCTTTATTTGTTATAATTTTGATGATTATGGCTTACTGTAAACCTGAATAAGTTGGCAGAACTCAAAACATTTAAGGCAATCAATTGCCTAAAATTTTTTAAGTTCTGAAATTCAAAGTTTAAGTAAGCAGAACTAGCAGATTTTTATTTTGTACTTAAACATTTTAAGTTAAGAACAATTAAAATGTATGAGTGCATTAATTCATACAATTAACTTAAAACTTTCATGCAATCTCAATGTGAACACTTTTATTAGTATAAACTTAGTTAGCTTTAACAAGATAAACATACTAATTTGCTAACATATTAGCAATAGTATGTTATACAGAAGCACTTGCTGTATGAGCACAACAATATAAAGTTATTATTTGCTCTCAAATTAAGCGCATGCACTACTTGTCACCATGATAACTATCCTGCAACATTAACAGAAATTATTCTAAATTAGCATAACAAAACATTAATCACTACTAAATCTCCCACTTAATATTAATCTTACACAAAAAAAGCCCATAATATTACTCTTAATTTTAGCATTTACTCTACCTTTCGAGTGCCATCGGCAAAGCATGCTGGGAAATAGACATCCCAGCCGTTTCAGTTAAACTTAAATTCGTCTAAATTAAAAGAAATAATTTCATGAAACTCAAAACAATGAAACAGTTCAGTTTACTTAAAATACATGAGTTCTGTGAACTTGAAAGAAAAAGAAAGTGCTAAATACTCATAAAAGTTCATTTGACTGAACTAATTAGTTTAAGTTTGTCCTACTCAAACCAATTAATCATTTTCAGCATTAGGGTTTACAGTAAAAACCTTTTCACAATATTCTAATTTTGAATTTGGGGTTTTCATAAGCTGTAAGCCATAATCATCAAACTTATAACAAATAAAGGCTTGAAATATCTCACTTTGCATGTAATGAGTCTATATAATATATTAGTTTCACCTTTTAAGTTGAATTACTGAAATAAAGTAACTTTTGCACGATATTCAATTTTTTTGAGTTTCACCTGTATGTATATATATATATATATATATATATATATATATAATCAGATTTTTTATATATATATAAATAACATTTAAATTTGTTGTTTTTGGTTGTTATGTGAGTGCAATCAAAAGTCCCTTTTACCACAGGATCCTTTAGCCTCGGTGTACCACAAACTGAATGAGGAAAAAAAAGTGTGAGATAAAATGAAAAAGATGTGTGAAAATTCGATTGTGGCGGACAGACTCCATCTGAAGAACATTTACACCGTTTACCGTCCTGCTCTGTGAAACGTGTTTGGCTAAGTTCTGCATGAGACAATAACTCTTTTCCAGCCGTCTTCATGGCAGTCAAAACACAGCGTCACGGATCATCTTGGCAAATACCTTTTTAAAAACAAGCCATGTTTTCCATCTCCCCAATGCGAGGTGGCATTAATTAACAGAGCCAACACAGGCAAAGCAGGGAACTTTAATGTGCACTTTTCACATGCACAAAAATTGCATGGATTTACCTTTATAAATACAGTCTAGTTTGTTTTTTTCAGTGACGTTCCAGTGACACCACATCACAGCACTGGACCAAAAAATATGCAATACAGTCTAGTAAAGAATGATTCTGTATATATTTTTGAAGAAAATTACTTTTTAATTAAGAAAATATGAATGGGTGTGGGTTGCTATGCTGTTCTGATCATTTTTGGCCCATTTCTTGGTGGTTGCTTAATGTTTGTTTTTTAAAATAATATTCTGGTGTCTAGATAACTACGTGGTATTTTTGATTTTGTGCTTGTTTTAGCGGGTGAAAATGGTACATCTGATTGCTTAGTAAAGTTACAGTGCAGCTCTCCTCAATGACACACAATATTTGAGGAATCATTCATAGCACCAGGGTTATTACAGTTAATTAAAACTAAAAGGTCTTTAAAACATGTCAAAACTCCACGAAGTACAGCAAGCGTATGGCTGAGAAGAACACTTGTTTAAACAGCATTCACACAGGGACATTTGACTACACATCACATTTCTGACATTATTGGTTCTGTTTGCAATCGTAATGCAAAGGATCGGTCTACGGGGCATTAATTAAGCCTTTAAATAAAAGTTTCGTCATTATTTGTCTGGAGCGGCTGTGCTGCTGGCGACTAACCAAACAATTCTTGCTTTTATATACTGTGTACTGTGTTAATTTTTTGTTCTTCCGTTTTCGCAAAGCTTTGTTTTGCTTCGCTTCTGCTATGATAAAGAGACATTCACTCTTGCATTGTGTGTTCGTGCATTTTGGAGGCGGAGCAATGAAGTCAGGGTGTGTTTGATTGGGTTGATTTCAAATATCAACAGTGTTTCTCAGAAATTGCTTACTGCACCTTTAACATAAAATTAATAACAACTAAATAGACATCTAAACTTTAACTCAAATGAAAACAGAACATATAAAAAATAAAAAATAATTCAAAATATTAATAAAAACTACATTAGTATCGCATTGATACTACAATAACACCTCATAGCACAAACTCTGCAAGATAAGTTACACTCTATATTTTTACATTTAGGCTTTAGACATCTGTAAGTATATGCCATAGTAAAATAAATGGTTTATAAACCAACCGAGTGAAGCCAACATTCCCTAAACAGTTTAAAGATGAAGTCCATATGTCTCACGTGTGCTACTGTTCTTAGTTGTACTTGTATCTATCTGCTTTTTTAAAATGCAAACTTTTGTAATAACTTATTTTGTTTTATATGACATAACAAGAATCAGTTGACGTGAATGTATATTGATTTTGCTCTTTTCCCTCTCACATGCTTATAGAGACTGTCTTTCACGTGTCAAGCCCACCAACAAACCAGCACTAAAGGATCAGATATCGGCGTAAGAATGCTGCTATTATGATGGTGTGCGAGGAACACTGGCAGTCATGGTGGTAAAAGTAACACAGGGCCCTCTCTGAACGGTCTGAGCCGCCCCTCCCAGTCTATTAGTCCAAATTGCTCTTAATAACCACAGTTACACGAGACCCGCCAAATGATTACAGCAGCGTGCGGTTCACACTCATGGCCCTGTGCGACGAGACCAGTCAAGAGCTGCTGTGTAGAGCAGAATCGACATAAAACGAAAGCCATAAATCTGATCAATTCATAAAGCAACAGCAAGAACAACACGATTCGACGCAGCATTCGCTTGAGTTACGCACTTAGTTTGAGCAACAATATTGATGCTTGTCTTCTTGTGTGTCTTGGCTCCCATTGGCTAAAGAACATTGGATCCGTCTCCGGGTTGAATCTCGCAAGGAATATTTTCTTTACAAATGAGTACACGTTTCTGGGGAATTTCATGCTAGACAAAATATATCTGCACTTTCTCAATGGCTTAAATGGTTAGGGCAAGGTGTAGACCACCTTAGTAACAATGAAAACAGACAGTGAGCCAGATTTACTAAACACAGCAAATTAGCGCCGATGGGAGTGGAAAGTTCTGCGCGTGATCTACTGACGACATGCAAATTAAAGAACAGACAGCCGGATCATTTCCATAATGACCAACGCAGTCGACCAAGACCAGCGCAAATTAGCGTCTGGTTTAAGACGTGCTTTTTTTGGGTGGTAAATAAAGGAGCAAAGAGTAAATTGACTAGCGCAAACCTTAGTAAATCACCTTGCGTGATTTATTTAAATGCTCTCCTCCCATAAATGTTGCGTCTGAAAGGGAAACCCGCTAAAATAACCCTGTCCACGCCTTTTCAGCACAAATTTTTACCCCCGTGCCTTTAGCATATCCGGACAGTAGTTTTTTAACACCAAAAGAGGGTTTGCGCTGGCGCAAGCTGTTAGAAACGCATCAGTCCGTTTTTTTTGGGTACCGTATTACAAGTAACACAAGTTACATAATCAGATTACTTTTTTTAAGTAATGAGTAATGCAACACATTACTTTTAAATTTACAACAAACTATTACTTTTTCAAATAAGTAATTCAAGTTACTTTGTCTTCCCATGTATTGACTGACAGCTCTCCTGTCCCCATGTTAAGAGAAACCATGAGTAAATGCTTAAATGATTATTGTAGTTCTAGACTTAGGGCCCTATCTTGCACCCAGCGCAAATGACTTTGTACGCCGACGCATGCATCATTACTATTTTGCACCCGACGCACAGCGGGCTTTTCCCTCCACAGACGCACGTCGGTAAATTAGGGAATGAACTTGCGCCGGCGCAAACGTTCCCTGGTGCTATTTTGTGGTTTGAGAAAACAATTTCGCCACAGACCAAGAAAAACCTAGTCTAAAGTCAGTGGCGCATTATTCAGATGCTATTTTAAGGGCGCATGCTTGGCCATAATGTAGCATAAGCGCATACACTTTGCTTCTCTCATCTACACAGCAGTTCCCATTTTTGCAAACCATACATAATTACTTGGAAACATATTACCACACAAGGGAAATCATTGTGGTGTCCAAGAAGATGTGAATCCTAGATTTCCTTGAATAGCTTACTCATTTATCCAAATTATTCAGGCTTATTGTAGTAATGACGGATCAAACCTGTTTGATCAATAGTGGCCATACATATCGGTATATAAGGACATCTGACAAAGTGGGTTGTCCATCAAGAACCAGGAAACTAAATTCTAATGACTGCGAAATCAACTTTACCGTCATGTAAGTTGCATGCGCTGGCAAATCCGCCGTTATAATAGCAATCCGCCATGGAGCAAGCGCGCCTGCTCTTAAAGGGAATGTGAGAGGACGCTCTGATTGGTTTATTTCACGTTACGCCCAAACCACACCTATGAATAATGAAGCTACTTCAGACCAACCCATTTTAGATTTGCGTGGGGTCCGCCCACAAAGTTACTTGCGTTTCGCGTTTGATACTTGCATTTCAGATCGATAAAATAGGGACCTAAATGTGAGTGTGCATTTACTCATCTCACTTACACAAAAAAAAACAGATTCAGTAACACGCATCATCGCAATCTGAACAATAAGTAAATGAGAAAGTAAGAATTATTTTTTTTTAAAAGTGTGAACACTTTTAATGACAAAAAAGTTCACAAGAAGAAACATATACACCGTTTAACCTCCTCTTATGAAGTGTGTAAACAATCGTCTCAGTTGTGTCGGAATTTCAGGAGAAACATCCAAGACAAATTTGATACATAAACCTAACGGCGAACTCAATAAAGTCTTGTGCATGAGCAATGAAAGAGCAACCTCGGACCAATAAAACCGTCCTTTGGAAAAGAACTGTATGACGTTGAAAGTTAATTAAAGGCCTGAATGTCTGTCTGTCTCTCTGAATGAGAGTTTTTGTGTCTCTCTCTCAGTTTTCCTCTCTTAAGCGCAGGAGGAATGTGTAAACAGGCAGAGGCAGCTTCACGACACACTCACAGGACGTTGCGCAACTCTAAATGCCTCTGAATGTGTCATGCATGGCCACCTGCCTTCCGCTCAACAGCAGACGAGGATGAGAAAAAGACCTCCAGATAGATCATGTAGGGGAGGAGATTGACCTGAAGCATTATTCGCCTAAATAAAAGCTGTTCAATATCATAAAAGACCCCAGCAAACCTCAGAGAGGCTAATATGGGTTTTAAGGTCAACATACACTCTTAAAAATAAAGGTCTAAGGTCTACATCTGTGGTTCCGTGAAGAACCCTTAAAGGGATAGTTCACCCTAAAATGAAAATGATCCCATCATTTACTCACTCTCAAGCCATCCTAGGTGTATATGACTTTCTTCTTTCAGCCAAACGCAATCTGAGTTACATTAAAAAATATCCTGGCTCTTCCAAGCTTTATAATGGGAGTGAATAACTGAGATTTTGAAACCTAATAAAGCGCATCCATTCATCATAAAAGTAATCAATACGGCTCCAGCGGATTAATAAAGGCCTTCTGAAGTGAAACGATGACTTTTTGTAAGAAAAATAACCATAATTGTAACTTTAAAAACTGTAATCACTAGCTCCCGGTTCCTTACGCGCATTGACGAGAGAGTTGAGTTCCGGCAGAAGAGTGACCTCTGACCCGACGCATGACAAATGACGTGGCGTAAGCTTCGGTGAGAATAGATGCCTCTCGCGGTTCAAACAAATAACAAACTCAAATTTAAAAATTCTCATTTTAGAGAATTCTCTTCTAATTCATGACCGGTGTTTTGTTTTGCTATAACCTGCTTTCGCGTTCTTCAAAACGTCATGCAGAGGTCAGAGGTCACTCTTCTGCCGGAACTGCTCGTACGGCCATTACCGGAAGCCAGTGGTTATAGTTTATTAAGTTTTAAATATGGATATTTTTCCTATAAAAATGCATCTCTTCACTTCAGAAGGCCTTTATTGACCCTTGCAGAGCCGTATGGATTACTTCTATGATGGATGGATGCACTTTTTTGGGCTTCAAAATCTTAGTTACCATTCACTGCCATTATAAAGCTTGGAAGAGCCAGGACATTTTTTTATATAACTCCGATTGTGTTCGTCTGAAAGAAGAAAGTCATATACACCTAGGATGGCTTGAGGGTGAGTAAATTATGGGATAATTTTCCATTTTAATTTACCATTTTTGGGTGAACTATCCCTTTAAAATCCATAGAACTTTTCCACTGGACTGGTTATTTATAGTGGAAAAAGGTTCTTTAGACACTTCACACTAAGCAAAATGGTTCTTTTGTAACTTTATTTTTAAGAATGTAAAAACAAAATTGATTTAATTCCATTAAAATTGTCCTGGTCTTATTTGTGATTCATTGTTGCATGTTATTATTACAAAGAAAAAAAGTGTATATGTCTTTTTATATTATTATATGTTATATATATATTATTTCAGGTAATGTTTACTTTATTTTAAGTAATGAAAACGTTTTTCAACGTTAGTCAACAATACGGTATCTACTCCCGTTTATACTAATTAACGAAATAAAAAGACATCAACCAACTATATAATTCTGTAATTACGCAACATCTGAAAGAAAAAACCCAGTCTGTGTTTACACCAACAGAAGCCGTGTCATCGGCTGGTATTTTCCTTGATAAACACATGCACACAAAGCCAGAAAGAAAACCTGAAGATGAATGAGCTGCGCGAGATGAAAGCCTCGTCACATCAGAGATGCCCGAGGGCACGATTAATCCGCTAATGAATGAAGATCACACACTGGCATAAAGCGGCTCCAAAACGCTGCTGCCAGATGTTAATTGAGATGAGGAGGTAAAGAGGGGAAAAACGAGACTTTAAGAAGTGATATTGTTGGTTTAGCCGCCAGAAAGTTATCTGTGAATACGAGGCCAGTGGCGACAGATGTGTGCCAGGCAGGTTGGCATGTTCTTTTTACAAATGTGCCAGGATATTGCGCCAAGGCTGGATCTACATCAGACTGTGTTTATGTGTATGATGGCGTGCGACGATGCGAGATGAAATGTTGATGCTTCAGATGTTCTGGGTTGGTAACCAGCGCTTTGCTAAGGGGTTGCTAAGGTGTTCTGATAGGAGTGCGGTTCCAGATTTTAAAAACTCCATGGACACTTTTCACAGACTGAAGATGCGTTTTAGCGTCATAGGCATCATAAATCCTGCAAGGTTTTATTTATATATATATATATATATATATATTATTATTATATAAAAAAAAAAAAATATGTATGTACTATAACACTATGTCTAGTATTATATTACCTTTGCATCAAATTGCAAATAACTAGTTAACGCTGCTGTGAGGGTGTTTCTAACGCAGCGGCTACCATTATCAATCTTTTTTTCACTCTTTTTGAAAGTTGTGAAAACACTATTGTGGAGATTTTCTTTTGCTATTTGAGCAAACTGGAACGCAAAAAAATATTATTAATGTAGTCGCTCATTCACCGCTATTTAATTTTACCCAACTATGATGACTTCCACTTCTGAGAAACCTGGAAATGTGAAAAGGGTCAATTCATTTTTCACCATAGGGACATTTTTAGCAGTAAATGATTCGCTGACCTTTTGTTAATTAATGGTATATGCTTTTGTTTAAAGCATCATTTCAACTTATTTTTGTAAAGAATCATGTTTAACAGTGGTGAAAAACAACTAATGATGCTGTGAAGAAAATTCCATCAGACGTTGCGAGCAAATCGATCTAAAAGTGCTCTTTAGCTCCGCCCACTCCCATGAAGACGAACGAGGTCATCGAGACGGTCCCTACGCTGTCTAAATACTTACATATTTGTATATGTACACTGCAAAAAAACGAAAACAGAAAATGTACTGGTCATTTCCTGCCAAGACATTATCCAGTAACTTTATAGAAATTTCCATTAACCCAAAAACACAACACAATGCAATGCATTATTCTTCTAAAAGTTCTGTAAAACATTTTTTACAAAAAACTATACAGAAAATTACTTAATATTTTTAAACTCTATTTTTACTGACTTTTTTACAGTAAATATAGGCCTATATATATATATATATATATATATATATATATATATATATATATATATATATACATACATATATATATATATATATATATATATATATATATATATATATATACATACATACATACTCTATCAACAACTTTAAATTAATCATTTTAATTGAAATACATTTTTAATTCGGTTAATTCGCAGTGTTTCATGGGATTGTAGTTCTTTCTCTCATGTAGAGTTCACAGGTTTGTACTTTTGCCTTTTTGTCAGATTTTTTTATATTTTTGTTTCAAATCAAAGTTTGTGTCAAATGTGATTTCCCTCATAGCTGGTTTGCTTGGTTTATGGCTCTTTAACAAAGACTTTTTTTGTACAAAATTCCCCTTGAGATTTTTGTTGTTGTTGTAAAAACCCACTTCCGGGTGGGCACTGTTGCACTTTATTAACACCTTTCTATGTGGTTGCTTACTAATCCAAATCAGTTTTTTTATGATACGTGGTATTTAAATATATCTCAGCTCCCTCTTTGAAAGTTAATGGGATTTTTTGTGCAATCATTTAGAAACGCATAGTAACAGCACATTGAAAGCTTGCTGTCATGTCATGAACGCTTTGAGTAATTTCACGACCGAAAATGGAAAAAGTTTGCCTAAAACTTAAACGTAAGAAACATCTGTCAGTCACCGCTAACTGTCGACAGAATCCGATCTGCTTTTATTCGATTATTGTGAAGAACTTTGGCCGTAATGTCAGATTGCAGCAGACTTTAATATAAACATGTACTAAAGAAAGTCAAGCACTGTGTGTTCCTGGTTCCATTCTCTGCCACATGAAAGTAATTCATGACAGCTTGTGTGTGTTTACGGGTCCTGGGGCTCAGTGTGAAAAATGAAATTTGGCAGCGTCTTCTAACAGTTGGCTTTTTTCAGGTAGTGAGAGCAACTGAGAAGTTTAGGCACGAGAACGGCGAGGACTGCACACACAACTCAAGTCCAGACATCAACTCGGATGAAGTGGCTTTTTCATAATTGAAGCAAAACTTGAGCTTTTTGCCAGATCGGGTTCCTCTGAGAGAGAGAGAGAACATGGGCTGTTTCTCTTTTCCGTGACAAGTATCTGTTCAGTGTATCGGTAAAACAAAGCATCAAAGTTTCTTTTCTGTCTGAGAAATGTCACAATGGTTCCTATAAATCTAGCTGATCCTGTAATGACCCAATATTGATGGATAAAATGGCTTTTGTTTTTTCTTTTCTGGAAATACATCCTGACCTTCTTTTGTAACCCAACAAAAGGATGGATTATTCTTTCAATGCTTCATATACAGAAGTATGAGCACGGCTTTGTTCAGATTAGTAAACTATTCTTAAAGGAATGATTCACCCAAAAATGAAAATTAGCCCGTAATTTACTCACCCTCGAGCCATCCAAGGTGTTTATGACTTTCTTCTTTCAGCCGAACACAAGTGGAGTTGTATTAAAAAATATCCTGGAAGGCCAGAACTCGACTCTCGTGAACACACATACGGCCGTTGCCGAAAGCAAAAAAAAGTTATAAAGTTTTAAATATGGATTTAAATACCCAAATACCCATCGCTTTACTTCAGAAGGCATTCATTAACCAACTGGAGTCAACTTGGATTACTTTTATGATGGATGGATGGAGCTTCACAAACTTGGGCACCATTCACTCCCATTATAAAGCTTGGAAGAGCCAGGATATTTTTTAAATATAACTCTGATTGTGTTCGCCTGAAAGAAGAAAGTCATATACGGATGACTTGAGGGTGAGTAAATTATGGCATAATTTTCATTTTTGGGTGAACTATTCCTTTAATGAGTGTGAATTTTCTGCATGGCTTCAATTCCAGCATGACATACAACATTTGCCGCAATTTGAGCAAACCTTGTATCCCACAATGCAATGTGCTCGATTTTTCATCGGCTGTTTTGAGAATGGAATATTTGCTTACTGCATATTGAATACTACTGTGTACTTTGAAAGCCAATTTATATATATATATATATATATAAATATTTCTGATTTATTTATTTAAATAAAATGTAAACTGTATTTTAAATCACATGACCTCATTATGCTAAATGTTTTATTCAGAATGTGGCTGTAAAAAATATTTTTTTCTAATAAAAAAAGATAATTGGAGTACATTTTACAAGAAAATCCTAAGGTTTGCTACTTCAAAAGTTCCCGTTTTAAATCAACGTGTTGCTTGCCATTTCTTTGCAGTTAATTGTGAAATGTAAGCAATTTCTGAGTGAAATTGTGAAAAAGCATTTTTTTTTTGTGCAATTTTGTACAAAAGTGTGCGATGAGGAGGTTTATAAAAAACCAGCAGTGTGCGGTACACTATTATTCCATTCAGAACAGAGCCAGAGCACAGGTCAAAGGTCAAGCGGCTCGCTCTTAAGAGCACGTTGATGGACAGACACAAGAGGCCAATACAGTAAACATTTTCACAAGTCAAGCGGCCTTGACAGCACGTGTTTGTATTTGCCTCTCGCTGACCGTGCCTGCAGCTCCTCAAAGGCCGTCTTTGTGCATTGAGGCGTGCTGAATCCTTTTTTTAAAACAGTACCGTAACACAATCTATGCATCAATTCATGCATCGGGCCACACGTCCCGTCCCACTGGCTGGGCGCTATGCCACGATGCTGCACAAAATCATTCATCTCTGGATTCGTGCGCTCTTTGCGCGTGCTGATCACATGACGTGTGATATTTGGTACTCACTTCGCGGCTCCCGCGGTCCGTCCACTGTGACCTTTATGGCTCGATGGTAAGTCGCCACTTGCGGTGGGTTCGTGAATACTGTGATTGTCAGCGTGAAGCTCTTTCCTGCAAAACACAAAAAAGGTTCAAACCCGATTAATCCGCCGGACAATGTGTCGCATTCATTGCGCAGCGGTCATTTGCATTTCTCTGCTGGTGACGGTGATGACTGTGGGATTTTAACTGCGAGGAACTCGAGCCATTGAAAAGGCCTGGGCGCAACGGACAATAATGGGATTGGTTCGGAAAGTGAGCCTTGCTGAGATTTGAATTTGTAATATTCAGTTGTTGAACATGACAAATCAGAAATGCATAAAACAGGCCATATTAGGTTATATAACGTACAGTACATGCAAACGGCTTAATGACTGCGCTAGGCCTCTGTCATTACTGTTACTGGTTGAGTAGGACCAGTAAGCAACCACCTAGCAACCACTCAGAACGCATTAGCAACTGCATAGCAACACCCTGGCAACCATCCACATCATGTAAACATTGTAGAGGTTTAAAAAATGAATATTGTCCAATTTTCGAATATTAAGTGAACATATAACTCATTAAACAGTATATTTAATAGAATGAACACGCATACAGGGCTTGTTGGGCTTGCTGGGGCTTTAGACCCACCAGAAATGTGCTTAGCACAACATTATTTGTAGACTGGTAGGTTAGGGTTAGGGTTAGAATAAGTTGGCATGTACAAAGTTACTTAAAGTACTAGAATGTCTCTTAGAGGAGCATCACAATAAAGAGATAGCAGATATTAAGCAGACATTCTTCTAATCCTCTAATGATAATTATTTGACATGATCTTGTTCTTTGTTCGCCCTAACCTAGTGGTGATGAAAAAGAGCAAATGTTGTTTGTCAATCTTGACAAGATTGTCGATCTTGTTCAGGCATTTTTTCTTTCTTTTGCGCATCGTCTGCTTTTTCGGCTTCTCGCTTATATTTGCACTTACCCTACATATATTCTCAATTATCTTTAGTGTAATTGTGTGTTAAATTAAGTGTTAAATGTCAAAATATTTCAGTTATGAAAAAAACTAATTTATGATGTTCAATTATAATAGGCTATTATTTTTATTTATTAATTAACAGTTAATCAGAAGACCTTATGTTCAATTGGTTTTATAATACACTAATGTGTTGCGTACGCACTTCTTAAATGAATAACATTTGTATATACTTAGGATAATCATTAACTGACAGTACATAGACGTAATAAATACACAGGCATGTTTATGGGACAGCAAGTCAACAAGTTTCAATAAACCATTATTGATTTAAAGGGCTGATAATGTAATAATAAAAATGTCCAGCGAAATTGATTCTGAGCTTCATAAATGGGCACACTTTTACAATGGGATCTTGTAAATGTATAATTTAAGGTAATATGGAAAATTAAACAAGTATAATGCAATAAATGCAGGGTATTGAAGTTATTGATGCACTTAATTTTTTTCTTAACACCTCCAAGAAAAAGTTTAATGATATTATATAAAAGCATATGATAATCAGAAAAGTTATTATATATTTATATATATATATTAAATATATATTCTTCGTTTTTTTATTTTTATTATTATTATTAATATTGAAATATTTAAATATAATAATATTTAATATAAATTGGATATTTTTATTCATATGTATTATTTTTCTATATTTAAACAATTTAATATATATATATATATATATATATATATATATATATATATATATATATATAATTTACCGCAAAATACTTACAGAATACAGAATACTTACAGGATTTCTTAATGAAGAAAATGTTTTTACTTTTAGATCTCAACTGTTGCAAAAAACTACAGAATCTTGCTAACATTCTCAAGCATGTTCTCATGCTCCATTTCGATTTTCCATTTTAAAATTCAGCCACGGATAAACTTCCACAGAAGTGCTGTAATTAGTTATAATTCTTTCATGTGTGATTAAAAACAAGGGTTGGGTGTCAAGGTGGGGTCCTGTGGTGACTGATCTTTCACTGATCTTTCATCTTTTACTGAACAACTTCTCTCTTTTTATTCAGATTAAATGTTCATAAATGTGTGAGCTCACTTCCAATGAACTTCGACATAAGATATTGTTCAGCTAAAACGTGCTTTGAGGCGAACCTTTCTGTCGGTAGAGGACAGGAAATACTAAGATACTTCTAATGAGGCAGACTCAGCAGTAATGTGTAATGTGCGAAGCATGCTGTGAAGTCAAGCATGACACATTCTCAGAGATGCGATCTGCAAGTAAGACAGGAAGAAGTGGGTGGAAAGGCACTGACACAATACAACAGGCAGCTACACTTGGCTTTGCCTTCTAGCTCGTGCATCAGGCAGCATGTCTTCAAAACTAGGTTTAATTGACTAACTCTTGGAATGGAAAGCTTTCAAACAAATAATCTAAGGTCACCAAGCCCATTTGTTGAGTTTTATGCTTCACTAGCTACACTGTAAAAAAAAAAAAAAAAAACAACGAGTGTAATTTTAACTGTAAAATACTGTAAACACACCACAGAAGAAGAAAAAAATCGGTATGAAGCTTTAATATAGCTCATACATTGAAAATATTGGTTTTACTTGAAACAATTTCCGATTATACTTTATTTCAATGGTCCACTTTAGTTGACTAACTATAAGTAACTTTGTAACTGTATGTCAACTAACTGTCATTAGGTTTAGTAGGTTTGAGTTAGTAGAATAAGTTAACTTGTAGTTGCAAAGTTACTTATATTAAGTAGAATGTCTGTTGAGGGAGCATTAAAATAAAGAGTTAGCAGATATCAAGCAGACAGTCTAATACTCTAATGACAGTTAGTTGACATAAGTTACTAATAGTTAGTAGAATGTCTAAAGTGGACCATTGACCCTATTCCGAAATTGCTAGTAAATTGCACAAATAATTACAAAGAAACTTCAAGTAGAATTAAACATTACATTTTGAAGATGAAAGACTGAAATAGGATTTACTTGTAATACTCCAACTCCAAGTATAACAAGCTTTTGGGTATGATCAGTTAGCAACCATTCAGAAGAACACCTTAGCAACTGCATAGCAACACCCTGGCAACCATCCACATCATGCAAACATTGTAGAGGTGAGGCAAATTTTCTTCATAAAATGAAAATAGTCCAGTTTTCAAAAATACTGAGTGAATATCTCATTCAACAATATATTTCACAGAATAAACACATCTAGAATTGCAACATTTCAATTCATCATGCATTTTCTGGATTTGCAACATGTATTGCTAAAGAATTTACACTTTCTACCTTTAATTAGAAAGAGTAAAACATATATTATTGTAAAAAGCAGTTTTTAGGACTGCCAGATTTTTGATTCACCAACATTTCTGTACACGTTACGCAATAAGTCTTGCTAATGTAATTACTCTTTCTTTCCCCCCACAGGAATCTGTCCACAAGCCCCCAAAAGCACGTTCTTGGACCCACCCGAGCCCTTCCCAGCGAGCTGATACCCAACACACACCACGGCCCAGCCCAGCGTCTAACCGCTCCACCAACCCTGGCATCTGCCATCCATCCAACGCCTGGTGCCCAGCTACTAAAAATATCCTAAACGCATGGCTTATCCAGCAGTGTTTTTCTGTTCCAAATGATTTCCTAAACAGAAAGAGACATGTGAAATGCACAACTCCTGATCAACAACAAACATCCCGCCCTGACCTAACCAACCCAGCAAAGCCAAATCCACTCATAAGCGCTTCTGAAGACAGAAATGTGTTCCTGCATAAATGAAATGTTAAACACATTATGTCTCGCCCCAGGAGACGGCGTTGCATACGGTAATTCAAGGAGCGCTATTTTCCTGATGTCATTTGTTTGATTGCGGTCGATCTTATTTTAATCTTCCACACAGTGCATCGTATCGTTTTCCATATTTAATTTCCTTATGCTGTGCTATCTCCTCCCTGACTTCCTCTTCCAGATCCCGTGTCATAGATAGAGGAAACTCTAGCCCGTGAAGGTGTGGGTCTCCAAGCGGGCCAAGCCTTGTTCACTGTGACAGCTGTGAGGAGATAACACGGATGCGCACCCGTGGCGTGCTGGGGGGTGTGTGAGGACGTCCAGTGACCAGCCCGAATGCTCCACAAACTACTGTTTGCACGTCCGTGTCCTCTTGGACTGGATCTCTGGTGTCTTCAACACACACGCAAATGCCACTGATTTAACCACCACAGACATAAAGAGTAGCAGTCGATTATTGCATTTGATATTTATGTCCACTTGGCCGATTACATAACTCAAGCTTTCTTTATCCATCCCATTTAAATCACTTCCAGAATCTACCAACAGCCTTGCATTGGTTACAGTAATATTCAAATATTTTGAGCATGTGTTTTGCAAAGTAAAGGCCATTGCACACTGAGTCCGAAATTCGCATCCGAAATTTTCGCACGTTAAAAAATAAATACGACCTCACGTTATGTCAATCACGCTCGCACACTGCCTCCGAAACTTTCGTCCGTCATAAAAAAAATCGAAACGGGTTCGATTTTCTGCGTTTTTCGCATCCGTAACAAGCAGTTTGAATGGTGTTTGAATGGTGCTTTGACAATTCAGAGCCACCGAATCACGAATACGAAAAAACGCATACGAAAATTTCGGACTCAGTGTGCAATGGCCTTAAGACCTTTTTCTTATAAGACAAAAAGATTAATAGGACAATAATCCTGATATATATATATATATATATATATATATATATATATATATATATATATATATATACGATCCTTCAGAAATCATTCTAATATATATTAGAATGATTTCTGAAGGATCGTGTGACACTGAAGACTGGAGTAATGATGTTGAAAATTCAGCTTTGCGTCACATGCAGGAATAAATTGCACTTATATAATATATTTACACAGAAAATAGTTAACTAAAATTGTAATAATATTTCACAATATTACAGTTTTTACTGTATTTTTGATGTAATAAATGCAGCCTTGGTGAGCAGAAGAGACTTCTTTCAAAAACAATTGAAAAATCTTACCGACATGAACTAAACGGTGTGTGTGTGTGTGTGTGTGTGTGTGTGTGTGTGTGTGTGTGTGTGTGTGTGTGTGTGTGTGTGTGTGTGTGTGTGTGTGTGTGTGTGTGTGTGTGTGTGTGTAAAAAAAAGGTACAAAAGCTGTACCTGGGGCAGTACTTTTTCAAAATGTACTGGCCCAGTGATATATATATATATAGGTGTGTGTGTGTG
Source organism: Phoxinus phoxinus (assembly GCF_949152265.1). Classification (NCBI taxonomy): domain Eukaryota; kingdom Metazoa; phylum Chordata; class Actinopteri; order Cypriniformes; family Leuciscidae; genus Phoxinus; species Phoxinus phoxinus. The sequence goes on along the minus strand of NC_136888.1, from coordinate 9,367,068 downwards.
TGTGTGTGTGTGTGTGTGTGTGTGTGTGTGTGTGTGTGTGTGTGTGTGTGTGTGTGTGTGTGTGTGTGTGTGTGTGTGTGTGTGTGTGAGAGAGAGAGTGTGTGCGTGTGTGTGTCTGCGTGTGTGTGTTCACAATAGAATTTAGTGATAGCAAGTATGATATAAATAATTGTTGAATCTAAATTCTATATTGTATATTTTATACATATTTATATAATTTCTTTTTAGATTTTTGAATTGACACTGGCAGACCAACCACTTCTATCCTTAAATCTCAAAAGTAACCAAATATCAGACAAAATCAGTTCATCACAACACACATCAGCCATCGGCTACACCCTGCTCTCTATATATCTCGGCATCAGCCATTGAAAAAGCCCATATAAGTGGAGCGGCGCTTCCCCAAAACACCTGGAGTTGTTTTCATCCAGATTCAGTGTGTAGTTTGTGGGCGCCATGCGAGGGATTCCCTGCTGCACACGTACGTGCTTCACTTTAAGTGCCCGTGTGGATTAGTAGGGCAAGTCTAGACCTCGGATACGCAGCCTCCAGCAGCAGACGGGCGCTCCTGTGATCTCCTGTCCCGTTCTCTTCAAAGCCCCGCGCGCTCAATGCCTTCTTCCGACAGGATCACAAGAGCAGGATTTTGTCTTTGACAATAATTGCAAGCATATCAAAAGCAGCATTCATCCACACATAAGCAGTCTGTGAGCACTTTGAGCCCGCATTCATGTGCTATAAAGATTTTTTTTTTTTGGTGGGGGTTGTAGGGTAACAGAAAAATATTAAATGGAAATACCATTTTTACTTTGCAACAGTTACATGCTGTAAGTTTTATTTTTTAGTGTTTTAAGCTTCGGGAACACTTCAATGACAGTTATTTTTTTTGGGAGCACACCCTTTTTCTTTATCCTCAACGTGGAAGCACTCAAAATGTTGGACGCTCGTGGAAAATAATAATGCTGAGTCCTCTCTGTGATCCGGTTCCAGTTCTGCTCTTTTCTTTTCAGTGTTATCCGTAAGTGAGGAATCTTGGACAGTATCCTATTGTGTTTATGTAAAATATGCATAATTTGCATCATATTTACATTTCTTTTTACAAGTTACACAGATGCCATCCATACACTCTTAAACAGCAATAAATCCGTTTTATCTGGGTGTTTGCGGCAAAACTGGACTTTTCCTGTCAACTTGGATCGTGCACCGAATGCCAAACTTTTATTTCCAACATGTCATTTATTGTAAACGAATGTCTTACGTGATTTGACCCTTTTTATGATTCAGCCAAAGCAAACGAAGCGGCCAGTGAAAAATAAATAAAATTAAAGTGGAAGTACCAACCTCTTCCACTCCTGCCAACAAATCTCAGGTCGTTGAAACGCGCCACCTGATTCTTCATGACAGCTGAGGCGTTTCGCAGCTCTGCCGAGTAGTTCTCGTCATTCCCTGCCATAACTGTCACCACGGTCCCGTCAGGAACATCTCCCAGAGCAACAACCTGAGCAGAAAACACACTGTTGATTCATATACTGTCTCAATCCGGATCAAAACAGGCCTGCTGTGATCCAGATTTAGGTGACATTTTGAAACTAAACCGCTGTATTGCACAATAATAACACAATAAATCAATTCAAACATGCAAATATATCATTAGGAAAAATATTGTCATTTAAGGTGAGCTTTCAAATTGTATGTAAAACAAAATCACATTAAATTGGTTGGAAAACATCAGGTGATATCAGTGAGTCCACAATATGAGTTACACCAAGACTTAAACATTACTATTGATTCAGCAATAAACAATGAACAAAATGTCTGAAGCAAATTTGAATATATATATATATATATATATATATATATATATATATATATATATATATATATATATATATATATATATAATATCCCCTTTTGTATAAAAGTAAGTCCATTGAAGGCACTTAGAAAATGTATGTAAATAAAAACACACACACATTTACTTATTGCCAAAATTACTATTATTTACAGTTTCTTCCCTAAAATAACAAACTGTAAAAAGTATGTTAAATTCAGGTGAATGTTTTTGATGTTATTGTTCAATGTGAGCAGGAGCAGCTGGTTCAGTTTCTACAAGCTCACAGAAACGAGCAAAGGTTTACAGAACAAAATGACTCTGAAATCATCCTGGGTTACAGATACTTTATGCCTTTGTATATGAAATACTCTATCTTTGGTGAAAGTATTAATAGTTGTGTGTAATTCAGGCCGCGTGATTAAACATGCATGTGTTTGTATCTATGAATAGCTTCAAATCTCTCAGATTTCACTTCTCTCCAAGCACGGCAGGATTTCTCATTTTAAACATCGCCCACAAAATAAACCCCGAACAATAATTAAAACAATAACAACTGCATACTATTATTAACATTAAAGCACATGATGATGTGTTGATGTGGAAAAGAAACACTGGTAAACATCATAAATCGTGTCCATCAATAAGTCTTTAAAGAACTGGATTACAGGAAAAACCCAACAGTGCAGATTTTTTGTTCATGTACATTTAAATAAAAGTTTGATTAGATATGAAGTATTTATAACCTTATATGTAAAGTCAAGGCCTGTGAGTTTACATTTACATAAACATTAAAATTAAGTTAAATATAATTATTTTATTGTAACTGTTATAAATTGCTGCGTTTTTCTTTCCTACTATTTTTATTTTTTTTTAAGTTATGTATTTTAATGTTGTCTGGATGTTGGCCAGGTATATTGTAAAGGAGATTTAAATCTCAATGGAACCAGTCTGGTTAAATAATTAGCTGGTTTAAATTAATAATAATCAATATATTGATTTTTGAACGTATTAACTGATCCACTGTTCATGTCTAAAATGCTAAACACATCGCGAGTTAATGTGCATCTTAATAGTTAGAAGAAGAAAAAAAACATATATGTAGTTTAATGTAGCCTAAATACTAATGTTTGTAAATCACTATTAAATCCGTAAGTGTTTCTGACCTTGAACGCCACCGGGAGAGTTTTGTTGCACCTCCAGTGAGACGGCAGCACTGAGCACAGAAAGTTGGGGCTGTCCGTGCGCACGAGCTCGGCGGGGTGGTCCGCGATGATTTCCACCATGGTTCGGTTGTCGTGCTGTCGGAGTCTCGGCACCGCCGCGTTCGGCTCCTGCTGCACATCGCTCATCTTCCCCGCCACCGGCTGAAGGCTGCTGGACGGCGGACTGAACCTGCGGCTGGTGTTCGGGTCTACCGGAATGCGCATCACAACAATGTCAGCAAAGGTAAGGGCACTTTAAACCAGCAAGAAAGTCAGTGTTTTAGCCAAAATAGCCAGGATCTATATAAAGTCCGTTAGGCTGAGTAACGCGCCTTCCACAAACCGAAAAAGTTGGATGAGATCGGTTCCCCTCAGGCTTTACGCGCGAGGTTTACGCGCTCCTACAGGTTAATCGCGTTGAAATTAACGCGCACGAGCTCATAGTTACACGCAGAAGAAACGCAGACATAATTTACGAGGCGATTTTTTGCTTCTCCAATGTTGAACGTTGCTGTAATAAACTTCAAAATCCGGAATAAGAGCGAGCCACCTCGCGTTACGCGCAGCGCTCGATCGGAGAGTTCACTTTACCGCGCTTCTTAAAACGTGCCACCATGTAAGTAGTAAAAAGAAAGTTTACGGCTTTGCAAAAGTCCTCAAGACCTTTCTTGGTCCATGCACGGTCTTTGTGAAGGGTTAAAAAGGTGATTCCATAGGTTGTGGTTATAAAGATGAAGGCGCTGCAAAGCCGCAGTGTTTTTGTCTCGTTGTGTGGTTTGTCTTAGGAGGCAGGGACTTGGGTGAGCTCAGGTTTTTTGTGGTTTATATATATATGCAGAAGCAGGAGGATTATTATGCTGATGAGTCTTGAGCACGTCATGTCTCCAAGCACCGTTTCACGGCATCAAAATAAATCAGCAATTCAGAGGTTTGATATCAGTTTTTTAGAGCTATTTTAACTCATATACCAAAGCAATCCATAAAATACTACATAGAGACCCTGTTGCTATAAATAAACTGCAGAACAGTTGTGAAATGTAAAGACTGTATAAAAGAAAAAAAAAGCAAGGAAAGACCTTTATTAAGCAACTAACAGTGAAACATTCAACAGTAAAGTCCTTATTATGGCAACAACAAGTTTTCTTTCACTGTTCACTCACGTGAGACATAAAGAGCTCATAAAGAGACATAAACACAACTCATTGAAACCAGACAGAAAGCAAACAAGCAAAGAAGAGAAGTGACTCATTTCCTATTTCTAAAGACAGATAAAGAGCCCGGCTAAAGTTAATATTATACAATAGCAGCACAGAAGCCATGACAACAACATTGAAGAAGTGTATATATGTATATATATTTATATATAAAATGTTAATGCATATGACGTGTGTTCATATTTTTCGGGCTAATTATTATTATTCTTTTTTTATCTGAAAAAGATATGGGGAAACAACTAGATACAAGGTCAAAGAATAACATTCGAAGGTAATAATAAGTTTAAAATCATAATTTGAATCATATTAATTATTTTCTAATAATTATTTGTTGAAATGTAGCTACTATGCAAATGTTATGTTAATATTTGGGCTATTGATTTGTATTTTATTATTATTAGCCAATTGATAATACTTTTATTATTATTATTGTGGTTTTAAACCAGATAAATCTGAAAAGCTCTTTAACGTTTAAATTCGTCTTTTATCATGCGACGAGATTAAATGCAGAACTACAGCAGTTCTCTTACGTAGAGTTCTCTCGTACTGCGTCGAAGAACGCTACGGGAAAGATATTTCTTTGTCGAGATTGAAGCCTAAAATTAATCCTTAATTTTGTAATAATGTAAAACGCTTTTCTGAAGCATACAACCTAGGCGGAGCAATACAGCTCACCCATTGGCTGCTCTGCCAGAAAAGCACAGCCTATGCGAGGCCAGGACGCTGACCAATGAGGACGCTTCGCGCCCTTCTGCGTCACCTCCCGCCCAAACAGGCGTGGCCTAGGCCTATAAATACGAGCATAGCTGTCTAACACGCCGATTTTCTTAAATTCAACGAAGCTGCACGCATCGCTGGATTGATTCGAGCCGCCACAGCCGTTTGGAACAAGCACCTCAGCAGGATGAGCCCTTACCTGAAGCCGCTGGTCATCGCCGCCTTCAGCCGCCGTTCCCTGCTGCGCTTCTCCGGCGTGGAATATCCTTTCAGTTTTGTGTGTGTTTTGTGTGTGTGTTCGCCTACCGCGGCACACATTTTTTCCTCACAAAAGAGCAACGAGTGTCTTTTTAAAGATGTCTCGCGTTTCCTGCGGCTCCTGCCGAGCCGCGCTCATCGACGGGGACCACCACGAACTGTGTGTTTCCTGCTTGGGCGAGGAACATGCAGCTCTCGCTCTCGGTGATGGCGGCTGCCATCACTGCGACATGATGCCAATCGCGACTCTGCGGACTCGCCTTGCATCTTTCGCCGAGACTGCTCAACCGCCCCCTGTAGCGCCGCGCCGTAAGAAGCGCCGCGCTCAGCGGGTCCCGGAACCTCCCTCCACGAGGAGCTCGCCGCCGCCACCGCCGCTAGCTCCTCTCAACGTGTCGCTTGAGTCGCTCACCGACGGACAACAGCCGCAGCACGCCGCTTTGTCCGTTATGGAGGACGACCAGCAAGCCGTATCAGAGGGGGATGACGATTGCTGTTCGCTTCTCACTTCGGAGAGCGAGGGATGGGCGAGCTCTGTGGACCTCCCCTCCCCCGCCGTTCCGGAACGTCGAGGAGGGAAGATCAGCATCGAAGCAGAGCTGATGCGTCTGCTCACACAGGCCGTATCGAGCCTCGGCCTCGAGTGGTCGACGCCCGAACAACCTGCACTCAACCGGCTGGATGGCCGCTTCCTCGCTGGAGACCGCGCTGCGCCCCCCTCCAGACACGCACCCTTTCTTCCTGAGCTTCACGAAGAGGTAGCGAAATCGTGGAAGGCGCCATTTTCAGCCAGAGTACGTACTTCTGCCTCGTCAGCATTCTCCGTAGTGGACGGTGCTCGCGACAGAGGCTACCACGCTCTCCCCCCGGTCGAGGAGGCTGTAGCGACTCACCTTTGCCCACCCTCTGCTGGACGGCGGGCTAAGGGAGTCCTACCATCTAAAGCTTGCCGCACTTCGTCAGCTCTGAACGGCCGCGTGTATTCCGCCGCCGGACAAGCTGCATCGGCGCTGCACACCATGGCGGTGCTCCAAATCCACCAGGCTAACCTCCTCTGCAAGCTAGACGAGGAAGGCCCGGGCGCGATCAGTGTTCCGGACTTACGTAGCGCCACAGACCTCGCTCTTCGCGCTACAAAGTCCGCCGCACACGCCATCGGCAGGATTATGGCCTCAGCTACTGTTTCCGAGAGACATTTGTGGCTGACTCTCTCCGAAATGGCGGAGTCGGAGCGCTCTGCGTTCCTCGACGCTCCCATTTCACCGACTGGCCTCTTCGGATCCTCCGTGAAGGACTTCGCGGACCGATTCGCCGAGGTACAGAAGACTTCGCAGGCCATGAGACATTTTCTGCCAAAGCGCTCCAGTTCCGCAACAGGCCGCCCTAAACAGCCGCCTGCCCGAACTCAGCAGCGCCCCGCGCCCGCCGCACCGGCCCAGCAGCAACAGGCCCGAGAGAGACCACGGTCTCGCTCCGCCGGACGCCGCCCGCCACCGCGTGGTCCTCGGCCCAAGATCTCACTCAAGCCCGAGGCCTCGGCGCCATCCTAGCCCTGCTAGGAAAACGACGGTGTTCGGGTCCCGCTGCGGCCGGACTTCCACCAAAGATTTTCGCTTGTACAGCCCTAAGTTCCGTGTTTGTACCAGTGTATTTAGCAGCCAACAAACCGGCCGTAAAGCCCGTTTGCCTGCACACAAACGCCGTTTTCACGGCGACCCAGATAAATCTAAAAAAGAGTTTAATTTCTGGTGTTCCGGCCAAGGCCGATGGTGTAATGTGTGTAACTGCAATGCCCACCCAGTGCCCATTCATTCACACAAGCACAGCCCCGTTCAACACAGGGTTTGCACACATAAAATCGGCTCATGCCGGTTGTGCTTTACATGTAGTGAGCGTGCCCACTATCCAGTGCCCACAACCACTACACACTGCACGTTCCGCGGTTTCTGTAAAAACGAAACTAACGAACGGTCAGTCAGTACACGAACACAGTGTCCCCGGTGTTATAAATGTGCCCGCCACCAAGCGCCCACGTTTATTTACAAACATAACGAGCCCCGTAGGGCTCGCCCCGCGTGCTCTCTCTCAACTCAGAGAGTCGAGCGCGCGCGGGACGCATACTGTGTTAAACATGTCCCCCGCCTCAGACGCCACGGCGTCCATGTTACAGCACACGGTTGCTCTCGTGTCGCCGCCATTTCGCGACCAGGGCCCAGATTACATTCAACCCCTAGTCACACGTGCACATGCATGGGAAAGACTTCCCGGGGTCTCAGAATGGGTGCTAGAGACTATAAAAAGAGGCTATTCGCTACAGTTTCATCGACGCCCTCCCCGTTTCACGGGAAAAGTCGAAACCACGGTAAAAACAGAAGTAGCACATCTACTTCGAGCCGAAATAGCGAAGCTATTGAGCAAAGGGGCCATAGAGCCTTTATCTCAAGCTCAGAGCGAAGGGGGTCTGTACAGCAGATATTTCCTGGTACCGAAGAAAGACGGGGGTCTCAGACCCATTTTAGATCTAAGGCGTCTGAACAAAACGCTAACAAAGCGGAAGTTCAGAATGCTCACGACCAGAAAAATCCTCGCGCAAATTCGCCGAGGAGACTGGTTTATGGCGATAGATCTGAAAGACGCGTATTTTCACATACAAATTGCGTCACGTCACAGGCGATTTTGAGATTCGCCTTCGAGGGCCGGGCATATCAGTACACAGTCCTGCCATTCGGCCTATCCCTAGCACCTCGTACATTTACAGTGTGCATGGACGCGGCGCTGGCACCCCTGAGACTCCGAGGCGTTCGAATTCTGAACTATTTGGACGATTGGCTGATTCTAGCTCAATCGCCGTCAGAACTCGCTCACCACAAGACGCTAATACTCGATCACCTCGAGTGCTTAGGTCTGAGAGTCAATTGGGAGAAAAGTTCACTGTTTCCCAGTCAAAGGATCTCCTTTTTAGGACTGGATCTGAACTCACTGTCTATGACAGCACGTCTGTCATCACAGCGCAGGCGAAATACCCTGCAAATGGCGAAATCCTTCCGCAGCGGCCACATAGTGCCGCTCAGGAGATTTCAGAAAATGCTGGGCCTCATGGCCTCAGCCTCTACAGTGCTGCAGTTGGGCCTGCTGCGCATGCGCCCACTACAGTTCTGGTTGAGAACGCGCGTACCGCGCCGAGCATGGTTACACGGTCGTTATCGCCTCAAGGTCACTCAGGAATGCATTTCAGCCCTGACACCATGGAGAGCGTCAGACTGGTACCGGTCAGGTGTAAGCCTGGGGACTTCCTCGAGCCTGAAGGTGGTGTCCACGGACGTGTCCACCTCAGGCTGGGGAGCACTGCTCGACGGCAGACCGCTCTTTGGCCAATGGGCAGAGCGAGCCAAACTACCGCACATAAACTGCCTGGAAATGATGGCGGTGGACTTTGCGCTGAGGCGTTTCTGTCCCCGGATAAAAGGACACCACGTCCTGGTCCGCTCGGACAACGTGTCGGTAGTAGCCTACATAAACCACCAGGGTGGCCTGAGGTCCCGAAACCTATTCAGGTTAGCGGAACGCATACTGGTGTGGGCCCAGCACAACCTGCGCTCGTTAAGAGCAATACACGTGCCAGGCCACTTGAACGTAGGCCCGGACAGACTCTCACGGAACAATGTTCCTACGGGAGAGTGGTCCCTACACACACAGACAGTGCGTCTGCTGTGGAAAAGGTTCGGCAGAGCGGAAATAGACCTGTTTGCAAACCAGGAGAACGCTCACTGCCCAGAATTCTTTTCGAAGAGCGCGAACGCGCTGGCCAGAGTCTGGCCCCGCCGTCCGCTCTATGCCTTTCCTCCTGTCTCACTCCTGCCTCAAGTGCTGGAGCGTATCAAGGAGAGCGGATGCTCGGTACTACTGGTTGCTCCATACTGGACGAATCAGACCTGGTTCCCAGCTTTGATGCGACTGAAAAGTACTGCCCCGTGGCCGATTCCAGTGAGGAGAGACCTCCTCTCACAGGCCAAGGGCGCGATTCTGCATCCTCACCCCGAGCTTTGGTCCCTACACGTATGGGCCATAAACGGGTACCCGCTAACCTCCCAAGAGGAGTGTTAGACACGATCGAGCAAGCTAGGGCTCCGTCTACTAGACGGCTCTACGCTTCCAAATGGTCGGTGTTCTCTGGATGGTGTTCAGATCAAGGTCTGTCACCACTTCAGTGTGGAGAACCGGAGATTCTCTCCTTCTTGCAAGAGCTATTGGATAAGGGAAGAACCCCATCCACGCTCAAAGTCTATGTGGCTGCCATATCAGCGTTCGTTAATCCAACGCTTGGCCGTTCACTAGGCAGGAACGACCTGGTGGTCCGCTTCCTGAGGGGCGCCAGGAGGTTAAACCCTCCAAGGCCTCCTTCAGTCCCCGTTTGGGACCTTTCTACAGTGTTGAACGCTATGAAAGGGGCCCCTTTCGAGCCTATTCACTCAGTTGACATGAAACACCTGTCTTTCAAGACCGTGTTTCTTCTGGCTCTCGCTTCAGTGAAGCGTGTGGGAGACTTGCAAGCGCTCTCAGTAAGAGCTTCTTGTATGGAGTTCGGGCCAAACGACTCTGTAGTCGTATTGAAACCGAAGCATGGGTACGTGCCTAAGTCCCTCAACACACCGTTCAGGGCTCAGGTCATCTCCCTGTCGGCCCTGCCGGCTTCAGAGGACGGAAATAGCTCCCTTTGCCCGGTCAGGGCATTAAGAGCTTATGTGTCCCGCTCCGCTGTTTTTCGACAGACGGAGCAGCTCTTTGTTTCGTTCAGCGGACGCTCCAAGGGGCGAGCCGCGACGAAACAGAGTCTGTCTCGATGGGTAGTGGACGCCATTGCGCTAGCCTACGCATCTAGAGGTTTGGAATGCCCTTTGGGCATCAGAGCACACTCCACGAGAGGCATGGCCTCTTCATGGGCTTGGTATAGCGGAATCTCGTTACAAGATATCTGTATGGCGGCAGGCTGGGCCTCCCCGTCTACATTTATTAGGTTCTATAACCTAGAGGTTCCTGCGTTGCAGGCTAAACTGCTCTCGGTCTAGAAGACTATGTATTAGTGTCCTGCCCCGCGCTGCGGCCCAGGTCACTTCAGTGTTAATATGTATATGTGTTCCTGCCCCGCTGTGCGGCCCAGGTCACTTCAATGTTTAAGCATCACTCACTGACAATGTGTCCCATGAGCATGCTATTACCCCTCATATATATCTATATTTACATATATATGCTATTATGCCTTAAGAGGCACTACTATAAAGGGATGATGCTAATTTAGCCGCTCTCCCTATACTTCTTGGGGTAGGCACTTGTATACCAGGGCGCGCGCGCCCTTAGGTGTCTGTGTCGGTCCAAGAGCACGCACGGCGTTTTACATGGGGTTCCCGTAGCGTTCTTCGACGCAGTACGAGAGAACTCTACGTAAGAGAACGTACTCGGTTACTAACGTAACCTCGGTTCTCTCTAGAAGAGGGAACGAGTACTGCGTCTCATGGCCGTGCGTGTCCGCGCTGCGTCGCTTCATTGACGAAAATCGGCGTGTTAGACAGCTATGCTCGTATTTATAGGCCTAGGCCACGCCTGTTTGGGCGGGAGGTGACGCAGAAGGGCGCGAAGCGTCCTCATTGGTCAGCGTCCTGGCCTCGCATAGGCTGTGCTTTTCTGGCAGAGCAGCCAATGGGTGAGCTGTATTGCTCCGCCTAGGTTGTATGCTTCAGAAAAGCGTTTTACATTATTACAAAATTAAGGATTAATTTTAGGCTTCAATCTCGACAAAGAAATATCTTTCCCGTAGCGTTCTTCGACGCAGTACTCGTTCCCTCTTCTAGAGAGAACCGAGGTTACGTTAGTAACCGAGTACGTTTTCGCGTACCAATGCGAGCTATTGCGTTAGATAACCATTAAAAACTTCATTACCCACAATCCCTGGCAGACCGAGTGACGTCAAATAGACACGCGCTGAACAGTGTGTTTACATCAGAGTCAAGTGCCTTGCAGTTTGAAAGAGCACATGTGGATGGATTGAATATATTTTACCATACATAAGGTAAAAATAATCAGTTACTTTATTGTGTAAGGTTAAAATTCGGTTATTTATGTAGTCTGAAAGTCAACCGATATTGATACGAGACTCGAAATGTTCTGTTTGTTCAGTTCAGTACACTGTATGTTCACAAAGTGTGTTACAACACTTTTACAAGCATCATGTCTTTATAATGTTGACAAGCATTTTATTTGATATAGTTTTAATTGTTTGGATTCTCTGTATTCTAGTTAAAGTTGTTAGTTATAGTTACAGTTATATAGCTTTTTGACATGCCACGTTATTTCAGCATCTATAAGTCATACATAAGCATTAAATAATATACTGAGACAAAATGAGCTTGCTTATGTCGAATGCAAATTAAATATGCTCATTATTTATGCAAAAATCACAATTAGATGGAACAAATCTCAGTGCTGATCCCGTTTTCTTATTCCAGACTCCAGTTGTGAGCCTGTGGTTAGTTGAGGTTTCATACTCTGTTCTTCCTTCACAGTCAATTCTGTGTTTTATTCTGGAAAAAATCACATCCTCACTCTTGTGTCTAGCCTGACTTTCCCCCCATGTGTATTGTTTGTAAAACCTTGGCTGTTTGAAAGACCGTAGGAAGAGTGATGTCAGCACTCGACATGAAGTCTGACTCTGTGGAAACTTGCACACACACACACACACACACACACACACACACACACACACACACACACACACAGATGATGGAGATTTGAACGTGCGATTCGTTTCTTCTCCTCCTCCTTCCTGTCCAAGTACACGTCCAAGAGCCTTTAATCTACACGTTTCGGTGTGAGAGAAATGGATTTTGCATGATTGCAGGTCTTGTGGAGACGCTGGGAGCTGTGTGTGGCGGCCCGGCGAGGATGTAGGAGGGAAATAAAACATCCAATGGCTCTGAATCGCATTTGCCACTTCATTAGGGCCTCGAGAAAGACGCGCTATTAAGTTACATTTCCTTCTTCGGCGACTGCGAGTGCCAAATATGTTTCTGATTTTCCCCCTGTTATGATGATCGTCTGAAAATTTATGAGACAGCTGAGTTGGGGTAATTGTAATTAATGAAAAATATAGTTGAATATATATTGAAACAGCATGTGGCGGAAGGTTGGATTGGGATGTCTTGGATAAAGAAGAAATAAATATGTTGGAGGTCTTTGAATGCTGATATTTGTGGGCTTTCTTAGAGCCGCAGTTGTAAAAGTGCCCTTCCTCAAAACCATTTTATGTCACCAAGAGTCATCCGTATTTTCGTCTTTACACGCTGTAGGACTACTGCTCTTGGCAAAATCGACCAGAACACAAATCGAACGCCCACGACTAGGCTAAATGAGGAAATTAACTAGGCGTCTGTAGAAAAAAACAAAACAAACACACAACAACAAAAAAAAGACGTGGAAGTTACATAAAAGTCCTGACTATTTAATTACATAGAGGAAAAATGCAATAAATAGAATGGCTCCCTTTTCTGTTCTTTCAAAGCCTTTTGCATGTTGAAGTAATCTTGATTCATTTGCCACATCTGAATTCATTTTGCCCAGTATGGCGACCATCTGCCTTCACAAGTCAAAGCAAAAAGCTTTATCTTTCATCCAACAGAGGGGGCGAAAACAGAAGGAAATTGTACGCCGCGATGTGTTTATTGAAGAAAAGGGCCCTGCGTTTGCTTTCGGTGACACTTTGGAACATTTAGTTTCGTGTCCCTCGGAGACCGAATTAAGATTCATATTGGTTCTGATTAAAGGAGAAGGTCGCTGAAAAATGACAATTCTGCCTTTATTTGTTCACCTTCATGTCGTTCCAAACCCAAATGCTGTTGTTATTCTTGTGGAACATGAAATCTTGCAAAATATCCTGGGTGCTCTTTGAAGCCAGTCGGGACGTGTGCTGTCAACCCCCAGAATGATTAAAGCTAGTCCATGTGATTTGTGCTGTTGTTTGAGTCTTTTAAACTTAAAGCCATGTGACAAGATTGTCTGTGCTTTGTCATAGCTCTGAAATGATCTCATTCTCTGTATTGAAACTACTGTTCTTTTTACAGTAATTGAATGTGAGCATGAATTCGATTTGAGAGCCGCAGATTATCTGTGATTAATGGCTTAAAGTCGGCATGAAACGGAAGTTGTGATAGTTTTTTCTGCTCTATTGTGACGCATAGTGTTGTCAAAAGTCAAGTCGGTATTGAAATGTAAAAAATGTGATGCGTTGAGCAGAATCGTGATTGGCCACTGTGTTCACGCGATCATCATATGTCTGTATGATGATCGGTTACAATGAAAACACAATGGCCAATCAGAGGTGTTTTCGATTCTGCTCAACAGCGGCCAAAGTGTCACATTTTTTAAATTTCAGTAACTTTTTGACAACACTAGTGACACATTTGAGTGAAACGGTTTCGCGAACAAGAAAAAATGTAGGGCGTGACTTGATTTTGTCTATGGGGTATTGATTGGATGGTTGTGGTTTGCTATTGGTGGACCTCATGTGAAATGAGTGTCAGGTTATCCTGCACTCGTGCCAGTAAACCAAGGCCGTAACCATGTCACGTCTAAGAAATACTCCAATATTCTATTAAAAAAGAAAAGAAAAAAGTTGTCAATTTTCATTTCATGGCAACTTTAATGGTGTGTTCACACTTGGCAGGTTTGGTTAGATTAAAACGAACTCTGGTGCGATTGCTCTGTTAGTGCAATTGGTTTGAATAAGTGTGTGAACGCTGCCACCCGGACCCTGGTGCGTACCAAACAAGTGAACTCAAACAAACTCTGGTGCGGTTCGACTGAAATATGAACGCAACACGGAACGGAAACATGTAAAGTTGTCGGCTTTATCATATACCATCACATGTAGGCTACGCACATGCACATGCAATGAGTGCACTTAGCCCGGCACACAGCGTTGTTTTGGATGTTTGACAAGTTCAGTCGCAAAATATACGTCAGAAAACCCGTTTTTTTTAGCTATCTTTAGTTCCAGTATTAAAAGTGACATTATGAATGCTAAGCGAGGACTAAATATATTATTTATGTAACCAAGTGAACCGAACTACAAGACAAGTGTGAACACCCTACATTTCAAACTGTTTTTGAACGAGGGTGAGCAAACAATAATGCTATCTTTATTCTTTACTGATCAGTGCACAGAAGTTTGTCAGACTACACCAGCATTAACAGGGATTACGTGAGAAAAGGGCCGTCCGCTTGTGAGATTTGATAGTCTGATGCCGTAGGAAGGCTGTGGTTTCTGAGTCACTCATGTCAGCTTCAGGTTCAAACAGACCAAGGTTTGCTCAAATAATCCTGTTGGGCCGTGACGAGGCCGACAATGAGCACATTTGAATTCGACAAGCTCCATTTCTGGGGTTGTGTCAGCATCCTGTTAATTTGTGTTTTTTTGTATTAGAGGAAGTCTAACTGCAAACTGTGCAGATAGCTGTGTGAGAAATGTTAACTGCTCGACGGCACGTGCTCGGATAATTCAGGTACATCAGCAAATAATGATGTTCTGAGTCTGATAGTGACGTTGACTCTGTTTCTGAGAGTGGCAGATGCAGTCAGAACCACCATGATGTTAAAGGAACAGTTCACTTCAAAATTAAAATGCTGTCATCACTTACTCACCCTCAAGCTGTTTCAAACCTGAATTTCTCTTCTGCTGAACACAAAAGAAGATATAGTCATGAATGTCATTAACCAAACAGTTGATGGACTCCATTGACTTCCATAGTATTTTTCTTTCCTATTATGGAAGTCAATGGAGTCCATCAACTGTTTGGTTACCAACATTCTTCAAAATATCTTCTTTTGTGTTCAGCAGAAGAGAGAAATTCATACTCACTCTCAAGTTGTTTCAAATGTGTAAGTGAGGACAACATTTTCATTTTGAAGTGAACTATTCCTTTACGGGTGCAGTATATTTGAGTGACAGACCAATCACAATATAAAATGCAGATTCTCATAATGGCAATATATCAGCTGATTAATGAGACAGGCCTCATAGTATCTAAAAACAGCCTCGTGCGCATTTTCTGTTTTCAAATTATTTTTATGATTGGTATTAGTATTTTTTTTTTTTGTAAATTGAGGATATATTGAATATATATATATATATATATATATAAAGTATAAATATTTGGTATTATTATTAATGGTGTTGTCTTTGTTGTTGTGAGTATAAAATAGCTATATACGGTACTCAATTTATACCGAAAAGTTTAAAAATCTGATATTATTTGTAATAATAGATATTTATATTTTAATAGATTTTTTGTGTGTATTAATATGTGTAAATTGTATTAATTGTATTCATTTATTTTTATGAATTATGTGTAAAATATACACATCATTTTTACTGTAATTTTATAAAAGGTATACACATTTGATATTATTATTTATAAATCCACATTGAGAATCTCTGATTCAAAATTAAATTTAAACCTAAACATGTCATGATTTCAAGATTTAAAAACAAACAAACAAATAAGACTTTTGGCATGCAATTAATACATAGGCCTTCATGAGAGAGAGAGACTAAATGGCATCAGCATTTTAAATAGGCTTTAGGCCTACATAATTGGTGACCACTACTTTATAGTAATGTTTTTTGTCGGTTATTTTATATATTGGCCCCTATATGTACATATTTAAATGCTTTTTGCAGAGGTCGTTGGTTCATTTTGATTCCAGGGATTTAGTGCCAAATGAGCACAACTCTAAAATGTTATATGGAATTAAATATGCACTTTTTATCATGCCATGTAATGCTGGCAAGATCAAACGTTTAGTAAACATTAGAACAAAAACAGACTTTAAACATGTCTGCCGTTCCCTTTGAACTAAAATATCATTTATCAGCTCTCATTGGCTACAGAAGTTTAAGCAGCCTTGCTTTGGTCATTAAAAATAGTTCAGTCTCACTTGCTAAAAAAAAGCATCCTGCGTCCGTCTCTCTGACATCTCTTTGTGAGTGCCGTTTGTCACTGACTCTGGTTTACGTGTCCGGCTCTGAACATGTGGCGTGTTTCCCCTCCTGTCGGTGGATGCATCAGGAAGCGTTTTCCATGTGAAGTGGCTTTATAATTGCTCAGGCTTTGAGTGGGCGTTGTGTAAAGTGTGTGTGTGTGTGTGTTACAGATGAGCAGCAGTGCTGCGAGCCCGATGGCAGCCAGCAGCAGCAGCACCGGGGCCGGACGCGGATCCGGAAAGGCCACCAGCTTCATCCCTGAGCTCCAGAGCATGATGTAAGTGCATGAAAGTTTTCCCGTCTAAAATCATTCGGAAAACTCTGATGTGTTCCAGCCCTTACAACAAGCACAGTAGAGTTGCGTTGATGATGATACCCTGACATTGTGATGACTGTTTAACATATTCATATGTCATTTACGTGATACTCCAAGATAATTCAGAGAAGAATATGGTTGCTACCTTGGTACATGGTTTTCCCCATAGGTTAAAGTCCCCCTGTAGTCCAATCATTGTCTCCCTTAAAACTCATCTTTGATCACCAAAATGACATATTTAGATGTTTTTTCCTTGAAAAAAAAAAGTCATGCCTTAAAATAGCTTGAATGTGACTCTACACCCTTGCCTCATTTAGTATACGCGGTTCTATGAATATTCAAATTAGCCCCGCCTCCACTCACTCACACCAGCTCACAGATTCACTCATTGATGATCACACGTTGACGTGATTGGTTACAAGGTAGTTTGTAACGTCAGAAACACCAGCGATTTGAAACTGTGTTTTTGAGACTGTCTTTGGTTCACTGCAGTTTTAAAGGAGAAAATACTCAGCAATTATGCTGACTTATGAATTTGCACATGGTTTGTCTTAAAGCATATTAAAAACGCCACATAGACATATAAACAACATTACAAACTCCACACCACAGGGGGACTTTAATACAATACTCATTGCTAATTTTATAAAGCTCCAATAAGGGCTGTCATGAATTGCTCGTCTTTAAAAGATCCTCGATTGCAATTTTCCCGTGTCGATTAACCGGCGAAACTGGAAGTTGCGCATTCCACGGACGAGAATCTATGAACCGCACCATTTTCTAAGACTGCACGATATGTTAAAACCATTTAAATATCATAATATAGCATAGTGCTGTTGTGAAATAACAAAACCTTCAATTGAATAAATATATATGCGCGGTGGGATTCAGAGTGAAGCGTGGCGCTTTATTTACATGCGTGCAGGTTACGCGTTTCTTCCCGAGTCTCAGAGCGGCTTCATTCACAGTAAATGCTGCTCCACACAAACTCAGTAGTTGAACCAACTATTATTTCCAAGTCATTTTAAAGGCTATTTGTTCACTTAGGTCTATATTTATTACCACAAAAAATATCCAATTACACGATTAACCGTCCAAATAAGCATTAATGACGGCCCTAGCGCCAATGATGGAAGCCGTGGCCTTCAGAAGAGCCAGTCTGGATTTTCCATCACCGAGACTCGGCAGAAGACCACTTTACGGTTTACCGAAGTATCAATTAATGCTTATTATTTCATCCGTCAGAAATAAGGAGGGTTTGCTTATTGGAAACCACATCGGTGTTTGCGGTTCCGTGGATGTACTCCGGCACACGACAGCATTTTTTTCAGAAACCCTGTTTTTCCCGTCGAAAATCTTAAGTGTAGTTGATCTTGGAGTGAATAATATTTAGCTCAATCTATAAAGCAAGCGTCCAGGTCTACAAAACTGCTTCACCGAAAGCACAAAGGAGTCATAAAGTAAATTTACATGCCGATCCATTCACTTCCCTCCAACAGAGCGCTTGCGGTTTGACCTAGTGAGAGATATTCTTTAGGAAAGCCACAGTGAAATTCATCCTGTCGTTCTGCTTTGAATCCCACCTGAGGAGACCTTCAAACTCATGCAAATCACAACACCACTGTTTTACTGTGTGTTTACCTTGTGTGTGGGGGGGAGGGTGATTCTGAGGGCAGACAGGGAAACACACAACAGCTTGTCGAGAAAAAAAATAAAACCTCCCCTTTTTGTTTAGTCAAAACTGGAGACAATAGCTGGTCAACAAAGGTTTTTGTAAAGTTTTGTTTTGCATGAATAAAATGAGGCATTTTAAAGACTTCTAACTTTTTTTTCATAGTTTTTCTATGAAAATGAAGCACATTTTCATCCCAAATTCTTATTACATACACTAGTAATAAACTATGCAATACTGTCCACATTATTAAATAATAATACATATATTATTTATTTCAACATTTTTAATAAGTGTTTATGAATAGAAATCAGCATAAATTAAATTTAGTACAAAAATAGTAAAAAGTATACTTCATTTTTTATACAATTAAAAATAACAGCATTTTTTTTTGCGGAATGTGCATAATTGTCATTAAAATAATGTTACACTGCAAAAAACAAGCTTCATTTTCTGCATGCAAGATATAGTAGTATTTCTTTCTGTGGATTTTACAGTGAAAAGTGACCCTGACATTTCTTGATGTTTTTCTTACACAAATGTTTCTTGTGTAATGAAATCATCCCTGCCAAGATGAAAAATATTACTGTAGGAAATATTGTTTTTAATAGCTTGTTTGGCCTGTACAGCAGCCTACAATGATACACGTCTCCTATATCTGCCGTGATCAGTAACATCATGTAAAAAAAAAAAATATTCAGAGCCGATTAATTATTTTAGTCGTTGTTTCTTCGAGTCATAAATACGAAATGCTCCTTGACCGTTGAATCTCACTTCACGTCTTAATCTGCACACGGTCATATCATTTTAGAACATTTCCTTTAGTTGAGAAAAGAAAATCGCATGACCCTGCGACTCCATAAAGGGCTCCGGATTGCAGTCTTATACTTTTTGAAAGACATTTAATTATAGCTTGCAGTCAAAGGCATTTTTGATGGAGACTAAATGGCCTCCAATTGCAAAGATTTTCTTCCTCTTTTGGCAGGCGCTTGCGTTGAGTGATGATTTGGAGATATTATATTCCAGCGTCTAACAATCTGTTGCATTCATCTGTGTCACACTGCACAATTGTTGTCAGCGATGCATTTGCCTCTTGCTTTTTTTTTTTTTTTTTTTTTTTTTTTAATTTGCAGCCGAAACCGATGTGTAAAAATGGCGAAGAAGAGAAATAAGGTTTGTAAAAAGTCAGCTGGGACTTGGCATCTGTGCCGTACTGTAAAACAGACTCTGGGGTGTTTTTGACGCTGTCTGCTCTGGGCACGCCGGCTGTCTGGAAAAGTGAGGGAGGAAAATGTAAAGACAGTTTCCTCTGCCGCCTCTTGCCGTGACTGTCTGCCGCCCCGTGCCTTCATGGAGGTCTCTAATTGAGATCACTTGTACTTATAAATGGTAGGAAGTTTTGTGGTTCAATGAGAGACGCATTAGAACCATAGTGTGTGCCTCTTAAAATTAAAACGAGGCTACCGTTTAACTTTCTTAATCAGCTAAATACGTCCCTCTCCAGGCGTTTTGGGGCTTTTTCATCTTAACAGAGTCGTTTTTAATAGTGGCAGACCAATATGGGGCATTTAGTGGCAGATACTGATATCTAAAGGGCAGAACATATAAAAACAGGAAAAAAGTGCATTATCAGTTGTTATATCGAGATCAGATCAAGAGCTTTAAGTGTTTAAAAAGCAAAATATATCATAATTATTGGCTGATAAAATAATACTGTAGGTTAATAGCCTCGCCGATACATCCCTCGACAGTCTAACACTATTTTTGTCATGTTTATGAGCAGATCTTTTTGAAATGACAACATGACCATGATTACAGTGTGGTCAGGTAAAGGTGATGTCTACAATGCTAAATTACATCTTTGCTCGGATTGTTTTTGTGAAACCATCTCATTACAAAAACAATAGTGACTGTACTGGTTTTTAGTGCAGTAACATGTTGCTAATTTGCTTTTTGACAGCAAAATATCTCTCTTTGACTTCTGTCTGAAGCATTGTGTGGTAAAATGCATTCTTCCAATCATTCAGTCGTGTTATAATCCGGTGCGCTCTAAAGAGTGCTTTCTTTGGCCAGGAATCTCAATGATACATGCATAAGGTGCTAAAGATAACACAGACGGTTTAATATGGCCAACGTCCTGCTATTCCGTTCTCCGTGGATTCGACCAGCCTTCATCCTTCTCTCTGAAAGCCCTGTCCAATTAAAACACATTTATTGTACTTCAGTAAGGTAAGCAGTGTCTGTAATGATGGATGATTTTATAGTGAGACGACGAGAAAATATCGGACACTGAACACCACAGCTGAGCTGAGCACGTCTAGGATCTCAGAAGTACCCTGGAACTTAATTTTTACGTTTATTATTAAGTTAAACGTAATATTAAACTAAATTCCAGTGTGTAGACATTATTTCCCACTGATTATTCAGATTTAATTAGAAAAACATTGTGAAAGCTGTTTAAACATGTATTTTTAGCGTGTTTACTCGATCCATTGCCATCAAATGCTAATTTGCTGTCAGCTTCAATCATAAAAAAAAACAAAAAAAAAACACAAATGGCAAATTAAACAAACAAGGGAAAACAAATCATATGCTTCTGGTGGGATTCATTCAGGACAGATTTGTCTCTCCACTGACAGCTCATATTGAATGTGTGTTTTATCACGGCAGAAGTCGTTCCTGAGGCGATGCACTCCGACTTCTTCCCTTTAACTGTCACCGACTTCAAGTGTATCACGGCCTGTGGTTGTAACCTGATCAAAGTGTGTTTTTAAGCGAGTCCTCTGTGAACTCCAGGGTTCATCACTGCCGCTGTGCCAAATGCATGAACCTCTTCTGTTTAAGTGATTTGAAAGAGCATTTTTGTGGCGTCAGAAGTTTTAGACTAACCTAGTCCATATTATCATGTTGGCAAACGGTGTTTAAAAATACCTGAAGTCATTATTACGGTTTTGATGATAAATTTTAGCACCTATTTTATTTCGCCGCAATTATTTGTGGCACGGTGTTAGGAGGACTACTGTACTCAGACGAAACCCACACCAGCATTTTTGTGGGTTGCAAAGTCCTGCATGTTTTTTCTTTTATACTGCAAGAGCGATACAATATAGACCACGAAAAAGCTACTACAGTAGATCTGAAATGCATTGTTGAAATATGGAAATATTAGAGCACAAAAATGTGGAAATCGCAAACTGTGGCTTTTATATAGCTTTTTTTTTTGGTTGCCTTGAGGGAAATTTCCTGACTATTCATACAGCCATTAACATCAATATTTTTTTTTACATTGCAGAACACTAATGACGTAAACACATAAGTGAGACTTGAGAGCTTTTAATGCTTCTAAAACCCGTTGCATGTCAATATGCTGTTTTTGAGAGACGTATTGTTATTCAATTAAATGTGACGTGTTTCGTGTTTTTGCCTCGCTATCAGTAATTAGTGGCTATGAGCTGAGAACTGTACGGCCCCTATACGCCTTGAGCGGTTTGTAATGTCAGTCCCTTTATTATCATACACTATGTAATTGCTTTTTTCTTGTTGCCGTTTGCCATCCAGTGTGTGGAGTGCAGTTGTTATTTCTGAAATGTTTTGCTTGTTTACTTTAATGGTTAGCAAGTTAACATTGTGTTTCAGAACTCAATACTGTTGAGCTGTTGAACAGCAAGAAGTTTGGGTCAGTAAGATATATATATTTTTTAAGAAATTAATGCTTTTATTCAGCAAAGATGCATTAAATTGATCAAAAGTGACAGTACATACTTTTATAATGTTACAAAAATATTTATATTTCAAATAAATGCTATTCTTTTCATCAAATAATCCTAAAAACGACAAAAACATGAATCGGTTTTCAACATTTCATTTCTGAAAGATCATGTGACTGAAACCTAATGATGCTGAAAATGCAGCTTTGCATCACAGGAATACATTTAATTTGAAAATATATCCTATAAATAGATTGACATCACAATATTATTGTTTTTACTGTTTTTGTAATCAAATAATTGGTGAGCATAAGGCACTTCTTCCAAAAACGCTTAAATGTCTTACCATCCATCTTTTGAATTGTAGTGTATACATAACATAGACTGTTTTTCTAAAGTTGTAATGTTTCCAACAACTTTTTTTGGACACGGCCCATGCTAGCACTATGATATTCTTTGAAGTTATCTTGAGAACATTGCATGCACTCTCTGAAATACTTTACCATTTGTACCATGGGCTGATTTTTCCCTTTTTTATTTTGAGTTTGCAGTAGGATTTAGTTTTTTCCCACAATGTTCTCTCGTTTGTGTAATCGGCATTGTGAAATAAATCTCCATTGAAAGGGTCATATAATATCTGGGAGAAAAACACAATCATATTTTATATTCAGGAAAAAGTTGCTGATGGAAAAGCCATTTATGTGTCTTTGTGGGAACGTAATGAGACTGAGTGAACGTAGCACTTTAATTTACTCCCAACAATTAGGTGAACGTCAGCCACTTACTGTAATTAAATAAGGCATTAAGATTCAGAGTTGTCGGGAAGCATCGAGTGGCATTCCCAGGCAGGACGGCCCACTGTCCTCTCGTGGCATTGCTTTCAGCCGCCTAACCGCATTTACAGCGATCTGCTACGGGACCTGGGTGAAACCATGGCCCGTTGACTAGCAACGTGTAGGCATTTGTCTAATTCGGGCTTCTGTCTCCTGGGCTACAGCCTGTATAAAACCCTCTGTGCTTTCAAGGCCCCTCGAATGTTTTCGTAAACTTGGATGGAGACGAGTCGCATTGGAAGCAAACATTAGTAATGAGCTGGCACACAGACTCTCTGGTTAACCAGACTGTAATTTAGGGACTGAAAAGAACCTCTCATCACTATTGAGTATTTGTTTACCACAGTTTAACTCTAGTGTTTCTGCACCGAGGCTCTTTCTGAAAGACGCGTTAACTGTTGCTGTTCTGATCTTTGTCATATTCTGTCATTGATTCTTTAAATTAAACGCACGTGTCGTTACTTATGCCATCGTATAGTTTCAGTTGTGAAACCTAGTGAGCGGTCTTGCCGACATAGAAATGGAATGTCAATTCCACAATTCCACAAATACTGTATTTGTGCAAAGCATACTGGAGAATCAAGTTAGGCGTTAAAATGTTGCTAAACTATTGACGTGATACTGCAATTAGAGTAAAAAACTAATATTGGGTAAAGTAATACATTTTTAAGTCGATCAAATCGTCAACTTGTTTTTGCAATTGAATGGACTCTACTACTCTCTAAATATACATTACATAAAATTAAAAAATATATATATATATTTTTTTACTATTATTCAGCAAAATATTTATTAAAGTTGATCAAAAGTGACAATTAAGACATTTATAATGTTGTTACAAAAGATTTTTAATTTCAAATAAGAATTCTGTCCCAAATCTTATAAACGTATCAATGTATAGGCTACATGATTTCCACAAAAATTAAGAATATCAATGTTGAACTGTTTTCAACATTGATAATAATAAGAAATGTTTCTTGAGCAGCAAATCTGCATATTAGAATGATTTCTGAAGGATCATGTGACACTGAAGACTGGAGTAATGATGCTGATAATTCAGCTTTGATCACATCAATAAATTAAAATATATTCAAATAGAAAGCAGGTATTTTAAATTGTAGTAATATTGCACAATATCACTGTTATTACTGTATTTCTGATCAAATAAGTGCAGCCTTGGTGAGCATAAGAGACTCCGAAAAATCAACTTTTTTCCCTCTGCTTTGCCCGGATTTTTTTCTTTTCTTAATTAACATCATTAATAAGAACCTTTTTTTGGCCAAATTTAAAGGCAACATTACATTTATCCGTCATTTATCCGAGTTTTTGCATGTCACAATACATCTGCTCTATGCATGATAAATACAATTGTACCCTAAAAGTTGTTCAAAAGGGTATCCTAATAATGCTGCCTACCTGGGATGCCCTAAAGCTGCCTGTGTAGTTTGCTTACTAGATTTTGGAACAGAGCCACTGCATTTGTTCTGACTAAATTTGTAACATGACGGTAATATCAACAAATAAGACTTCTAGGTCTTGTTTTCATATTCGTTTTGTCTTTCGAAGCAGCTGTCAGCAGTAAAATTAAAGAACAATATGCTCTGGAAGCCTTTATTTACTTCATAATGAACTCCCTACATCACAATGCCAGTAAAGCCGACTGCAGTCTCGCCCATCACATCTCGCAATACTTCTGGGAAAAGGCTCGGAACAATGGGAGAGATTCCTGCGCACATGAATCTCGTGTTTTGAAGTCGAGGCAGAATAAGTAGGTGCTATAGATTCTTTGTGTTCTTCTCGGTTGAGGTTTTTATGAATGCTGGACTGCTGGAGCGATAATGATCGATGGCTTGAAGTGCGCAAAACAAAAATCAGAGAAGAATGTTTTGCAACCTCCTTATTAAAAGCATACATCGAGGATCTGCTTATTTAAAGCATGCGTTCTATAGAAAGAAGTTTGGCATTGATTTACGATGCCTTCAAATCCCTTCAAACTAGGACGAGACTCCAACCTTGCTTTGACACAAACGTAGAAACTCTTCACTCGAAATCCCAGTCGTAGCATCAATATTTAAGCATCTTCAAATTACCTTAGCCGAGTATTGTTTGTGCATTTACATGTCTTTTTCTGTTTCCTCTCACATTAATTGTAGCGCCATTTACCCCAGATCCAGACGAATCATGTTTATTAATAAGATGCCTTGTTAAGATTTAGACGTCGTGAGAACGTCGAGAGAGATCTC
The DNA here is from genome assembly GCF_949152265.1 of Phoxinus phoxinus. Lineage (NCBI taxonomy): Eukaryota > Metazoa > Chordata > Actinopteri > Cypriniformes > Leuciscidae > Phoxinus > Phoxinus phoxinus. The sequence continues at coordinate 9,342,040 of NC_136888.1, read as the reverse complement.
TTGTTGTCTTTGTCAGCAAAAATGACAGTCCGTGGAAAGCTCCGGGTTTTTCACGTCGCTTTCAAACCTCTCCAAGTGTATCAAACTCCAGCGTTACTCTCCATTTTTTCAGTGGAAAACAACTTCTTTGGAGATTCGCCTTTGGACGTCTAATGCATATTTAACAGCAAGGAGGAACGTTTTAATAGACAGTGTCAACCTCGGTGAGGGAGTCTTTCTGATAAATTTTACATAAGGCCTGGCCTTTATACTCCACTGAGTGGCTGTTATTTCCCCAAAGGATTCAGTGATACACCGAAACACCTTTACAAGTAGTTTTGTGCTCGCAGTGAACACACGAGACAATGAAACGGGAGCCGTGATGTCTAGTTCAGTAACTATAGCAGCCTGCCGAATGCCGTCAGAGGATGAGTCGACAGCCGTCCCAATCAGAAGAACAGTGTTGTTGACGACGTGCTCGGTTGTGGGGTTAATTCTTAATGACTGTTTTTCTCCTCTGAGCTTTAACATGCCTCGTGTTTGGAGTCTCAACTTCTCCAGAAATCGGTCTCGGCCCATTTGCGGCACGCCGATAATCGCTAATTGATTTAATTTAGGCCGCGTCCCGATGTCAGGGAGGTTGAAGGCATCCGTTAAATGTCGGGTCTCAGGGGAAAAACTGCTGAACGCAAACGATCAAATGCAACTAATCATGTAATAGTGCTTAATTAGGATAGAAAAATTGATTTTGATATTGCTCTTTTTTTTTTTCCTTTGGTGCAAATTTGATTGTATCATTGCTAAAGTAATACTACATTATCCCAGTTTTTCGGGGAATCCCCCCATTTCCGGCTCGATAATAAATTCTGTGGTTGTTTTGCATTTACAAACAAGTCAATTTCTGTAATTCATTCATGTTAACGATTTAGCATATTATTAGAGACATGCAGTCAATGATGTTCATTGTAAAATCTGTGACCTGAAGCAAAACCAGTCGAGAAGCACTTGATTAACCCACATGAATTATTTAGTACTAATGGCACACGGTGATTATGTTCTGGTTAGTGTGTTCTTGTATTCTGCTAATTAAAAGTTAAGGGATAGTTCGGCCAAAAATGAAAATTTTGTCATTACATACCCTCAAGTTGCTTCAAATCTGTATGAGTTTCTTACTTCTGTTTAACACAAAATAAGATATTTTGAAGAATAAAGTTAATTGACTTCCATAGTATTTTTTTCCTACTATGGAAGTCAATGGCTACCGTCATTCTTCAAAATATCTTCTTTTGTGTTCAACAGAAGAAACTTTGGAACAACATGAGGGTGAGTAAGTCATTTTTGGTTGAACTATCCATTTTCATGAGAAAATAAGCATAAATTCTGTATAGTGTGAAGGTCCAGGTTCCTTGTTTTAAATGCAAGATTCATTTGGATTCACTTGAATCTCCTAAAAGTACTCCAAATTCTTCAGTTCCACTTCCAACCGGGTCAAGATGTTCGACACGGCGCTATAGCATTATCCTTAAGCGCAGTGGACATGGCCTAAAGACCTTTCAAATCTGTGAGATGACAAAGTGTTTCTTTTGTGGTCTCAAAACACTTGTAACAGAAGACGAGAACTGGATACTATAGAATCAAACCCGGCATGTAAAGAGCCGCTGGATATGCGATACGTGCAGGTGTGCGCGATGGCTTCTGTAGCGAGTGATTGCTGTGGTCAGATTACCATGCCAGTTAGAGAGGGGTATTTTGTCCTTTAAAGCTAATGTTTGTATTTCCACGTGTTCTGCACGCTGCTCACACTCACGCCGCGGCTTCCGTAACTAGCCCTGACGTGTTTGCTGGTACGAAAGCACGATTGGCAGGCGCATGATGTCATTTCATCCCTGTTTTTTTTTGTATGTTTAAGCATTTCTCTGCATTTTCATGGACGTGTTTACATCAGCTAACTCAAATTTGAACGTTTAAAACCGTAATCACAAAATGCATACGTGTTTTTTTCCAGTTAGCTGTTGGGATGCTGCTTTCGGAGCCAGGTCGGAGACAGACAGTTTGACTCCCAGCTTCTTCGCTTATTGTTTACATATCAGAAATGTAAATTTTTAAGGGGAAATAAAGCATTACAAGGGCCTATTGGAAAACACTCAGTTTCTCCTGCGGTGAGCTGCGGAGCCACAGTTGGAAAAGGAAGCCAAGGTTGAGGAAGAGCGCCAATGCAGCGCGTCCAGTTTTCCTGCTCTCATTCCGGGCATTTTTACGTTCTGTTTTCCCTTATAGCCCTTGTGCGTATCATGTTATAAATATTTTAAAGTAATGTTCTGGCTTATGGAAATGTTGCATTCCTGTCGAGGTTAAATCAATACGCCGGGCCGTTTTTTGGCTGTGGCGAACAGGTAAAGCCTTGTTAAATGCAGTTGCTGGAATCACTTCATTACGGCACAATCAAAACAGCCGAGCAGTCGACGTGCACTTATCTGAACGTTTCATATTTGTTACCCTTGAAAGCGCCCGAGGCTGCAGACTGCAGAAAGCGGCTCGCGTGAATCGCCTGATAAATGTTGCAATATTAGAACATGAAGAAGGATTTTGTTGTTTTCTTTTTGAAAGAAATAGCTGCTTTGGATTGTTAGTCTGTTTATACAGTATATTTTTTTTCCTGCAATATTCTTCCTCTGCTTTGCCAATTGCTCTAAAAAAGCAAATAAGAAATGTAGGAGGCATTTTAATATACTTCTACATCAAAACGTGCCAGTGTCTGCAGGCGAACGAGTGTTTCTGATGTGAAGGTTGGAGTTGAATGCAACTTCGGTGTTATTGATTTACAGAATTAACATTGTGTTTAGTCCTGCAAAACGTACATTTTGTACATTTTCCAATGGAGCCTAAATATACACAAACACAGTGGAATATTGAATATATACTGTACAGTGGTCTTTTCTAATTAATTTTTTAATGTATTTTCAAATAATTAACAAAGTTGAGGTATGTTAAATAAGATTCAGCACCATTTGTAATGTAATTAAATTAGTGACATTTATCATGTGACTTTTTTTATATGCAAAAGGTCTCAAATCAAGCTGTACGACATGGATCATTAGATTTTCTCCATGCCAGCTCATCTTTTCATGTAAATTGTCATGCAAAAATGATAATTTGCAAAGAAAATAAAAGCATTCTCACTAGTGCTGTCATATTTAAAAAAAAATATATTATTACTATTTGAAATAGATATTTGTAAAGCACTGTTCTCTGAATCTGAAATGTCTTCATTATTATTATTTCTTTTGGTTGCTGAGGTGGTCTGAAAGGCGTCTCGAGCTCATGGTATGAGGGGGCCATTCATTATCGGAGCTGTTTGTCTGGATTCCAGCTCCATAATCCTCCTCTTTAAATACACTTACATCAACCATTGGCTCCGTCCCTCGTACACAATCCGCTGCCTATGAATTCTGTATTTTCATGTATATTTCCATCAGCGACGGCTTCAAACGGCGATATATCAGAGGCGCTGGGTTGGCTGGCTATGATTTAAAGATGGTTTGTGGCCACTCTGATGGTTTGTTGACTGGGTTTCCACGTTACAGAAGTCGGGTCTCTTCGTGTTATGGGACTATTTATTGTTTCCCACTTTTAATGTTATGTTTGGCTGACTGAGACTCCATGGTTAAGTGTTTGATTATTTTCTAAGAAGCTCCATCCAAGTTTGTATGAGACATCAATGCCGCTCTTTGTCATGTAGAGAAGCATATTGGATACGGTGTGTGGCACAGGAGCTCCATGGGAGAAGTGGCACTTTTTTTTTCTTTTTTTTTTTTACTATGAAACATCAACAAATGTTGTCCTTGCCGGGGTTTTTTTTGTCTTGCAGATTTTGAGCCAATTAAATTTAAATGAAATTCGTAAATTTTTTATGTTAAGCTGAGTTTCTTTTAAAAAGTACAAAAGGGAATCCAGCAACACTTGTGGTAAGGGCAACTTTAATAGTTTCTAATTATAAAGTGTTTCACTTTTTATATCGTCTGCTTCCACGCACCTGGTAAAGTCATGCCCGATCGAACATCACTGAATTTCTTTTAAAGAAGTACATGTTTCGACAATGCTTTTAAAGTATTTTTCAGGTTGCATGGAAATGAAACAAGACTAAAATTCATCATGTGTGATTTTAAAAAAGTGGTATTTAGTCTAAGATCACTATAAAACAGTTATTTCATTGCAACGTTTTTTTTCAGTGCAAATTATTATGAGCATAAAAATGTTTTGTTTTAAAAATCGCACACGATTTTGACAATGTTTCTGTTTAACTTGAATGCCATCGGCACTAAACAAAACCTGATAATCATGATTTCAGATGTTCCAAAGAGCGGATCAATGTCACTCAATTACTCAAGTAAAGTTTGTCACCTATAGGGTGCAATTTAAAACATTTCTTTGTCATTGTACACCGTGACGTTTCTTTGTTTGCAAAGTCAAGATTTGGTCTCAGGCTTTGAGGAAAGCATTACAAAAAAGCAGCATGATTATAATTTGTTCTCGTTTCTCTGTTTGCTTTGAGCAGCTCCAGCAGAATTGAACTTCTGCATCACTTTGTCTCATATCACATTACAGCCTCGTCCTCTGAGGAATCAAGGCTCATTTTTCTTCACCATTCAGTCTGTAATACGTCTAATTATGTTTCCTTTACTTGTTCATGTCTTTTTTTTCCTGACACACCGTCCGTTATCATTGATTTTGGTCTCTTGAAGCTGTCCGGTCTTGAACGGGTAATTATAGTTTTTAAGACAGATTATCGCACGCATTACGCTTGTGACAAACTCACGTTAAGGAAATGCACATGTTCAGAGAGATGCGGTGATTTGGTCCTAACGTGTCACACATGGCGTAAATTATTTCAAGCCTTCTGCTGCCAATACGCCCGTATAAAAACGCGTCCGGCTGATAGATGTCCTTGATGTTGAAGCCAAGATAATGCTAACCCCCCCCTCACAAATTAAGTTTATGTGACCTGATTTAAAACAATGCAGATATGAAAGCAAAAAGCATAAACCACTCATCAAAGAGATCATTTGTCAATCAGTGCATATTACATCAGACTTCTAGTTGCCTTTTCATTTGAGAATTTTCTTGACTTGAAAATTGGTGATTTTAATTTCTCAAATAAAAAAGCCCTCAGCCTGGCTGTAGATATTGCATTTCATTAACGTTTAGCTTTCTTTTGCATAAGCTGGACGTCTCTGACTGCTCTCTCTCTCGGGGGTTTGGTTACCCAGGTCGCGTTTCGTCCATTAATGTTGTTTTTCTAGCGTAAACGAGAGATGTGATTATCAATTAGCCGACTGAAGCCGCTCAATCCAGGCCAGGGTATCAGCGCTCGCTGTAAATGAGAAGCACATGTCACCTCTGAGCCGAACAACACGCTGCTAATTGATTAGCGACGCTCTACGAAATGTGCCAAGAGCTTGTTTAACATCTGTACGTGTTGCATGTGACGGCCGTTTGTCACCTGAAGGAGTTTGAGCGTTTCTACTCGTAAAATGATGTTTGTGTTTGTATAAACGTGGAAATGTGACAGGGTGTTTGTGCTGCTGCAGTGCTCTCTCGTTTTTCAGGGTCATGCTGGGTGCTACATTGAATTGTGACTGTTAATGTGATTTTAATAAGCGTTGTAGGACGTTTTTCAGCTTCCTATTATCTAGACCACCACTGCGAAAAGGCAAGCAACGCTATTAATGTATCCTACTTTAAGTTAAAGGGTTAAATCCAGTCTTAAACCCTGTTAACCCTGTTTAACTATTCACCCTATCCTTAACCAAATATAATATGCCATTATGACTGTAAAATGTAATTAATAAAGTCAGACATTAATCAGAATTTTGCTGGCTATTTGTCCCCCATTCAGTGTCTTTGTAAATGACAGTCCTGTTTATTTTAAAAGTCTTTATAAATAAGATGCTTTCTACTTTGAGATATTTATTTGCTTATAGGAAATCAAGGTTTTTTTTTTTTTTTTTCGCAACAAACTTTTATATACCCCTTCTGCAGTGCATTTAGTCAAAAAGCTCAATTGAATTGGCATTTTATTTTATTTTGCATGTTTGAAAAAGCCTAAACTAAGCTGAATGCAAATAAAGAGAAGAATTGGTAACGTTTTACAATAAGGTTCATTGGTTAACATTAGTTAATGTATTAACTAACAATGAGCAATACATTTGTTACAGTATTTATTAATCTTTGTTAATGTTAGTTAATAAAATACTGATATTCATTGTTTGTTCATGTTAGTTGACAGTGTATTAACCAATGTTAACAAATACAACCTTTGATTTTTATAGTGAATGTTGAAATTAACATGAACTAAGATTAATAAAAGCTGTAGAAGTGCAGTTCATTCTTAGTTCATGTTAACTAAGGTTAACTGATGAACCTTATTGTAAAGTGTTAGCGAAAAGTTAAAGCATTTGCATGTTTAAGTGCTTTTTAGCTTATGTCAAGATATAATTGTTTCCATTTTGATGCTGGAACAACAGATACTGGCAGTTTGTGCTTTAAATCAATGCAAGACACTTGAAATGGATGTTTCCAGATTATGAAAGGTTTATAAAGTTTCTAGAAGATATTTGTATGTACTGTAAGCTAAAAGTGTGAATAATTTTTATTTTATTATTATTGTTAGTAGTACGCTATAATATAAAGCCGTATATATTCCGATGTGCTTTCGGAGCGTTCAATGTATAACACTCGTCTGCGGCCTCGTGTTTTTGGAGACGCCACCTTGAACGCCTTCATGTGTGCCGACAGTGATGACAAAACCATGTAGCTCACGCCGTCTGACTCCATCTCCGTACGTTCGTCTAAAGGGCTCCGATTATGTCGACATGAGACACTTGATGAGGGAAATACTGTAAGTACATTCTGTGATTGCTTTGTCAACAGTGTTTTGTATTTTTATTTCCATACGTACTGTGCGATAAGATCAGGATTTGTTTGGATTTTACATGTTAGTATATTTTGAATAGCTGAGGTATTCAAATAGGTTTTGCATAGATTGATTTTTACATGTGGTTTTTTGTGTGTGTGCTGTATAATGCTGGACTCAATTTACACTCCCGGTTTTGCTCTCACAATATGTGAGGACCAAAAAAATAAATAATTGTATATACCCCTTCTGCAGTGCATATTAAAAGCATTCAATTGGCATTTTCTTTTCTTTTGCATGTTTGAAAAAGCCTAAACTAAGCTGAACACATAAGTTTGCATGTTTTCATTCATAAGGATTAATATAAGCTCCCTCGTTAACCAGGTTTGTGCATTTATCAATTACCATTAACCCCCGCAAATCCTACACATAATATCCAGCCATCCCATTTTTGAGCTGAAGTTTTCCACATCTTGTTCTAATGTACCTCTGTAAATTGAAACAGAGCGAATGTTTATACATCCAGAAGGGTTTTTCTCTTTCTTCGGTCTCGTCGTCCCACATAAGTGTTTTTAAGTTACACAAACATGTCAGCAACTTAGCATGCAACGCAAACGTAAACACGGTGACTTTTAGCGTTCCCGGAGCATCGTGCGCGCGCGTGCGCCGTTGGTTATCGACCCGCTCGCGGAGCTTGACTCCTGTGTGACCCGACACTGAACCACAGTAGAAATGAAAATAATTTTTCACAGCACTCACCCCAGAAAAAGTTCTGCTGACATGGAGTCACCGAGCTGAAAAGACTGTTAGACGCCATAGCCACGCGTCGGCTCTCTCCTCTTCTGGAGGTCGTGGTGACCCTCGAAGTCCTAAACTGGGAGCACAAATCATATCAAGGCATCTGAAGGGGAAAACACACAGCTACAAACAAACTAAAGCAGTCCGCACGGTCCCCTGCAGCCTGCAGCCGAGGAGAGCGCTCAGGCACAGATATCAACGCATATACGAGTGTGGTTAGAGCATACTTACTGACTTGTTGGGTCTCTGTGACTGGGGTTGACCCACTCCGATTAACCATTTACGCCCCAGTGGCTCCCTCCTATCGTCCTGGGGAAATCTCGTGCACCGCACTTGTGGTTCTGTGGTTGTTTGTGAGGGGAATGAGACATTCTCACAATCCAAAAACGTGTAAGCTTTAAAACACACTTTTTTCCCCCCCTCCTGTTGGGCTGTTACTGGAGAGGCTGGGTCATGTGTTTGGTGACATCAGAGGAGTGAAGAGGGCTCAGCCCTCTTGTCAGTGGTCCTGCGTTTCCTTCTCTCATCCAGCGGGATGCAACCTCAGCTCCTGTGAATCCGAAAGGAAGGGGCTGGGATTTTCAGCACTTCTTCACTCTTTCAACTCCTTTTCTGCAGTGCATTTTGTCAAAAAAAAGCTCAATTTGAATTGGCATTTTGCATGTAGATGCAGAGATAAAGAGGAAAATGAAAGGGTTTGCATGTTTAAGTGCTTTTTTAGCTCAGTGGGATGCAAGAAATCAAATGATTTTTCCATTTTGATGCCAGAGCAACAGCTGTTTAGTGCCAGTTTGTGCTTTATATCAATTTCAACTCCTCTTGTGTGGTTTTGGGAGCGTTTCTTTCTCTCCCAGTCTCTACGTTGCTGTCACGCTCTCACAAATCTTCCTGTACATTTCTGTATTTATTATTTCTCTGTCCTGCATTCTTCCCGCACGGGTGGTGTTTAGTCTCCAGGTGTGTCTCTGCATAAGTTGCATAATCGTCTCTTTGAGAAATGACAGTCTGGAAGGGGAACCTGCGCTCACTCTTGGATCACGTCTGCCTCTCGTAACGACCGCATTAGCAGCCGTGATTCATCCGTCTGTTTTGCGCGCCTCGCAGGTTTGGATTTTGGCACGCGGTCAGCGCTCTGCACGGAGTATGCGGCTCAGGTGTTTGTGTAAGCGTGGAAAAAATGTGCTCTCGCTCTCTCTCCCGTTTTGGGGTCATGTTAGGTGCTACTTTGAATCTTGAGTGTGCTCAAAATTACACTTCCTAGTATGTAGACCAACAACTAAGTTGAAGGAGGGACTGAGCTCTAGCTACTGACCAGAATATTACTCGAGGGTGGACCAGTAAGTAGGCACCTAGCAACCACTCATAACAGCCTAAAGCACTCAGAACACCCTAGAAGCCGGTGGCAAGTTTGCCTAGACTGCTGTATTATGAAATGGTGGTGCGTATGAAAATAATGAAAATCTCAGCTCAGAGGATGTGGTGTGGTTATAACAGGAAATGGTTCGCCCACAGCTGGCCATTCCCTAAACGTCTTCTCCGGAGGGGGCGTCTGAGAACAAGGGTGATGAGGGACAACAAATGTAAGCACGATCTGTGCTTTTATTGCAATTAGTAAGTCAACCCAACACATTTTTATTCAAACAGTGAGTCGCACTTCTTTAATTTCAGTTCACAATCCAGTGCTGGTATTGCATCGTATATTACAATGTTATTGTCATTCCTTTGTATGATAATGAGGCTCATTATAGAGTGGATAACTTTAGTGCTTATTATTGATTTCCTGACACAATTATCTCAACACTATTACCGCCCACATGAATCATGATGGGATGTTTGTGTATATTACCTAATGATAATGACATTAAAGTGCCCCTATTATGCTTTTTCGTATATTACCTTTCATGTAGTGGGTAATATAGGTGTTTGTGAATGGAAGAGGTGTGCTTTTAAGCGTCAAAGTACACGATAAATAACAAGTTTTGTTATGAAACTCTAGTGCCATGTCCACACTAATACGTTTTCGTTTGAAAACGTATATTTTTCTCTTGGTTTTGGCCTTCCGTCCACACTGAGACGGCGTTTTTATTAATAAAAACAACGCTTTTTTGAAAACGCACTCCAAAGTGGATACATTTGAAAACGCCGTTTTCACGTTGTAGTGTGGACTGTGAAACCGGTGGTATTTAAAAGCGATGACGTAAATTTAGTCATGTGACGCATATTGTACCAATGTTTATATCAGTATTGTGCCTGTTATGTGCTATTCACTTTCACACTGTTGCTAAAAATATTCTACATTGCACACTCTTCATATCACAGTCCTGCAAAGATGACAGAATTTACTCACATTTGCTGTCCTGTGGCAATACATGAGTGTATAGAGTGGATAGAGATATTTGACTAAATAAAATGATCCTGTCAGAAGAATTGCGCGATAACTTCCTTATTTATTTTTCCATCTTATTCATATCAGTGATCTTTTGTGGGGTTTTACGCATGCGCAGTAAAGGTGAATTTAAAGTTTTCAGGCGTTTTTCAAAAGTTTCTCATCCACTCTGAAACGTCCGAAAACGCCTGAAAACGCTAGTGTGGACGGAGAGCGTTTATAAACGAAAACGCCGTTTTCAAATGTCTCTGGATTAATGTAGACGTAGCCTAGATGGTGCAGGCTGATAGGTCATTAACCTAATTTGTATGATCACATCGTTATCTATTGGTTGCTGTTGCATCAGTCTGCAGTGCGCTTTCAGAAACCCTCCACCTCCCCCAGCTCCACCTGTATGGATCTGCTAAGGGGGTTATTTCATGTATGGTATGTGCAGCAGCGGCAGCATGTCTGTGAATGTTTGTGTAGCAAGTCTCTGTACTTGCTCTGCAGCAGCGTAGCAGACCTATTCCGCCTAGAGCAAATACATTCATTTTAATTTTAAAACCATGCCACTCTCTCAGAGAGTTTTCATGACAGAAATTTGAGTTATTGACTACTAATAGAGAGAAGCTATTCTGAACTTCCTGAAACGAGTCGTCAGTAATTCCAGTCTTACTGTACTTTGTGCAGCGAACCTACGTAGGTTTTTATAACAAATTTACATAATTCCAGCAAATGGCCTTGATTGGCTGCCCTTGAACAACGTCTACACCGTGAGAATAGAAAAGTGTTTTTTTTTACATTGACCTATTGTCCAAAAAAAAATTAGGAACCTTTAAATTATCATTATTGGGGCACTTTAAATTTTGTGTGGCAGTCAAGTCACCATTTATATAGCGCTTTTAACAATATAGACTTTCAAAGCAGCTTTACAGTGATCATAGGAAATCACAGTAACAGATTGTTTTGGCTTTACAGCAGCTCCAGAATAAAGTTATTGTCCAGCTAAAGTTCGTTTTTATTGATTCACTTCCGTTGCAAAGATCATTAGTTATTAAATTAGGGGCCGCTTACACGACACAGTTTTAACTAAAAACAGAAAACGTATAATTAATGCGTTCTGGGCGTTCTTTTGCACGACAACGGTGTTTGGTGGCTCGAGAACACAAACTTTAAAATAGGTTTCAAGTTTTGAATTTCTTATCTCCGTGTAAACTTAAAAAAACGTGAATCTGTGAAAACTGTGACGGCGTGCACATGCATATTATATAGGTATGCGTGTTTCAATATTTATGTGCGCAGGCGTAGTCTTTCTTTACAAAGTGACATCGGCAAATTTCTTGTCCGGCCTGCATAATGCAGAAATTCTAGTCGCTTCCGCGGATCCATGGAAGAACCTCTTGATCTAGAGAGCTTGTCGCTCACTGTCTTTTAGCTGTATTCAGCACGCTTCTGTGAACAGGGCACACATTGCGATCAGTTATGTGATTTGTGTAGTTCCTTTAGTGACTCAGATGCTAAAACAACACAGACAGCATGTGCAAATAAATGCTAGCAGGGAGCGCAATTCAGTCTTGGTGAATGTATTTGAGTGATTTTTCACACTTGAAGATCACGAGAAACTCCTGACTGCACATTCTGCTAATTCTAGACTGTATTTTCATTCATGCCGTTGAGTTTCTGCTGTCTCTGAACACGTCAGCGTCGCGGAGAATATCTGCTCTTTGTCGGGCGAGCCCTGGTGGTCTTCCTGCGAGCATGGTTTCACTGTGGTCCGTGTGTGTGTGTGTGTGTGCCCCCTTCTAAGGCCCGGCTTTAGCTTGGCCCGCTTCAGTACGGACCACACAGGCATAAACCGGGCATTAGATGCTAGAACTTTATTCCTGGCTGCCAGAGGAAGTGCGGACTAATGCTTCCAGGAGACATCACACCCTGCACGATTTCACACGTTCATAAATTAGAGCTGTTATGAGTTTACTGTTGAAAGCCATGCTCTATTGCTTTAAACAACATTAGAGGTTACGTTTGTTAGTTTAAATTCAATCATTGCCGTCAATTGGGCTTGTCCTGGAGGGCATGAAATTGTTAATCGGGAACTGTCGTTCATTGTGAATACAAGTGTGCATCGTGCAGTTCACTAGTGTTGACATGCACCCCCCCCCCCTCCTCCAGTAACTTTTTTTCCTCAAACTTTTGCATCTTTTTTTTTCCCTGTCACAAGTTCAATCTCCAAAATGTATAATATTCTTCTCTGCATTTCTCCTCTGCTATAAATTGCTTCCTAATCTAGTTGTCTAATAAACCTGGCATTGTATATTACGATTATTGTTGATGAATTAATTTTGCTCCTCTTTTCTAATAAAAGCAACTGTTAATTGCATAAATGTAAATTATATACCTTTTTTTCAAGTCAGACAGGTTAAAACAGACTCTTGATTTGAAACTGAAATATGAAATTTAAGATTGATCTTTAAGAAGCTTAGATAAGACTATGCTAAATAAATTTCCTGGTATTATTTGCAATTAATGCAAATATTAGTATTTTTCATTTACTCACTCACTCGTTCAATCACTCACTCACACTCGTTCACTCACTCACTCACTCACTCACTCACTCACTCACTCACTCACTCACTCACTCACTCACTCACTCACTCACTCACTCACTCACTCACTCACTCACTCACACTCGTTCACTCACTCACACTCGTTCACTCACTCACTCACTCACTCACTCACTCACTCACACTCGTTCACTCACTCACTCACTCACTCACTCACTCACTCACTCACTCACTCACTCACTCACTCACACTCGTTCGCTTGCTCGCTCACTCACTCACTCACTCACTCACACTTGTTCGCTTGCTCACTCACTCGTTCAGTCACTCGTTCACTCTCACTCACTCACTCACTCACTCACTCACTCACTCACTCACTCACTCACTCACTCACTCACTCACTCACTCACTCACACTCGTTCACTTGCTTGCTCACTCACTCACTCACTCACACTCGCTCGCTTGCTCGCTCACTCACTCACTCACTCACTCACACTTGTTCGCTTGCTCAGTCACTCGTTCATTCACTCACTCGTTCACTCTCTCTCACTCACTCACTCACACTCGTTCGCTTGCTCGCTCACTCACTCACTCACTCACACTTGTTCGCTTGCTCACTCACTCGTTCAGTCACTCGTTCATTCACTCACTCGTTCACTCTCTCTCACTCACTCACTCACTCACTCACTCACTCACTCACTCACTCACTCACTCACTCACTCACTCACTCACTCACTCACTCACTCACTCACTCACACTCGTTCACTTGCTCGCTCACTCACTCACTCACTCACTCACTCACTCACTCACTCACTCACTCGCTTGCTTGCTCACTCACTCACTCACTCACTCACTCACTCACTCACTCACTCACTCACTCACTCACTCACTCACTCGTTCACTCACTCGTTCACTCACTCGTTCACTCGTTCACTCACTCACTCGCTCACTCACTCATTCACTCACTCGTTCACTCACTCACTCACTCACTCACTCACTCACTCACTCACTCACTCACTCACTCACTCACTCACAATAATAAATAGCGATCATGTCTGTAATTTTTACCTTTTTGCAAACCAAGCAGATTTTTTTTTATTGCACAGTCGCCTTTTACAGTCTCACTAATAATAACTAGTAATAAAATATAATTCCATAATTTACAGTCCCTAGGACCTTTTTTCGAGTGTTGACGGCCAAATTGACCTGGTGATGCAAAACACTGTAGATTGATGCTGGCAAAGGTCAGGACGAGTTGAACCACAGCTGTGATCTGCTGTTTACCACGCAGCACAGTGCAGAACTCTGGGATATGACAAGATCACGCTTGGCAGGGCTCGCCAACCCCAGTGGCTTTCGCTTGCGGCATGGGCACATCGTGAGAATGGCAATTAAAGGAGAAGAACCTGTTATTTCTGACAATTATCACAAGTCTGGAACTGGCACTTTTGAGTGCTGAGTGACGTTTGAAGAGGCTTCAGCGGCCCGTGACTCATCACTGTCACACACACATGACGTCGCGTGTGGCGTAACGTCACAATGTCACTTAAACCTTAATTTGAGAACTAGTCTTTTTTTTATGTTTAAGGGTAGAAAAGGTTGACCAATGACACTTGTTGATTGGAGAGCTTATCTTTAACTCATTTCAAGCAACAATCCATAAAATATAATAGTTTTTTTTTTTCTTTTAACCCTGATAAAGGCATGTGTGTCAAAGCATATATCAAAGTTTAATATAGATCTCCAATGAGGAATTGTTGCTGGTTAAATGTCTGCTGTTTGATAGAAAAGTTGCTCCAGAATATAATACTGTTAGGCTATATATTTATGATATTTGCAGCATCTACAATTGAGACTGAAGCATATGTGGGCTTCATTTGTACTGTTACCTTTAGTGTTTAAGATTTTGCAAAACATTTGAGATAAACCGTCTCTTATTCTAATGCTGTGATCAGATTCTCTCGCACTGTAAAAAGTGATTAGTTGACATAACTTAAAAAAAATGAGGAAACCCGTTGCCTTAAAATTTTTAAGTACATAAACTTAATGCTTACTTGAAAAAAAAAATGTGTATTTACTTAATAATTTAAAGGCAACGGGTTTACTAAAAGTGAACTGAACACTTTTTACAGTACACACTTGTGGCTCACAGAAAAAACAGCCTTAAACAAAACAGCCTGTGCTTTTGTTCCTCGATTCTTTCACTGTAAAATCCACAAAAATATTGGAGTTTATTGGAGCTTATAGAGCTTCAAAAATTGTAGAGAATGTGAAAAAAGTACCAGCTAGATTGCATTTGTATTTATTTATTCTTTCATTTTATTTATTCTGTTTTCGTGCAGCTTCACAAGCTGTTTATTGCAATTTGTGTCAAGCGCGCATTTAGTTTATACATCTTTTGAAAATCTTACCATACTTAGAATTAGCGTCATTCTTAATTATAAAACCACTTTTTTTTTCATTCATTTCATTCATTGATCTTAGAGACAAATGCATGTTTAACACAAACAAAATGTTTTTGATGTCTAATGAGCTTCCCAGTGTTTCCTCCGCTCGGTTGTGGTAATGAGCTTAAAAAGGATGAAGGGAAATGATGCAAATCACATCAGCCTCAAAAATATTTAAGAAAGCATTACAGTGCTCATGCTGTTTATATATGGGAGTTAGATCACTAGCTTTGCTGGTGTAGTCTGGTGCCGTTTGTCTGTTTTGTCCATTAACTGTCTAAAATGACCAAGCGTTTCTTTGTTGTTCCGATATCTTGGCGTTGAAGAACAACAGATCTAGTGAGTCGTCATTTTTTAATGATATGAATTTAAACAGATTTCCTGGAGAGTTAAAAAACAGTTTTTTTTTTTCTAAAGAAAAAGTCCTTCAGGTTTGCTTTTATTTCATCATCATTTTGATTTCAAGTTTGACGGCAGTTTGTGTAGTCTAATATCAGGAATCTGGTTTCTTCTCCTCTCCTCTATTAATAGATGTTTGTGTTATTTTGACACCTCCGCTGTGCGTTCTAGGAACCGTTTTAACGCGTGTGTTTTGTCTTTGTAAAGCGTGATGACATTATTGCAGTGTTTTCCCCGTGCGGTCCTGTAAGGTCATGAAACACAGCCGCAAATAAAGATTGGTCACAGTAGAAGAGTTGCTCCTTTGAGGGAAATGTTTCATCTCAAGCTTTTTCTCAAATCAGACTTGACAGAGAGAAGCTCTCCGGATTAGACTACAGCGCACAACATTCTGTTCCTATCTTCTAGTTTGATCTTCCTCAGTTTGACATCCAATTCATACGTTCATGCTGGAAGGCAACATGAGACGCTGTTTGTGACCCATTTTACCTCCGTATTGACTATTTATGAAGAAAAAAATCAGGATATTTAATGAGGAAAAAAAGTCAATAACTTTTTCAATTGAAAGTTGTTTCAAAGATGGATTTTTTATTGTGTTCTTTTATTTAAGTTTATTTTATTTTTTAAATTCAGTTTATTTTATTGCAGCCTATTTATTTTTTTGTTTTGTTTTTATTGTTTTTATTTTATTTCAATTTATTTCAGTCTATTTTATTTTTTTAATTCAGTTATTTTTATTTCATTTTTTTTTCATTTAATTTCACTATTTCATTATTTCATTTCATTATTTCATTTCAGTTCAGTTCATTTCTTTTAATTTCATAAGTTGAGTTCAGATCTATGCAGTGATGAATCATTTCATTTCATTTATTTAATCATTTCATTTCATATTTTATTTCATCATTTCATCATTTCAGTTTCAGTTCATTTCATAATTTAATTTAATCATTTTAATTTCATTATTTCATTTCATTTATTTAATCATTTCATTTCATTATTTTATTTCATTATTTCATCATTTCATCATTTCAGTTCATTTCATAATTTAATTTAATCATTTCATTTCATTATTTTATTTCATTATTTCATCATTTCAGTTTCAGTTAATTTCATAATTTAATTAAATCATTTCATTTCATTTCATTATTTCATTTCATTTTTTCATTTAATTTAATTTCATTTCATTTCATTTCAGTTTAGTTTCATGCACTGATGAATCATTTCATTATTTAATTTCATTATATAATTTCAAAAGTTCAGTTCAGTTCAGTGTATGCACTGATGAATCATTTACAGTTCAGATCAATTTTGATTTCATGTTGACTTTAAACAGATATAGCCGCCATAGAAAACGCAGGACTTTATAATAGACTTAGACGTACTTTCTGATTTGAAGTCAAATTTTGTCCTTATTATGATCTTTTTCCTCAAACTCTGGTCATAAGAGTTCACTGCTTTAGGCAAATCACAATTGTCTTCCAGTAAGAAGAAAACCCCGTTATTTCCTGAGCCCATGTGCTGTTGGTGAGGCGAGTTTTGCTTTATGAGGTTTCGAGACGTTGCTCTGAATGTGCGCTCTTGAGTTCAGTGGATCGTGTCTCTCTACCAGTGGTTTGAGCTAATACGATACAGAGACTTGTGTTAACATGTGGTAGTGTTCAGAGGGACCACACTTCAGTGTAATTCAGGTCTCTCTTCCTCTTACAGCGGGGTCTGGGAGCACTTCAAGCTTTTTGGCAGGTCTCTCATCATTTTCAGAGACTGTGTTTCTGGCAGCTCTTCCTCATGTGTGATGCCAAAAACATTTCTAAATGAGAGTGGATAGTGGGTTTGCAGATAGCGGGTAAACACTGGACAACCAGGTAGCCTCACTGATATGACGTCGATGGGCTTTTTTGGAGATTTTTTTTATATTAAGCTAGGCCGACTTTTGTATTTCCGTTGTTTAAATATATGTAGTATACCTATAATGTGTGTTATATTAAAAAGTAAAAAATAATTATGCTTTTTTTATGTTTTAAAAAGTGATTTCCACTAATATTTACAACACAATATGTTTTCATGGGTTTAAATAAAATATTTTTGTTATAAGAGACAACTGTGTGCATCAAAACCACTTGTTTCCTGGTTTAAACAAATGAAGTTGATTTTCAAAGGTCAACAAATCTGCGAAAGCTGAATGTAACATTTTTGACAAGCCAAACATATCAGTTTCTGAATAACATGTAATTTACTTAAGCCATAAATTAACCTAAGTTAAAAAAAGTATAGTGAACTACACAAAAAGCATTTAGAACATCTTCAGCACAAATTATAATTATCCACATTATAAAAATCAAACAGTTCAGCCCTCATGGATGTTATGTCCGTCAAAAACGTAGGCTCGCTGTCTGTAATATTAGAACTAAACAAATTGAAACACACTCATTGGCATTTTTTTTTTAATTTAACAGTATAGAGCTGTTATTTTCCAATGTCTTCTTCTACTGCAAGTTGTTATTATTAATATTAAACAATTTATATAATAATCCTCATATTGTCATGTTCTAAACCGTGTAGTGTTGTTCTTTTTTAAAGTAATAAAACCATTTTTACTTCTGATTTTTCTTGTAATATATGATTAGATTAGTATAAATTCTGTAAATAATAATAAAAAATAATGGCCAAAATGTTATATCTGATCAAATTTCTTCATCAGTGCATCTGTACTCGCAGTATTTGTAACGGCCAAACTGCCCAGTGTGACATTGGTCAAAATCTGGGCAGGCAGGGTGTGTAAATTCATGACTTTCCTCACTAGTCATATTTGCATATTGCGAGTGGTTAGCAGAATTCAAATCCGCGGTGCAACTGGTCATCGCTCAGGCCAAAATCCAATATGAATTGTATTCAAACAAGCATTTAAATGACATGAAACACAACGCCACTGTTGAGACTGAGCATTAACAACAGTGACAAGATAAATCATCTTCACGACATGAACAAACAGCTAAATGCACAATGGAAGTCATTGTCACGTCTTTCTCACTGTGATGTTTCCAAACATACTTACGAAATATATTGATGTTATGATTAAAGTGCTCAGGAACTAGAATAAATATGGCTGCACGTGATACTCGTTACTTAAACATGTACCGAGTGTCAAAAGACAAAGAGACGAGTGTGTTTGATTTGGAATAATGGAGGAATTGTTAATGGACACGGAGTGAATGTTTGGGACTGTAGGGACTGAGAGTTGCTGGCAGATATGGCAGTAAAAGTCTCTTTACTGAATTACAGAGTTAATCGCATGGAAACTGTCAAGTCAAGTTACTTTTATTTACAGCGCTTTTTACAATACACATTGTTTCAAAGCAGCTTTACACAGATAACTGGAAAATAATGCAACAAAGTTTGTTTCTAGAAGAAAATAGCATCACAGTCCAGCTTGAGTAAGTTATGGTTATGGTTCTGGTTATGGTTCAGTGATGGTTCTTTTTTGTCCAGCTCAGTTCAGTTCTCATATAATGGTGTCAATGCAGCAGATCAATAATATTGTTGGATATTAAATGAAATGCCGCCCTCATGGACACGTGTTCAGGAAAGGATGGACGTTCGAGAATGTGTTTAATTGAAGAGCGCTTATTTAGTATGAACGTTCAAACTTGTGAAGCGCACGAGCGGAGGACTCTTTCTTCTGCATATCTGATGGGTTGATGTTTTTTTTACATCACTGTTATGTCTGGACTGATGCCTTGTTTGAGTTTAGTATGATGTTTTATGGAAACATTTGCTCTTTTGTCTTGACATCACCTCTGTATTCTGCTCATGCCAGTGAGGTGTTCCTGTTTTCCTGAGCGTTAGATCTCTAATCACTGTTTTTATGAGCATATTGAGTCCTGCGTGCGTGGCATGACTTACAAGAACTCAGCCCTCTTGCCTCCTCACGAAGACAGTTCCCATTTCAGTTCATGTCCAATAATATCCAGTTTTATCAGATGCATGCTTGGGGTTCTTTGGCTGTGTGACCGATAGAGTTGTTATTCATGTCTCAGTGGGGTGTATCCATTGTCTTATCCAGCATTGAGTTCTGTTGATGTAATGAAGACGTTTGCACATTATTCAGCTAAACTGCCAATATGAATTAGATTGTTACATTTTTGAATAAAGTGTATCTGGTGTCTGATCATGCAAAAGATATACTGAGTGTTCTGGCTGGTTTTCAGGGCATTGCTATGCAGTTGATTGGTTTTAGTTATTTCCATATTATTTGTGTTTTGTATGTATAAACACACACATCAAATATATATTTATATTAGGGCTGCACGATTAATCGAAATGAAACCGCATGCGATTTGGCTGTCTGCGATTATGTTATGCGCATCTTTGCTAGTGCTGTACGACTCTGTGATCAGTAATAAACACTGCTCCATCTGAAAGATAGAGGGCACTCTCACACAGAAACACCTAGGGCCCTACCTTGCACCCAGCGCAAATGACTTTGTACGCCGACTAGGGATGCATAACGATTAATCGCAATTAATCGTTTGCAGAATAAAAGTTTTTGTTTACATCATATATGTGTGTGTACTGTGAAAAATAATTATGTATTTATAAATACACACACATGCATGTATATATTTAAAAAATATTTACATGTTTATATACATTTTTATATTTAAATATAATTTATAATATATATATAATTATAAATACTTAAATATATTTTTTTCTTAAAATTATACATGCATGTTTGTATATTTATATATACATAATTATTATACACAGTACACACACATATATGATGTAAACAAAAACTTTTATTCTGCAAACGATTAATTGCGATTAATCGTTATGCATCCCTAATGCCGACACATGTATCATTCCTATTTTGCACCCGACGCACAGCGGACTTTTCCCTCCGTGTTTACCGACACACGTCGGTAAATTAGGGAATGAACTTGCGCTTGGGGGGCAGTTCAGCGAAAAGAGGAGGCGTGTTCCGGCGCAAACGTTCCCTGTTGCTATTTTGCGGTTTCAAAAAACAATTCCGCCACAGACCAGGAAAAACCCAGTCTAAAGTCATTGGCACATTATTCAGATGCTATTTTAAGGGCGCATGCTTGGCCATAATGTAGCATATGCGCATACACTTTGCTTCTCTCATCTACACATACGCAGCAGTTCCCATTTTTGCAAGGAAAAAAATGTACAAGGTATTACTACACAAGGTAAATCATTGTGGTTTCCATGAAGATGTGAAAAAATAGGCATAAATCTATTTACCCAAATTATTCAGGCTAATTGTAGTAATGACGGATCAAACCTGTTTGATCAATAGTGGCCAGACACATCGGTATATAAGGACATCTGACAAGTGGGTTGTCCTTCAAGAACCAGTTAACAAAATTCTAATGACTGCGAAATCACCTTTACCATCATGTAAGTGGCGTGCGCCTGGCAAATCCGCCGTTATAATAGCAATCCGCAATGGAAAAAGCTCGTCTGCTCTTAAAGGGAATATGACAGGACGCTCTGATTGGTTTAGTTCACGTTACGCCCAAACCACACCTATGAATAATGAAGCTACTTCAGGCCAACCCATTTTAGATTTGCGTCGGGCGCAAGAGTAATTTATCCCGCCGGTATAATAGCAACAAAGATCTGCCCACAAAGTTACTTGCGTTTCGCGTTTGATACTTGCACTTCAGATCGTTAAAATAGGGCCCCAAATATACCCCGCCGCAGAAGTAGATAACGCACGTCATTCCACGAAATCCCTATGGGCGTCATACTATCGCTGTAGCGGAATAAACAGAAGATTGAAACGCTTTGATTGATTTATTAAATGTTGTCTTGTGTTGGACAAGAGGTTCATATGCTTCTCATGTTTGGAAAAAAAAGTTTGACGCATGTTTATTAAAAATAACGATGGATACACATTCCTAATACATTAACAGTGATGTAAAAAAAAAAAAAAAGTGGACGAACTTTGTTCAATGCGAGTGCCGTATGCTCTAACATGAGCAGTCATTTACTCTGTCGTCACCCGGCTGTTGATAGCGTGCAATCGCAGATGAGAACTGAACAGCACACGTTGCTATTTGAGAAGACGCGAATGAGAACTTGCACGCGTTGTGAGAAGATTGTGTGTGTGCACTTAACTGAAGCGCGCAGATATTGAGTTCTCTTTCAAGTCCTGCGCTTCAACAGACAAATTCACACACATTATGTCATCATGCCCATCTTGGTGTATATCCTAGGTTAGCACACATAGTCCAGGCTTGTGTATCAGTATCAGTGTGTACTGGATCTGTGCATTATATCTGAAAGTGACAGCCGGCTAATATTCCCGCTGTCTGTGTTTTTAATGTCAAACAACAAAAGACAAGGAAAACGCACTGCTCTAGATTGAATAGCTTTTGTAACTTTAATAAGGATTCATCTTTAATTTATACAGTCAAATATGCAATGTTATACACACACACACACACACATACAACACACACACACACACACACAAACAAGTAGACCAGAGGAAAGTAGCAAATAAACGTTCAGTTTCATTGTAAATTAGAGAATGTTCTGTAGTTTTTAAGTGTTTTCTATTAGGAAACAAGCTTCTAAAGTAAAAATTGGACACCAGAGAGATTAATTTAATTTAATATCAACCTTTGTAATCAATTGCAGCTCCAGAGAGGCAAAAACCACAAACCCTGATGGTAGAAGCGTGCTTTGGGAGATAATCCGACAGTTCAGTGACCATTGTGGGGGTAATGGGGGAGATTTACTCGGGAAGATCAGAGAAAACCACAAGCCCACAGAACTGGCCAAAGAAGCGTGCCGGCTTTCAGCAGCGAGACAGCATCTTTATTTCCTAACCTCTGCTTCTGCCTTATTACTGCAATTAGCCAATGTCTTTAGGGGCTTGAGGATTTGATTGGTTCTTTTCATCAGCGATGGACCAGCTTGTCATCATATGCGCTGAAACGTCTGTGTCTTGCATAACGGTAACAGAAGCATGGCTCATCAGGAATCATTTCATATGAAACACAAATTATTTAGAGAATCGGCATTAAAAAGCCCTGATGGATGCATGCCAGACAATGTTCAATGGAGCTCATTTACCAAATAATGAAGTTAAGCTCCTGGATTTATTAGTAAGATCCAACAGATGAAACCTTGTTAGTACCGCGGGATTTAATCAGATTTTGGTAGTTTAATCTGGGTTGTGTTCTGTATGTGACTAAATATGTGCAAACAGTCCATTAAATTACTTTTATGTGTAGTTCCAAACACTACAATCTGATTGGATGAACCACTTCAAATAGCTTCATCTGAATAGCTCATCATTTGAATTCTATTATATTCACCCGACAGCTACAGACCAGTTAGATCATTAAATATTACTATTTGATTATCTGTTTATCTTATGCTGTTTTTGCCAAAAATGGACCTTCATATGCTGGTCTTTTGGGCAGGAATATGTATTAAAACTAGCTGAGGTTAAATAATAGTTCTAATGGTTTAGGTTCAGCAGACTTTCTTGAAGATTCCTCAATTAGAAATTTGTTATTAATTGAGCAAATCAGCGTATTCATGATTTCTGAAGTATCATGTGGCACTGAAGACTGGAGTAATGATGTTGAAAATCCATCCAGCCATTTTTCTGTACTCATTCTGTGAAAATCTTCTTTAATAAAACGTGATAAATAATCAAATGCTTATTTGTTAAAAAAATAATGAAAGGAAACAATTGTATTTAACTTTTGTTTAGTATTTTAAAAATGTTTTTTTTTTATCAAGTGAGTACATATCAACCCCTCACCCTTCAACATTACACAGACACATGAAAAAAGACAAAAAAGACAAAGGGAAAATGAAAAAATGATGTCAGTGAACAAACAGATAACTTATATACATTTATTGCAAGTCATGAAGTCAATCAACATTTAACATTTGTTGTCTGAGAGAGCGAATTGATTAATGTTAATGTAAATGCATTACCTTGTATCTCTATTACCCAAAAAAAGTCAGCATTACATTCCAGACAAACTGATGAAATTGTTAACAGGGATGCAAACTAGTCGCCCTTCATTGAAAATCACTTTTTTAATTTAAAATAGGACATTTGCGCGATTTCACGTAGACCCTTGAAAACTTTTGCTACTCCATAATTCATTACAAAACAGTGCTGAACTTTAATAGTGATTTTTATAATATCTAAATATAAATCCAAAAGCAAAACATATGAAATGGAATGGAGTGGAGTGGTAATGGGAAATGAGCCAATCTACTGGTTATAGTGGTAATATTATGTAAATTTTACTTTAAAAGAGGTTGTTTTCCACCTTGTGGCAGAAATATTTCACTTAAAGGGATAGTTCACCCAAAAGAATGTCGGTAACCAACAGTTGATGGGCCCCATTGACTTTCACAGCAAATGTGCAGTTGTGCCCCTGCGTAAGAGGCTTCTTCGAAAACTTTCTTTGTTTAATATTACTCAATGCATTATGACTGTATGCTGTACTGTACGTTACTGCTGCTTTTTGATCTTAACTAGTAGTTATACACTTGTAAAAAATAAGGGTTCCAAAAAGGGATTCCCTAAGATCCTTTCAACCATTTAAAATAACCGTTTTTGTGTGATGAACTTTTTAACTATAAAGAACCTAGTGTGCAATGGAATGTTTCCATTGATGTTAAAGGTTCTTAATGGAACTAGATACCAAACAATAACTTT
This sequence comes from Phoxinus phoxinus, assembly GCF_949152265.1. NCBI lineage: Eukaryota > Metazoa > Chordata > Actinopteri > Cypriniformes > Leuciscidae > Phoxinus > Phoxinus phoxinus. Next base: position 9,317,853 of record NC_136888.1, on the reverse strand, counting down.
TATTTTTAACAGTGTAATCTTGTCAGATTCTGTGTCCAAAAAATACTTGCATTGAGATGTAATGGATACATGGAATGAATAAAGGATACATATTTGTAGTGTTTACCAAATCAAGCATCACTGTTATATTGCTCACACTGAGGGTTAGCGATATAAACAAAGCCCTAAAGTGTTAAACTTTCACTCATATAAATTAGTCCAGATTTCTTTCAATTGCAGAAGTAGTTGATGGAACATCAGTATTTTTGTTTTGTTTTTGACTCTTTAGATTGATTCCACTCATAGTTCATAAGGTTCTCCGTTCCTCATGATTGGAAACTTCCCTGGCTGTTTTACGATATTATGGTTGTGAGAAGTCGTGAATTTACCTTTTGACAAACATTTCACTTTCTGCCCCCACACGGTCCTTAAAAGTGCTGAAGCATGCACGCGCTATTTACGTCTGCCGTATTCTCTGTGCGTTTTACAATCTGCGGTTTTTAGAAATTGGAAACAACCAAACATTGTTGCTATGGCCTAGAAAATAAATTTCATCCAGCTGTGCCATAGTATTTTTAGATATGCTTTTAGGCACAGAGGGACTTTTTGGGGGGGTTTGTGAAGATCTGCGATTTCACACAGTACCCTGAAGTTCCCGTTCGACATAATTACAGCTTACTATTCGGAGCTAATCTGGAGGAGTCTATATGGGCAAAAAATAACAATATGTAGCAGATGCATCATGCAAAATAATACCATTTTCAAACGAGCCATGCATTTTCTGGGCTCCACTGGAAGGTACCAGGAATCGCTCAAAGTGCCCTTCATGCCTCATCCCCTGACCTGGCAATGATTCTGCTTTTTGTCCGGATGAGACGCCTGTCCACGGCAGTTTGGAGTGCCGATGAAATGTATGGGACATGTAATATGTTTGAGTCGCCAGAGCAGGGGAACAGAAGCCGTTTTGGTGGGGACTGTGATTGGAGTGAATCATGTTGGCTAACTCGGTGTGGGCATCACACATATGGAAACACTCTGAGGACTCAGAAACTCAAGACCGGCAGACTTCGACAGAAGCTTTTATAAACAGGACTAAGCTGGTATTAGAGATGGTATCGGCTTTCTGCTGTTGTCATCTTGCCGTAGAGAGAGGGATATAATTAACTTTGGACTGATAGTGATTGTTGTACATGACTCCCTATCATGTTCATAAATTCAATATGTATTTTTTTTTTTAAACGGCATTTAAAAGTAATTCTTTTGATACATTTACCGGAATAAGATTGTTTTGACATGCTGTAGCAACTGTTCCTCCTAAAGCTGAGAAAACTCATGAGAAAAACATGATCTGGGCTGCTATTCAGATATATTTAACTCTTATTGTACGAATAAAACATGTCCAATTTTTATTATAGAAGCTTGTTTCCCCTTTAAAAACGCTTATAATCTACAGCACATTCTCTTGCAATGCAACCATTTATTAGTTCCTTTTTCTCTGGTCTGCTTGTTACTGCCTTTTTAATAACAAACTTCAATCAAAATTGAACTAATTTATTAAATACTATGTGTGTGTGTATTAATTTATAATGACTTTTTTGAGGGAAAAAAATCTCCCGAAAACCTTCTGTCATCATTTAGTCTCCCTCATGTCATTCTAAACTCATGTAACATGAAATAATCAAAATATAAGCAACGTTTAAGATGTTAAACAATGTGGGGTGGTTTCCTGGACAGGGTTTAAGTGTAGTCCCAGACTAAAATGCATGTTTGAGCTGTCTTAACTTAAAACAGCTTGCACTGACATATCTTAAAATATATAATTTGCATTTTGTCTCAGATGCACACCAGAAATGTTTTTTGTAAGGTATGTTTGTAAAAACTACTGAAAAGTCCTAATATAACTAAGGTCTAGTCCGGGCTTAATGTAAACCTTGAACAGGAAACCGACCCTGTGAGTTTTGAGTTAAGTTATGTTTTTTAGATTTGTTTACTTGTCATGTTTTTGTATCCAGCAATATATGGTATAGTGGTGTGTATGGATATCTTGTGGTCATGCATAATTATGTATGTATTTCCATATGTATATTGTTTAACTTATTACGTCCTGTATGTATTGCACCTTCAAGAATAAAAATAAACAAATAAATAAATAAACCCACGTGATATTCTTACATGGAGCTTAGAAGGAGTTTGAGATTGAATAATCTACTGGTTGCTCTTTGCAATTGCAGTGTTGTCAAGCCTCAAAAAGCACCATAAACGTGTCATAAAAAAGTAATCCATACAGCTTGTGTTCTGATATATCAAACTCTTCAGAAGTCATATGATAGCTTTGAGTGAGGACCAGAATGAAATCAAACTCAATATCATTTACAGTCTTCTCCTCTAATGGATTAACCATTTCAGATTAGTGGTCAGTCGATTCATTCATAAAGATCAGCTGCAAAAGAATGATTGGTTCACAAATCTGAAATACATGGCATGGAAACGAGTCTAGAAAGAGCAATGTCATTTTCCTCAGTGGAAACGCTGAGCTCATGTTGGAGACTCTCGCGTGTGTTCTCCCTGACCCCATGTTTGTTAGTGAAAATCCAGTACTCAAATGAAATGGGATGTGACCCTGATGGCCTGTGAGCGGGACACAGCAGCAGGTGCTTCGGGGATCTGCGGCTTAGGATGTGGCTTTCGCTGGAGCGATTGTTCTAAACAACAGAGACAGGTGGCCTATGGCACAGGAAGCTCGTATTGTGTTGTCGCTGTTTGACTTTGGACCGTTCCTCTCATCAATAACCCAGCGAGTCTCTTTGCTCTTTAGAACGACAGGCTGGAGTTTGTTGTCATTGTTGTGAGGCTTTTCCCATGCCATTGTCACAGTGATTTACATTCACGTGTTCTTATATTCTTATTAGAGGCGTGCTTTAATGCACACCACTATTGTACAATTGTTCTCGCTGGTTTGATTGAATACTTGGACATTCATTGTTTCCAATTAATGCAAAATAAATTGATATGCTCATTGTGGGGCCATACGTTACAGTGATTTTACTATGGTTAAGGGGTTTTGTTAGACTCACGGTGAAGCACAATGATCAGTCATGTGCTTCTTCAAATGGCTTATTGCATTTATGGCAACATCAATATAATGAAATAAACCATTGTTTTATAAAAAAATTTCAATAGTCCAGGTCATAGGAGGGAAGCAAAAAATTGAGGGGTGGGGAGGGTGGCTTTATGGTTTATTTATGGCCGTTATTATTTTGATTACAGTGAAGTAATTTAAACTGTTATTCAAAATAAGTATACATAATTGTAGTATTTATTTTAGTACATTTTATATATACATTTTTAACCGTTCCATTTGCTAATTCGTGGAACTTTGTGTTTGACTATAGCTAAGTTTCCATCCACTTGTCAATCGAATTATCTGAAGTTCGGTAAAAAAACTCATGCGAATAAAGCCGGTGAAAGTGTGTTTCCATCCAACGGCTTTAAAGCGAATAAAGACCTGTGCGTAATGAAGTCACGTGCTGTTTTGCGATCAAATTGGTATAGTGAATTGATTTGAGACATTTTAAGGTGTTTCCATTCATTTTCGCACTGAATCGCACAACATTCAAGCCAACATTTGCGAACAAAGTTTTGCTAGACGAAATGCAATTCATTATTTATTCGTCAAATAACGTTTCCATCAGCGTTTATCGCATAAGCCGTATATCGATCAAGATAAAGTCAGATGAGACCGAACGCATTTCATTTGAGTCGATATTCATGAAATTCAATTGAATTTTACTGTTTCCATAAGGCATTTTTTATTCGATATCACTTAATTCGGATGAAAACGTGCGGATGGAAACATAGCTATTGACATTATTCAAATTACTGCAATTATTATGGCACAAAGGATCTCTTGTACACAGTTCTCTGGCCATTTTCAGTTTACTTACAAGTCAAGTCACTTTTATTTATATAGCGCTTTTTACAACACAGATTGTTTCAAAGCAGCTTTACAGTGATAACAGGAAAATAATGCAACAAAGTTTGTTTCGGCTGTACAGATGGAAGCATCTGAAATGTGAAATGGAGAGAATCTGTGAACTCCTTATACAGTAGATCTGATTTTACCCAAATTGGTACAAATGTGTCCTGGACTGTGAGTTAGTCCGGTGAGCTTATGGCCTGACCCGTGACTTCTGCTGTGGTTTCTTCTCATTCTTACCCTAAAGTATTTATCAATGTAAAAATCCTTTCAGCTTTTAGGCCTACTCATTCATTCATTCATACCATGAAACAATGGTAAATGTAAAAATAATTTCATTCAGTGATGTGTAAGCATTGGTTAGCATACATGTACACATACTGGTGTTGACACTAATCAGTTTCTTGTAGAATTCAATTAATGTTTGGTTAAAGCTTTCTGTAAACTGGCTTTGAATGGCATCTTTTTATAATACAAATTGACTGCTTTTGGTATTTACTTATTCTCCCACCAAATGATTTATTCTTTGGAGAAATGCTAGTTTTCACCTAGATTTCACACAGACTACCGTGTCAAACAGATGTTTGCAGTATGTTTGGCTTTGCCGGGTGTGGTTGTGTTACTGTGTTTTTAAATTCACTTGTTAAAGCTCTAATGACCGCGGTGAACGCAGAAGCGCTCGCTTTGTCGCTGTATCTGGGACATTTTCGTGTGAAATCATTTTAAATGGCCATTTTTCACATTTACGATCCACTCATTTACCTAAGCACATTCTTGAGATTTACAAGTTCAATTTTAAGCAACCCAAACTTCATAACAGGAAAATAGTTAAACAAGCAGCTAAACATCTGCGAATTCCCCCCCGAGGTGGGCGGTTTTAAACAAGCACTCGAGAACGCTGCGCCAACAGAAGCTGTGGTTGTTTTTTAAGTCTTGTTTTTCTGTATTTCAAAATTACCAATATCAACCGTATCCTGTTATTGAAGCTGATTGATATGAGTAACACACAGATTTCCGCTCGTCATTCTCAAAGCATGACTGGACGCATTCGAACGCAACAGTCCACTGTGTCACCCTATTAGTGGGATTGTATTTTTGACATGGCGGTTGAGTGGGTGTGGCTCGATCCCTAATTTTACCATTTGCTGCGGTCTGTTGTTGGTGCAATTTTGCTTAAATAACGGTTTGGATTCAATGTGTTTTTTCTTTTTCTTTCTTTCTTTTTTTTTTTGAATAGCCTGAGCACCCTGCAGGCCGTCTTGCAGTTCTTGGCCGTTTTCCCTCACACAAAATGCACATCACATTTGAGACAGCTATGCCCAGATGCTCTAATGTAAATGTTGATTCACAACCAGCAGTCTGACCATCCGGAAAGAGCCAAGACATTGTGCGTGCCAAGAGCAAAATAGATCGCAGCTGAAGACTGGCATGTTGAGTTTGTCCAGGGCCTTCACTTGATTCACAGAGCAGCCATCAGTAACCCATCTGATGTCAGACGTGTCAAACGATCAGTAGCCCAGCTGTCAGAGCAGGAAAGACTGGGGCTGGCCGGATGAAGCTGTATATACAGGTAGTGATAGAAATGTGTCCACCGATTTTGCTAAACCGTTTATATACAGCAAGTTACAGCTACACATTTCAACACTATTCACTGTCTGGTTTCTAGCTCTGCTCACTATGGACATTCATAAGGTCCATAACCATATTCATTAGGTGCACAAAATTAGAATGATTATTAAGTCTGATTTCATTTGATTATATTTTATGATTATATATATATGTATACTGTATATATGTGTGTGTGTGTGTGTGTGTGTGTGTGTGTGTGTGTGTGTGTGTGTGTGTTTTATGCAGGCAGCTCTATGAAATGTATTATTATTTTACAGAACTACTTTCAAGCATTTAAGCAGAAGCCATTAGATCAAAAGGAGTTTAAAGTGTTTTAGCTTTTAGTATGAATATGTTAGCCTTAAAGGAACCCTCCACTTTTTTTGGAAATTCATTTTCCAACTCCCCTTGAGTTAAACAGTTGAGTTTTACCGTTTTCGAATCCATTCAGCCGATCTCCGGGTCTGGTGGTAGCACTTTTAGCATAGCTTAGCATAGATCATTGAATCTGATTAGAACGTTAGCATCTCTCTCAAAAAAATGACCAAAGAGTTTCGATATTTTTCCTATTTAAAACTTGACTTTTCTGTAGTTGCATCGTGTACTAAGACCGACAGAAAATGAAAAGTTGCGATTTTCTAGGCCAATATGACTAGGAACTATACTCTCATTCCTGCATAATAATCAAGGAACTGCTGCCGTACAAGCAGCGCAATGATATTACGCAGCGCCTGAAAATACTCCCCAGCTAGAAAACTTCCAACGTGACCGTCACTAAGTTTGTAATATCATTGCGCCCGCTTCCATGGTGCTGTCATGTACAACTTGCAGTCTGTGAGGTGAACTAAACACTATTGGCTATTTGAAAAGGGGGAGGAGCCATTCAATATGTCCCGCCTTAGCTTCCTGTTTACAGTGGAAATTATGTCAACGCATCAAACAAAGCTGCGCGTTCCAAGGCATCTCACTGGGCCTTTAAGTTTTTATAAAACAAATTCAGTCATTGTGGCCAAACCTTTGACTTTTTTATATATTTTTTTATATTTTTAGTATACAGTGCAAGGAATAGAAACAAAGCAACAACAATGTAGCAAAATAAACAGACACAATAAAATGAATTAAATAGGAAAAAGTTGTAACAAAATGTGTTACTTTACATTATGCAAACTTAAGGGGTTTGGTTGTGTGTTTTTAAGGATATAATTTAAGTCCTGTTTTATATTGTTTCTTTAACTTTTTTGATTTTTTTTAAACTCAATCTGACCAAATTGGATCGATTGCTCCTGTCTGCCTCGCTGTGACTGCTGCTGCTGTGAGTTTGTTTGCTGCGTCTAAGCCTCGTATTAGCTTCGTATTTCTTTCTGTTTTGAACCATCATTTATTATAAATTCTAGTTGTTTATACTACTAAATACAGCTTACTCAACATCTCAGATTAACCTGACATTGCTAGCTTCCGTTATTGTCAGCACAACACGCTAACTCGCTAGCCTTTTAACGCACCACCCGTGCGCTCAGTTATTTATTTTTCTCTCGCGCGCCCGCGCCTTTGAGTTCATAAAAGCCCAGGTGAGTAAGAATCAGTCAACAAACACGGTGAGTAATGTCTTCTCCTGTTATTGTCACCTGCACTTCATGTCACATGTTTACCATAGCCTTCTCTGTCGGCAATATAGGATTTATATGTGATAAATGCAAGGAGACAGTCAGGCTGACGGAGAAGATTTCAGAACTAGAGACACGCATCCAAACTTTAATCGAGAATAGTAAGAAGAGTGCTAGAGCTTTAGATACTATTTTGGATGCGCCTAGCCTAGTGAACTCTTTACATGAGTCGGTTCCGGCTGAAGTAGAGCCCGTGCAGCAGGGCAGATGGGTGACAGTGAGAGATCGCTCTAGTCGCGGATCAAAAAACCACTTTTCCGTTCCGATAACAAATCGATTTGCCCCGCTCAGTGAAACACCCACTGAGAATTATTCTGATTGTGCCCTAGTTATTGGCGATTCTATTACACGGAACGTGAAAATAGAGACACCAGCCACCATAGTCACATGTTTGCCGGGAGCCAGAGCGCCTGACATCAAAGCAAATTTGAAAGTGCTGGCTAATGCTAAACGTAAATTCTCTAAGATTATTATTCACGTCGGCACTAATGATGTTCGACTCCGCCAGTCGGAGATCACCAAAATTAATATTAAAGAGGTGTGTGAACTTGCAAGTACGATGTCAAGCACTGTAATTTGCTCTGGCCCCCTTCCTGTTCGCCGGAGTGATGAGATAGTTAGTAGATTGTGTTCACTCAATGGCTGGCTGTCTGGGTGGTGTCCACGAAATAATATAGAATTCATAGACAATTGGAAAAGTTTTTGGGGCAAACCTGACCTGTTGAAAAGAGATGGTATTCATCCCTCCTGGGATGGTGCTGCTCTTCTCTCTAGTAATTTGGCTCATAGTCTTAGAGATAAAACATGACAATCTGGGCCTCAGGTCAGGAAGCAGACAGACTGGCTTAACCGACCGTCTGCTAGCGGCCTCACGTCACCAAGGTCAGATAAATCCCATCACATAGAGCCTCTTTCACCTAGATATCATCATATAGAGACTGTGTCTGTTCCCCGAACTTGGAAATCAAAAATACGTTCAAACCCATCTAAGGTTAAAAATTTAATTGATCTTCAACAAATAAAAAATAGATATAATACAAATGAGCAAATGATAAAGCTTGGGTTGCTGAATATTCGATCTCTTACTTCAAAAGCGCTAATAGTTAATGATATGATTACAGATTATAACCTAGATGTGCTGTGTTTAACAGAAACCTGGCTAAAACCAAACGATTACATTGCTTTAAATGAGTCAACCCCACAAGATTACGGTTATAAACATGAACCTCGTCTGAAACGCAAAGGAGGAGGTGTTGCTGTAATTTATAGTAATATTTTCAAAACCACTAAGAAATCTAGTTGTAAATATAATTCTTTTGAAGTGTTGGTGCTTAATGTAAAAATATATAGTGTAAACGATAAATCACGTTTGAAAATTCTGCTGGCTACTGTATACAGGCCACCAGGGCACCATACAGACTTTATCAAAGAATTTGCGGACTTTCTATCAGAATTAGTATTGGCTGCAGATAAAGTACTAATTGTTGGTGACTTTAATATACACATAGATAATGAAAAAGATGCATTGGGATTGGCATTTAAAGACATTATAAACTCAATTGGAGTTAGACAACACGTGTCAGGACCGACTCATTGTCGTAATCATACTCTAGATCTAATACTATCACATGGAATAGATGTTGATGCCGTTGAAATACTGCAACAGAGTGATGACATCTCAGATCACTATCTAGTCTCGTGTAAATTACATTTAGCCAAGGCTGCAAAGCCGACTCCGTGTTATAAATATGTTAGACCGATTACTTCTGCTACTAAAGATTGCTTTATCAATAATCTTCCTAATCAGTTTCATCATCTCAGCATCCCGGATAGCTTAGAAGAACTTGATATTGCAACAGAAACTTTTAACTCTCTCTTTTCCAGCACTTTAGACACAGTTGCTCCGCTGCGCTTAAAGAAGATTAAAGAACATAGTCCAACGCCGTGGCACAACGAGCACACTCAGGCCCTTAAGAGAGCAGCCAGAAAAATGGAGCGCAACTGGAAGAAAACAAAACTAGAGGTGTTTCGGATTTCATGGAAGGAGAGCTCGATTGCTTACAGAGAGGCTTTAAAAGCTGCTAGATCTGCTTATTTTTCAACCCTATTAGAAGAAAATAAACATAATCCTAGGTATTTATTTGAAACAGTGGCTAAACTAACGAAAAAGAAAGCTTCAAGCCCAGAAGCTTCCAAGAAACACAGCAGTAATGACTTTATGAACTTCTTCACTTATAAGATCGATAATATCAGGGACAAAATTATAACTATGCAACCGTCTAATACAGTATCGCATCAGGAAGTGCATTGTAGTCTCCCTGAGGGAAAATTTGATTCATTCATTGCTATAGGAGAGGAAGAATTTTGCAAACTCGTCAAATCATCTAAATCCACAACGTGCATGTTAGACCCTATACCGACTAAGCTGCTGAAAGAGATGCTTCCAGATGTCATAGATCCTCTTCTTAATATCATTAATTCATCTTTGTCTCTAGGATACGTACCAAAAACCTTTAAGCTAGCTATGATTAAACCGCTTGTTAAAAAACAGCAACTTGATCCTACAAAACTAGTCAATTACAGGCCGATCTCTAATCTGCCATTTCTGTCAAAGATATTAGAAAAAGCAGTATCCTCACAACTGTGTTCCTTTCTTGAAAGAAATGATATCTGCGAGGATTTTCAGTCCGGATTTAGACCGTACCCTAGTACCGAGACAGCTCTCGTTAGAGTCACAAATGATTTGCTCTTATCATCCGATCGTGGTTGTATCTCTCTATTAGTATTACTGGATCTTAGTGCTGCATTTGACACCATTGACCACAACATCCTTTTAAATAGACTCGAACATTATGTTGGCATTAGTGGAATTGCACTAGCATGGTTTAAATCATACTTATCTGACCGTTATCAGTTTGTAGCAGTAAATGAAGAGATGTCTTATCAATCACAAGTTCAGTATGGCGTACCACAAGGCTCAGTACTAGGACCGCTGCTGTTCACTCTGTATATGCTACCATTAGGAGATATCATTAGGAAACATGGAATTAGCTTTCACTGTTATGCCGACGATACTCAGCTGTATATTTCTTCAAAACCTAACGAAACCTACCAATTCACAAAATTAACGGAATGCATAGCTGATATAAAAAATTGGATGACTAGTAATTTCCTACTACTAAATTCAGAAAAAACAGAGATTCTAATTATTGGACAAAAAACTTCCACACGTAATAACCTAGAGTACTGTCTAACACTTGATGGCTGCTCTGTTAAGTCTTCGTCGTCGGTTAGGAACCTGGGTGTGCTCTTTGATACCAATCTTTCATTTGAAAGTCATGTGTCTAGTATCTGTAAAACCGCTTTCTTCCATCTTAAAAATATATCTAAATTACGTCATATGCTCTCAATGAATAATGCAGAACAATTAGTTCATGCGTTTATGACCTCAAGGCTAGATTATTGTAATGCTCTACTGGGTGGCTGCCCTGCACGCTTAATAAACAAACTACAGCTAGTTCAAAACGCAGCAGCTCGAGTTCTTACTAGAACCAGGAAGTATGACCATATTAGCCCCGTTCTGTCAACACTGCATTGGCTGCCTATTAAACATCGTATAAATTTTAAAATATTGCTGATCACTTACAAAGCACTAAATGGTTTAGCTCCGCAGTACTTGAGCGAGCTCTTAACTTATTATAGTCCTTCACGTCTACTGCGATCTCAAAATTCCGGCCAGTTAATAATACCTAGAATATCAAAATCGACTGCTGGCGGTAGATCCTTTTCCTACTTAGCACCAAAACTTTGGAACAGTCTTCCTACCATTGTCCGGGAAGCAGACACACTCTGTCAGTTCAAATCTAGACTAAAAACACATCTCTTCGGCCTAGCATACACATAACACATTATAGACTTATATAATTAGGCTGCATAGTTTAGAACAGCCGGGACCGGGAACACTTCCCGTAAATCCTGATGTACTTGGTACATCATAATAAGGATGGCGTCTACGCTAATATTAGTCTCTCTGTCTATCCCGAGGTTTACCGCTGTCCACCGGAACCAGGCCGTATCCAGATCTGATGAAGGACCAGCGCCAGGACACGACGACGACGCCGCTGACCTGAAGTGTCAACCAGTCTCTCCTCCTCTCCACTCCGACTTCAACCAACCGGAACTGGACAAATACTCTGATTCATTCTGAACTTCATACACTGTTCACTCATTAGCCAGAGGAGAACTGGCCCCCGACTGAGCCTGGGTTCTCCCAAGGTTTTTTTCTCCATTCTGTCACCTGATGGAGTTTTGGTTCCTTGCCGCTGTTGCCTTACCTTCTGGCTTGCTTAGTTGGGGACATTTAATATTCAACAATATTATAGATCTGCCTTAAAGGTGGATGATGATGAAATTGTTTTTTTGTATTATTTTCATGTTATCACTGTGAAGCTGCTTTGATACAATCTGTATTGTAAAAAGCGCTATATAAATAAAGATGACTTGACTTGACTTGACTTTTTTCTAAAACAGTTTTGTTTCATCTCATGTGTTATATATTTTAAGACCAAACAATTCTGATTCAACCAATGGTGTGACTATCTGGTATGGTATGTTATGGTATAGTATGCTATAGTATGGTTTGTATACTATGTATATGCTATAGTATTGTTTGGACTATCTGTTTGGCTGACCAATGGCAGAGTTTGAAACCATCATTATTTTTTTTGCAAATCTGGTCATTCTTGTGGCACAGAAATGAGATCCTTCACCTTTAATTCATACGTCATTATTGCCACTGAATTTCGAGGTAAAGTAACTGTTGTGATTTATACCAGACTCATATTGAGACTATTCTTTGGAATACTGTACTTCCCTCAGCGATTTTTCACCTGCTTTTAGGGTTGTATTGTTATTTTGTAGTTGACTGCTGGTTAATCTCTCTTGTTCTTTTGTGTTTTGCATGTGGGCCGACAGCAAACACCATGAGCTCATGCTGTCTGCTGTTGGGTTTTATTGGTGCCATCTTCAGACACATCTGTCATTGAGTTAGTGTGAGTGTGTCAGTGTCTCCTCTCAGTATTTACAGTAGTTTAGTCAGCAATGCATTTGAATTATATTGCAAATGTTGGTTTACAGTGCAATTTTGACATCGCTGCACCAGAATGTAAGCAAACAGATGAGATCCAGAGCTTTCACTGAGGTTGACATTTCCAATAGGTATGATTATATTTGTTTAATTGGCATTGCACACAAAGAAGTTTTGCTTTTTGACATGTCGGAAAACAAACACATTACATGTGCTAGGAGCCAACAATACTTACAGCCAATGGAAACTCATGATCACATGTGCTCTATGTTTGCTTAAGTTATCTTATGAAAATATTTTTTTCATTCAGTTATTTATTCACTCATTTACTTTATTCATTCATTTTTAATTTTTTATTATTATTATTATATTATTACTATTATTTATTATTTTTAAAAGTTTTCTCTCACTCGCTCACTTCACAGGAAAACTCAGGATTTCTCAGCCAAAACTAAAAAGGTAATATCTCAGGAGAGTTCCTTAAACACAGTCAACACTTACTTATCTCACTCCACAGGACAAGAAATCCAAAAACACAGGAAAATCCTTCTTGGAGTACATGCATAGTGTACATAACTCCCAACATAAACAAACCAGGCTAGACAATGACTGTGTAAAACAGAGAAGTTTTTGCTTTTGAGTTTTCCGTTTCAAAACCATCCCCGGTCACATGGAACCCACCGAAAATGGCTAAAAACACTGTATTCTTCTGACAGGCCATTAGATGGCGATGCAACACTATAGATTGAACACGTAATACGCATGTGCATGACGTCATCGTTTTCAGAGATTCGCGTTTTTGTTGTTTACATGGAGACCGTTTTTCAAAAGCTTTCACTTAAAACGGCGTTATCGTGTAAACGAACGTCCGAAACGCATACAAAGTTTTGACTTTTTTTTGTTGAAAACGGTGTTGTGTAAACAGCCCCTGAGAGTGGTATAAATGGAAGTCGAAATGAGCAGGTGATTAGATGCAGGTGTGTGTGATTAGTGTTCACAATGCACCGCACAAACCAGGGAGCGTCGATGTTCACTGTGCTCCCTTCCCGGAAATTACGTCACATTTCTGATTCTGATTCACACGATACACTGATTCACAAGCTCGGGGGCTATAGGGAGCTGATTAAGGCGCACCTTGTGTTCATTCATTCATTCATTCATTCATTCATTCATTCATTCATTCATTTTTAGTTGTTTTGTTGTTCATTCATTTTTTAGTTCATTCATTCATTAATTTTTAGTTGTTTTGTTATTTATTCATTCATTCATTTTTAGTTGTTTTGTTGTTCATTCGTTCATTCATTTTAAGTTGATTCATTCATTCATTCAATTCATATTTTAGTTCATTCATTCATTCATTCATTCATTCATTCATTCATTCATTCATTCATTCATTCATTCATTCATTCATTCTCCTACAACAGGTTTACATTTATCCAAGGTCAAAAAACTAAATTTTTTCTCATAATATACATTGCACATCACTTCATTTCTCAAAGAGTCTGAAAACGGTTTGTTCGTAGATTTAGTCCCTCTAAACCCCTCTGTTCCCCGAGCCTCCTCTGCTCTGATTGGTGGGATGGCCGGGTCTCTTGTGATTGGTTACTGCTTACAGCGCGTGTCGGAAACTAATATATCTGAATTTCAGCTCCGGAGGCTTCTTCAGCGTTGTATACTCAGTTTTGCGAACAGTAACAATGGCATCAGTTTTTCCCTTATCAATTCCAGCGCGAGTCCTCATCCTTTTGAAAGTGGATTTGTAGCGCAGAAAACGACATATTCTTGACATGTCGCCAACATGAATGAAAACTCTTCCAGCCTCAGCTACAGTGTTTGAGGGCGGGTCAAAGTAGGGTGTGTGCATCCAATGACATTGGCATTATGGAAATTTGTTACATTAGGCATTTAACAGGAAGTGAGACTGGAAATAATGACAACTCGTTTCGGCAGTTTAGAATCGATTCGTTGTTTTAGGAGACAATAACTCCATTCATCGTGCACTATTGTATTTTTTTAAATGTAATGAAATGTTTAAATGTTACGTTTGGAATGCTATTTATTGATTAATGACTTAACGCTGCAATATGTTCCTATGTTTCCTTTCTTCCTGTCCAGGAACTGCAGATGAAATTTTGCTCTCTAGATATAATTCTGGGGCAGCCATGGACTGTCCATCATCTCCATTGTTAAATAAACTATTCAAAAGTTTTTAGTTGTTCAAAAATAGACCTGTCATACTGAGCATCTCTCTAGAGTAACAAAGTCTAATGGGAACCAAAAAATGTCCATGACACTCTCTCAGTATTAGCACAAACCCCTTTCAACTTAGACTCCTGCTCCTATCTCTCCACAAGCCTACGAGGTTTAAATGTGATTAGGAGCGAGGGAAAAGGCACACGTCAATAATCACTCACTTATCTTCATTACGTGGTGGCAGCAGAAACTGTGATTTGCGGGTCGCATGTGTTTGTGATAAAGGAACTCTCCGGGGCTTTGTGCCGAGTGCAGCGGGGTTCACGTGTTGTCCAGCACTCAGCTCCAGGTGCTTTTCAGCAACTTTTACCTCAAATGAAAGTGTCCTGCCAGTTTCTTTTGGCCTTGGGTTTCTTAGGATGAATGATCTGAGTTCTTGATCACTCAGACACAGGAATCGTAGACTGTGCCATTTGTTTCGTTTTGCTGTTTTCAGTCTTTCTTGGGCATGTTGAATGCCATTGAATCTGCAGAATTGAGTTTAACAATACAAAATATTCTGTCCAATATACATAGGACATTTAACCCTGGTCTCTTTTTTTTATACTGTCATCATTGCACATTTTATTTTTCATTATAAGGCTCAATCCCAATTCACCCCTTGCCCCTACCCCTTGTTTTCGAGTGTACCCCTTGGCCCTTAAAACAGAGTTACAATGGCCAAGGTGTTGAAATATTCCCCTATGAAATGGAACAACCCTTCATAAACCAGGTACGTCATCAGTCGTCGATGATGGCTCTGACGTTATGGAAGCGCCGAGGGTTTACAGGATTTCTCCATGACAACGACTGACAACGATACCAATATGCCGTCCTCCACTGTGGAAATCTCTGTCGTATGGGCTGCTGGTAGTGTAAAGCGAAAGTAAATGTTTCAATGTGAAATACATGGCTATAATTGAGTTATTGACTGTTGTGTTTACACGATAACCACGCGATGCCGGACTGATTCACTCGCTTTATAAAGACATGTGACAACAAATGCTTTTTACTTTAGTTTAGCTTCATTGACGTTAACGAAGCAAGCAACACTGCCTGGTTACCGAGGTAACATGCTAGCAGCTGAATTAGCGACTTTCTTTCACCGTTTGTGAAGCCATCTCGCCGGTGATTCGCGATGCATTCTAGGAACTTTATCGTAGCCCTCCGTTCGGAGTGTGCCTCTGAAAAATCTCAGTTTCGAGGGCTATGTAGGCCTACGCTTCTATCGCAAAAAGAATCGGGACACGCTACCCCTAGACGTCAACGCGCAAAACGGAGGGTTAGGACCAAGGGGTGAATTGGGATTGAGCCTTAGATGTGTTTGATTCATAATGATTTAAAAGAAGTGGATCTAAAAGAAGTGGATCATTTTTGTACTCAAACATTGTGACTACTTCAGAATTGTGCTTCAAAGAAATAGCTGTACAATATATATTTTTCTAACAAAACATCTATACAAAGCTTTTTGAACATGAACTTGTTTGATGGTTAATGAAGGATCTAAAGTAGCATCTGAGTGATTCTAGAACATTCTACTTTTGTCTATTTGACCTGTGTTGAAACATGTCCGCTGTGAATATTTTAGAAACGTGTTCCTCGATCGTACATGAAATGGCTGTATTTGTTTGGACGAAGTCAAATAAGCGGTCAGTAATAAGTGTTGAAGGTCTCAATAACGCTTGCCAATGCATTGAACAAAATAACAAACTGTGCTTTCACTTACGACTGGAGCTGCCACAACTGTTTATTTTACCAGACAGTGTCTGCCAGCAACTTCACAGATTTTTAAACAGACATTCAGAGCTTTTGTGTCATTTGACGGGTAGAAACAGAGCAGGGAGTGTGTGTGTGTCCATTAGAGTGATGTGTGTACGGCCATAAAGAAGCAGTCAGCGAGGTTTCACTTAAATTTGAGACGAGATGAAAGGTCACACTAGACTTTGCGCTCCATTCATATCCATTCAAATCTAAGCGTGTTCATAGAAGTTTTGTCTCTCTGTGTACTGATGGTTGAGTTTAGTAACTTGTGAATTTGTGTGATCGGTCTATATATATATATATATATATATATATATATATATATATATATATATATATATATATATATATATATATATATACACACTATATTGGCAAAAGTATTGGGACAGCCCAAATAATTGACTTCGGGTGTTCCAATCACTTCCATGGCCACAGTTGTATAAAATCAAGCACATTGGCATGCAGACGCTTCTACAAACATTCGTGTGAATGCACTCAGTGAATTCAAGCGTGGTACTGTGATAGGTTGCCACCTGTGTATTAAGTCCATTCGTGAAATTTCCTCACAACTAAATATTCCACGGTCAACTGTTAGTGGTATTATAACTAAGTGGAAGCAATTGGGAACAACAGCAACTCCACGTAAAATCACAGAGTGGGGTCAGCGCATGCTGAGGCGCACAGTGTGCAGAAGTCGCCAACTTTCTGCAGTCAATAGCTACAGACCTCCAAACTTCGTGTGGCCTTCAGATTAGCTCAAGAACAGTGCGTAGAGAGCTTCATGGAATGGGTTTCTATAGCCGAACAGCTGCATCCAAACCTTACATCACCAAGTGCAATGCAAAGCATCGGATTCAGTGGTGTAAAGCCTGCAAAGCAAGGTCCATAAAGACATGGATGAGTGAGTTTGGTGAGAATTTATCTTGGTTCATTATGTTCATTTTGTCATCATTTGCTATATCCAGCAAAGTAAACCATCAGATTGAAAAGGTGATTCTCACAAAACTGCAAGCTTTTTTTTTAAAGGTAAATTAGGTGTCTTTCCAAAAAAGGACTCTTGGAGACTCCAAAGGGACATCAGATTACCAAATGATATAAGGAGCCCATATAATTCATACATTTATGCACACTGCTGGTCATACAGTGGTGGGATGTTTGGATGTTTAGTCTGTTTTTACGTGAGGGCTGGTGCTCTTCGGTAACATCATAGAATATGGCAGAGCTCGAAACACACACTGGAATGAATAATTCACTGAAAAGGCAATGCGAGTCTCTATTCTCTCTTTACATTAGCACTGTTTTGGACTGATTTGAATGCGTTCACTTACTGGATTATTGGACTGAAAACTTTCCCGGAGTTTAGCGGCTTAAAATGATCTGATTGCAAATAGAGAAGATAAATGGAGTTAAAGGGTTTGATTGAAAAGTAAGAGGGATGATGATTTCAGAATCAGAATAGAATAGCGTGCACTGATGAAGTCAATAATGTCGATTTTGCCTTCCTGTTGATTTTAAAGTGTGTCCCTTTTATGCTTCATGCTGATAATCTGGACTTTCTCATTGCACTAATTCAGAGCTCATAAAACTCGAGTTCCCTCATATCAAGCTCGACGTCTGTTTTGCCGTCTCCTCTGTCTGAAAATAGCCCAGGTCCAGCACAACCCCACCCTATCACTATAAACGCCTCTGAGCCTGGAAAACTCCACGGCAGACACACACGCTGTAAATGCATTTCAAAGTGGAAAAATCCTGCATAAAGTGTTATGGAACGGTCCGGAGAAGGACTAAAAGGTTTCTAAGGCCAAAATTAGATACACACACACACACACACACACACACACACACACACACACACACACACACACACACACACACACACAGGAAATATTCACTTTTTCCGGTTTATACTGTAGCTAAACACTGGCTTTTTTTTTTTTTTCTTTCAGTGTCTTTAAAGTGACCCACAATATTTAGATGCTTTCCTTGTGCTGTGATCTCATGTGAAAGCCACCCAATGTTGAAGTCATTGATGAAAATTGCAGATACTGCTGAAACTGTCAGTTGGAAGTCAAAATCTAGACGTGAATCTCAGTATATTTCCAGACCACAATTCACCCTGGATCAAAAGAAATTATATTTAGCACAAGGAAAATTAGGCCTACTTTTCAGACCATTAAGAATGTGACAAATTATCTGCTGTAATGCAAAACTATATTGTTTAAATACATTTATTTTTTATTTAATTTTATTCTATTATATTCTTTTTTTAATTCTATTTTATTTTATTGTATTTATTTATTCTATTATATACTTCTATCCTATTCATTTTATTTTATTATTCTTTCTATTATATTATATTCATTTTATTTTATTGTTTCTATTTTTTTTCCTATTCATTTTATTTTATTATTCTTTCTATTATATTATATTAATTTTATTTTATTGTTTCTATTTTTTCCCTATTCATTTTATTTTATTATTATTTTTATTCTATTCTATTCTATTCTATTCTATTTATTTGATTATTTTTTATTCTATTCTATAATTTTTTATTATCTTTTATTTTTCTTGTTTTGCAGAAGAATAAGGCTGTGGTTAGTTTGAGTCAATGGTCTGGACATCTACAAAAGTGTATTATGTTGTGAAGTTCTGAAGTTGTTTCCAGGATACGAGGATGTTTTCTCACGGTGTTGTGATGTCAGAGCCCAGGTGAGACAGCCAGACTGCGTGACAGTGTTTAAGGACGGCATGTTACAGTCTAGAAACTTCCTCCTTCCTCCCCGTGCAGATCTTGCACTCGTCTCCACGGCCCACGAGAGAGCCTGAAATATAAACAGAGTTTGCCGTTCTGCAGTTTATCTTGGGCTTAAAACTGCCTCATTGACTTGATTCAGTGCTTTGGTTCGGATAACAGTAGTTGCTGATTGAACAGGGATAAAGCCACTCTCTTTATCTACCTAAGTAAGACACACTCTACCGTTGTGAAAGGAAAATATTATCCTTCTGCCCACGCTAGTGTAGTCAGCGTGTGCTGCCCGTGGGCTGAGCACATGCAACTAAGAGAGCACAATTTGTTTTTATATAAAACAAGCCATACAACTTTGGTTACAACCCTAATTAGATTTATCCCAGCCGTCTGCTGAATGAATTCACAATCATAATTGTGTCGGTTAACCATGTAACAATAACTTTGGGGATTTTGTGATGTTTCAAATTTAGAATCATTAGATGTAAACCTGAGGCCACTCACCAAATGAGTAAGCGAATAGTTGTGTTGTTTTAATTAGTGATCCTGTAACTATCATTGTTTTTCTACTAGAGTTTGTGATTGATACAAACTCCTACACTTAAGGATTAAAGTTGGCAGGGAATATAGATAAAGAAGTTATGCTCATCAAGGCTACATTTGTTTGATCAAAAATGTAGTAAAAACAGTAATATTGTGAAATATTATTTAAAATGAGTTTTCTATTTGAATACATTTTGATCGAAGCTGAATTTTCAGCATCATTACTTTTTAGTGTCGCATGAACGTGCTTAATTATCAGTTATTACATGCTTAATTATGCGTGTTCAAATATATTGTACGAGCTTCTGCACTGGTGTGTGCTCAACAAGCTTGGACGTGTATACGACAAAGCTGCTTTACAGAGATAAACGTATAATTTAAGTTAACAGAGATTGTTTTGGCTTTATAGCGGTTCTTGAATAATGTTATTTTCCAGCTAAAGTTAGTTTTGATTGATTCACTTCCGTCGAAAGGATAATTTGTTATTAAATTAGGGGCCGCTAAGATGACACCGTTCTCTCTACACAGACTTTAAATGTGAACCTGTGAGAAACGCTGATGGCGCTCACGTGCGCATCAAGAATTAATTATATAGTTATGTGGGTTTGAATATATGTGCGCATGTCTGCAATTCTCTACAAACCAAGCCTAAACAAACTACTTGTCCTGCCTATAAATTTGATACAGAATTGTATTTTATTTTATTTTATCACTACGGGGGAGATACGCAAATTTTCCACAGTGCTTTATCTGTAGAGTGGTAAAGGGATCCTCCATAGGGAGAGGCTAGTTGGCACTTCAGCACTGCATTGACATCGGGTCCAGGCGAAGGTCCTTCATCAGATCTGGATCCGGCCTGGATCCGGCCTGGATCCGGCCTGGATCCGGCCTGGATCCGGCAGGCTGCGGGAAAACCTCGGGATAAACAAAGACACTAAAATTAGCGTAGATGCCATTCTTCTTATGATGTAACGAGTACATCAGGATTTAAGGGAAGTGTTCCCAGTTCCGGCTGACCTAATCTATGCAGCCTAACATTGAGTTATAGAAGTCTATAATGCATTATGTGTATGCTAGGTCAAAGAGATGTCTTTAATCTGGCTTTGAAGCGCTGCGTTGTTACACTACGTGAACTCACTCAGAGCCCCACACAGAAGAAAATGAATAGTTGAATAAAGTCTTTTCGCACAAAAAGTATTCTCGTCGCTTGATAAACTTAAGGTTGAGCCACTGTAGTCACTTGGACTATTTTAACAATGTCTTTAATAACTTTCTGGCCGGCAAGTTTAAATTACAATAGAAGCCTATGGAGGAGTATTGAGAAAGTAAACTGGTTCAACTTTTCTTTTTTTAGTTTTACTTTCAAGCTAATCCTTTTAGTTTCCTCTGTTGACATACAGTACTGTATCGCGTTGGTCACAGAGTGTAAGAGACGTCTGGCCCCGGGTCCCTGTGGACAAGATGTTTACTGTAACCATCTCTGATCTCTGCACTGCATTTAAACATTGATTGTTTTCTGGAATCAGGACTGTCAAATCAATGTGTTTACATCAGTCACATTGCTCTTTCTGTTTCTAAGCAAACCCGGGCAGCTGGAGAGATGGAAAGAGGCGGAGGAGGCCGTCAGCGCACCGCAGGCGTGTAAACATCGGCGGTGCACTCTCAACACAAAATCTCTATCCAAACATTCAGCTTATTTTTGCAAAACTGATGATGCTGTCTGGCATCTTAGAAAGAGAAAAGGACTCGATTCTTATCGTGAGGCTGGGCTCGGTTTAGCGCTTCTGATGTTAGTTACAGCACTGGGGGGTCAAAGGTATTTCAAATGCAGGAAGTTTCACTGAAATCCAGCTTGCATGATCATGGTTGTGCAACTCAATTTGGAGATATTGAGTAATATTAGCATTTCTATAGAAGTTATCAAACTTATCTGTGCTTTATCTTTATCATTCTGTGCTTATCATTCCTTTTAACTGAGTAGAAACAATCTAAACTGTGTAAGAAATAATGATTAATGCACAAGGCTGCGTTTCCCAAAAGCATCATGAGCCGAAGTTGATTGTGAAGAGCATTGCAACCAATGTTCTCTATTTTATATTAACTTAGCTCACGATGCTTTTGGGAAACGCATCACTGGTCATCAAAACACACGGGTTTATTTTGTAATAATGAGAGACTGATTGACCAATTGGCACAGAAACTTTTAATATTAGAAGATCCATCAACATGTTTTTTGTTGTTGTCAAAATCCTTTAAAAAAAAAGCATATTTTATTAGACTGTGCCCCATAAAAAAACTTTTTTATTCAATTAACACTTTGGATTTTTTTTTTTTAACAAGCTTTTACTTGTCAGTTAATATCCATAATTTTTTCTGGTCATGAAAATAAATAGCCATTGGGCTGGCATGGAGAAACGAATACAAAACCAGGAAACAAACAAACTCATTGATGAATCCGAATTAAACATACCAGAAAGATGCATGATACATATTTATATGATGTCAAAATCCATATTAATGTCCATTAATGTCAAGTCAAGTCAAGTCACCTTTATTTATATAGCGCTTTTTACAATACAGATTGTATCAAAGCAGCTTCACAGTGATTACATGAAAAAATACAAAAAACAATTTCATCATCGTCCACCTTTAAGGCAGATCTATAATATTGTTGAATATTAAATGTCCCCAACTAAGCAAGCCAGAAGGTAAGGCAACAGCGGCAAGGAACCAAAACTCCATCAGGTGACAGAATGGAGAAAAAAACCTTGGGAGAACCCAGGCTCAGTCGGGGGCCAGTTCTCCTCTGGCCAATGAGTGAACAGTGTATGAAGTTCAGAATGAATCAGAGTATTTGTCCAGTTCCGGTTGGTTGAAGTCGAAGTGGAGAGGAGGAGAGACTGGTTGACACTTCAGGTCAGCGGCGTCGTCGTGTCCTGGCGCTGGTCCTTCATCAGATCTGGATACAGCCTGGTTCCGGTGGACAGCGGTAAAACTCGGGATAGACAGAGAGACTAATATTAGCGTAGACGCCATCCTTCTTATGATGTACCAAGTACATCAGGATTTACGGGAAGTGTTCCCGGTCCCGGCTGTTCTAAACTATGAAGCCTAACATTGAATTATAGAAGTCTATAATGTGTTATGTGTATGCTAGGCCGAAGAGATGTGTTTTTAGTCTAGATTTGAACTGACAGAGTGTGTCTGCTTCCCGGACAATGGTAGGAAGACTGTTCCAAAGTTTTGGTGCTAAGTAGGAAAAGGATCTACCGCCAGCAGTCGATTTTGATATTCTAGGTATTATTAACTGGCCGGAATTTTGAGATCGCAGTAGACGTGAAGGACTATAATGCGTTAAGAGCTCGCTCAAGTACTGCGGAGCTAAACCATTTAGTGCTTTGTAAGTGATCAGCAATATTTTAAAATTTATACGATGTTTAATAGGCAGCCAATGCAGTGTTGACAGAACGGGGCTAATATGGTCATACTTCCTGGTTCTAGTAAGAACTCGATCTGCTGCGTTTTGAACTAGCTGTAGTTTGTTTATTAAGCGTGCAGGGCAACCACCCAGTAGAGCATTACAATAATCTAGCCTTGAGGTCATAAACGCATGAACTAATTGTTCTGCATTATTCATTGAGAGCATATGACGTAATTTAGATATATTTTTAAGATGGAAGAAAGTGGTTTTACAGATACTAGACACATGATTTTCAAATGAAAGATTGGTTTCAAAGAGCACACCCAGGTTCCTAACCGACGACGAAGACTTAACAGAGCAGCCATCAAGTGTTAGACAGTACTCTAGGTTATTACGTGTGGAAGTTTTTTGTCCAATAATTAGAATCTCTGTTTTTTCTGAATTTATTAGTAGGAAATTACAAGTCATCCAATTTTTTATATCAGCTATGCATTCCGTTAATTTTGTGAATTGGTAGGTTTCGTTAGGTTTTGAAGAAATATACAGCTGAGTATCGTCGGCATAACAGTGAAAGCTAATTCCATGTTTCCTAATGATATCTCCTAATGGTAGCATATACAGAGTGAACAGCAGCGGTCCTAGTACTGAGCCTTGTGGTACGCCATACTGAACTTGTGATTGA
Source organism: Phoxinus phoxinus (assembly GCF_949152265.1). Classification (NCBI taxonomy): domain Eukaryota; kingdom Metazoa; phylum Chordata; class Actinopteri; order Cypriniformes; family Leuciscidae; genus Phoxinus; species Phoxinus phoxinus. The sequence goes on along the minus strand of NC_136888.1, from coordinate 9,294,152 downwards.
TAAGACATCTCTTCATTTACTGCTACAAACTGATAACCGTCAGATAAGTATGATTTAAACCATGCTAGTGCAATTCCACTAATGCCAACATAATGTTCGAGTCGATTTAAAAGGATGTTGTGGTCAATGGTGTCAAATGCAGCACTAAGATCAAGTAATACTAATAGAGAGATACAACCACGATCGGATGATAAGAGCAAATCATTTGTGACTCCAACGAGAGCTGTCTCGGTACTATGGTACGGTCTAAATCCGGACTGAAAATCCTCGCAGATATCATTTCTTTCAAGAAAGGAACACAGTTGTGAGGATACTGCTTTTTCTATTATCTTTGACAGAAATGGCAGATTAGAGATCGGCCTGTAATTGACTAGTTTTGTAGGATCAAGTTGCTGTTTTTTAACAAGCGGTTTAATCATAGCTAGCTTAAAGGTTTTTGGTACGTATCCTAGAGACAAAGATGAATTAATGATATTAAGAAGAGGATCTATGACATCTGGAAGCATCTCTTTCAGCAGCTTAGTTGGTATAGGGTCTAACATGCACGTTGTCGATTTAGATGATTTGATGAGTTTGCAAAATTCTTCCTCTCCTATAGCAACGAATGAATCAAATTTTCCCTCAGGGAGACTACAATGCACTTCCTGATGCGATACTGTATTAGACGGTTGCATAGTTATAATTTTGTCCCTGATATTATCGATCTTATAAGTGAAGAAGTTCATAAAGTCATTACTGCTGTGTTGCTTGGAAACTTCTGGGCTTGAAGCTTTCTTTTTCGTTAGTTTAGCCACTGTTTCAAATAAATACCTAGGATTATGTTTATTTTCTTCTAATAGGGTTGAAAAATAAGCAGATCTAGCAGCTTTTAAAGCCTCTCTGTAAGCAATCGAGCTCTCCTTCCATGAAATCCGAAACACCTCTAGTTTTGTTTTCTTCCAGTTGCGCTCCATTTTGTGGTATATAATATATCAAATTTATCAGTGTATCAAATGTATTTGTAAAATACCAATATTGGGAAGATTTCATAGGGATGACAGAAACATGTCCCTACTTATTATGGTGTAGTCTAAAGCATTTTTTTAAACGTTTTATTTTATTTTTTTATTAGTTTTCTTATTTTCTTATTTTTTTTATTTTTATTTTTTATAAATGTTTTAAGTGTTTAAAGGGTTTTTAAGCTTCCATCCAGATCTGAGTTGATTTTTTGGTCCCACTTTATATTAAGTGGCTTTAAGTACTATGTACTTACATCGAAAAATAAGTACAATGTACTTATTGTGTTCATGTTTTATTGTAAAACACTTTTGCTGCTATTGCGGTGTGATACTGGTAAGGTTAGGGACAGGTGTGCTGGTATGGGTAAGTTTAAGGGTGGGTTAAGGTATAAAGGTAAGGATCAACAGTGTAATTACAAATCTAATTACATAACTTAATTACAGCTGTAATTACATGCAGGTATTTTTAAAATATAAGTACAATGTAAAAACATGCATGTACACAATAAGTCCATTGTATCAAATTATTAATTTCAATGTTAGTACATAGTACTTATAGCCACTTAATATAAAGTGGGACCGATTTTTTTTTTCACGGTTCTGTCTGAAGCATCTTGATGCTCTCAATATTGTCTTACTGGTGTCCTGTTTCTGAGCTGAAATGCTTAAACAAATGGAATAAATTACAACTCTGCAGTAAATTACAGTTTTTCCTCTGGGAGGCATTTGGATTAAAATGCATGTAGGTTAAAGAAAGAGGAGTGCAATAAAATTTAATTGAGACTGTTATGGTTGAGATATCTATTAACCGGACACATGGAGCCAGAGTTTGAGCAGTAGGTGACTATACAGTAAGTGTCTCCCAACCATATAAAGCAAATGAAAATGTAATTAGACACTAGTTTTTAGCAATTTTAATCTTGCCCATGTATATACTCTTAAAAGATGGTAAGTGTAATTTGTAGAGGGGAATCAATCGGCCAAATATATAAAAGCCAATGATAAAACTCTTTTAGACGTAACTTGTGTGGTTTTCGACCAGAATGATCTCACTTCTTGAAGAAAACTGGCTTTTTTCTTCTTCTAATGAAATAAGTGTAAATCATTTGTCACAGATTTTTGTGAAATGCTGTTTCTAGCCAGACATGTTGGTTGATGAAGCCTCTTCCATCGAAAGTGTTGAGCTTCTCATGGAAGTTCGTCTTTTAAAGGCGAGAGTCTGTGGCCATCCCGGTGGTTTGCGCTACTATTGGATGAAACCGCTGTGTCGATATTAAGCACAATGTGGGAAGCTTTGGCAGCTGCAGTGTGGGAAAAACTGTGAATAAAGGCCTTCAGATTTTGTAAATAGCTCTCTAGCATTGGATACTCGAGCCATCTGTAATGAATGTCAGCTTTTGCTATGAATGACTGATGCCTTTTTATTACACAATTGAGGGCTTAACTGTGTGTTAATTGCCATTTTATGAACATTTACTCGCTGGGATGGCAATAACAGAATCTATTTTAGATTATTTTTTTAAAGATTATGAGGTTTCACTTATAGCGATTGTGAAACATGTTGGCATGTGCTATCCGTAGAATGAAAGGTAAAGTGGGTTATAATTTTCCTGAAATGTTTTTGACTTGCAGGTTTGCCCTCGGGGACTCTCGAAGACCCTTGCACGAGACCGCCGCCCTGGTGGAAGACATAGTGCACACTCAGCTCATCAACCTCGTAAGTGTAAACATCAGTCGTCTTGTACTTCCACTATGTGACAGATATTTTGGGATATGATTAGCTTTTGAAAAGTAGGCAAAAATAATATTCATTTTCCCTGCTATGCAGTTCTATTTTATTTGTATGAATTTATGAGAACTTTTTTTTTCTTTTTTCTTTTCTTCATTTTCTAGAAGAATGCAGTGTACTCAAGTAAATATGCAGACCATTGAAGCAATGAAGTGAATTTATTTTGGTTTCATGTTGTTCATAATTTCAATATAAACTTTATGGTTGAGCACATTAGCTTGTGGCTACACATATTGTATTGGCGTGCAACTTTACAACCGTATCATGGGTAGCAGCGGCGGTGGTCCGCCAAAACAAATTTTTTTGTACGTTAACGCTGATTTACGTAAATATTATGACACGAGTGAAGCACAAAGCTTTGTATTATGTTTTGCGATCTGGTCATCTGATTATCATTGAACTTAAAGGGATACTCGTCTCAGTGCGTGCACTAAATCACTCTGTCTTGCGGCGCTTTGTTAGCACTTAGCTTAGCCCAGTTCATTCAATAGGGGCCAAGCGGAGAAGCTACCAAACACCTCCACGTTTTCCCTTTTTAAATACAGTTACTCGAGTAGTGTAGTTCGACCTAGGACGGTGACGCAAAACAAAACGTTGCGCTTTTCTAAGCGTGTAAAATGGATGACTATATTGGATGGCGGAATACCATAGCAAGTGCTTGGGCACTTCGACTTGGCGCAGTAATATCTTCACTCGTGAAAAATCCTCTCACCGGCCCCCGCTCACGGTCCATAAGAACTAATTCCTCCTCCGTGTACTCGGGTTCAAACAGATATGGCTCTGGGTCTTCTACAAACAAATCATAATCATCTACAAAGTCCGCCATTGCAAATGATCTCTTGCAGTTTGCTAATAGCACAGGTGGTAAAAGTCACGTTAGTTCTATTGACGGAAATGAGAGGGAGGAGGAGAGTGAGCGGGGGCCGGTGAGAGGATTTTTCACGAGTGAAGATATTACTGCGCCAAGTCGAAGTGCTCCCAAGCACTTGCTATGGTATTTCGCCATCCAATATAGTTATCCATTTTACACGCTTAGAAAAGCGCAACGTTTTGTTTTGTGTCACCGTCCTAGGTCGAGTTACACTACTCGAGTAACTGTATTTAAATAGGGAAAACGTGGAGGTGTTTGGTAGCTTCTCTGCTTGGCCCCTATTGAATGAACTGGGCTAAGCTAAGTGCTAACAAAGTTTCGCCGCAAGACAGAGTGATTTAGTGCACGCACTGAGACGAGAGAGGTATGTATCAACTCGTCTTAGTTAAGGGAATAACATAGTTTAATATGAAAAAACGGTGGAGTATCCCTTTAACAATATTCCATTAGACTTTTCCCAGATCTTCACTCACGTCTCGGCCATTTTCGCAGAGGATTATAAACGTTTCTTCCTATGGGTCACTTTTAATTTGTCCTATAGCATTTTTTTTTTTTTTTTTACTTTACCACAGTAAAAATGTGCATGTAATAGACCTGATACCTTTTTTGCTTGCACATCAAATTCTATTTAACACAGTTTGTGCTGGTTATTATGGTAATGCGCGTCAAGTTTATTTGTATAGCGCATTTCACACTCGCTTGGGATTTTAGTTTCGCTTTCTCTAGCAAGCACAAAATCAAACATAGCCTAAATGTCTTGACACTGTGGAAGATAAAAATCGCTCGTGTCCCACATCCCTCTCAAAGCGCAGAGTGGTAAGCTATAGGACGCATCTTTGTCGGGAAATATAAAATCAATGTTTTTTAAATAATATGTAACTTTTTTATATTATTTAGCTTACCAATATTTGCTGATATTTATTTCAATATTTACTGGCTGTAGTGTGGTGTTGCACTGACGGAAGTGCTAAAATAAACACGCACGTCTGTTACAAAAGAGGTTTAAAGGGATAGTTCTAGCTTCCGGCAGACTTGCGCCAAAAGAGTGACACTTGACGATGTATGACGTAGGATGTAGGAGTAGCGTAAGCTTTGACACATCAATACACACTTCAAAGAAACAGGGCTGGGCAACCGTGTTCGTCATTACGTTGTGCGTAAAGTTCAAGGGTTTACTCTTTCGCCGTAAATCGATGCGTACGGCCGTCTTCCGGAAGCTAGTTATTTTAGTCGATAAAGTTTTAAATAAGGATATTTTTCTTACACGAACGCATCGCTTCACTTCAGAAGGCCTTTATCCACCAGAGCCGTGTGGAGCACTTTAATCATGGATGGCTGCACTTCGATTGACTTCCAAAAAAATATACCCATTGACACTCATTATAAAGCTTGGAAGAGCCAGGACATTTTTTAATATAACTACGATTGTATTCGTCTGAAAGAAGAATGTCATATACACCTAGGATGGCTTCAGGGTGAGTAAATCTTGGGCTAATTTTAATTTTTGGGTGAATATTCCCTTTAAGCCGCCCAACACTACTGTGTCACTGCCGGTAAATGGTCCATTAAAACCCCGATGGTAAAAAAAACTGCCTCCGTCACAGCCCTAATTGGCGTGAATAATAATGATTCAGAAAACACCTAATTGGTCCTATAGGGTTAACCAGAGTCATTTAGCAGGTCATTTGGGGTCAAACATGAACGCTGATAAGAGCTTAAGGTAACTAGCATGACACCCTGGTGCACAGCTCAGACATTTGCATCTGGAAAACGGTTTTACTGAAATCTGTAATTAAGTATAAATAGCATCATCAGAGGCAGCCTGTTTTCCCTCCAAAGGGAACACCACCTTCTTCAAATGCTTCCTCGGCTTTTCCAGCCTTCTGAAATGGATCGCATTCAGTCCGACCGCTGCAATGCGATATGAGAATTGCGCCGAGTTAAGTAAATAACTGTGCTTACAAAGCCAATTGCTTTCACTGCTTGGATAAACACCGTTCCTCCCCGGCTTACACCTTGTCATGCCGTTACCACAAGCAAATCAAAACACTGACTGTAACAGACCAGAATTCCCCTGAACGGAGCCCAACAAATATCACCGGGAAGCAGCCTGCGCTTTACTGGCACGCTGACTCCAGATATAATTGGTTACGCTCAGAGGGCGCCTTGAGTTTGGAAACTCACTCGGAGAATTATCTTGTAGGGGTCACGTAGCAAACTCTGACACGTTGCGGTGGTTTTAACCTTTCACCCTGTAGCTGCACGGTGCCCTCTCTCGCCAAAAGGAGTAAAGCAGCTTTTAACATTCATTGTTTTAACCTTTAGCCCGTTGAGTTGGAGAGCTCTTAAATCAGGCGAGCTGGTGGTCTTCAGGTTCTGCATGCATTTATTTCGTATGCTCAAATTAAACGTGGTACATTTGTTTCTCTTCTCGGAGCCAAACCATCACAGTGGCTGAGCCTGTCATATAGAAGCCGGAATATGAATGCCGAATCAAACTAAATATTTGCGCAACGCTGGTTCGCTTTTGGCAACAAAAGATTTCAGACCCTGTTATTACCAGAATGTTAAAATCAACCCATTTTTCTTTGACACCGCTTTGGGGATTGCAGTTTGCAGAGCAAAAGGCCCCACATTTTATTGTGAAGATCAATGCAGTCTGTTCTGACGCTTTCTGCAGTACGAGGGCCCTCATGTTCCCCTTCCCGCTGTAGAAAGCAGCTGTGTTCAGGCTAAAAAGGAAACGTCCCACCACCAGATTCTCAAGCTCTTGTCTTGCTCACTTTATGTATTTATGTTGACTGTCATCTGCACATCCTTAATATCTGACACTGACTACATGCACACGTTTCCTATCAGATATGATCAGCAGTGTTGGGGGTAACACAAGTTACATAATCAGATTACTTTTTTCAAGTACGCATTACTTTTAAATTTACGACAAAATATCTGAGTTACTTTTTCAAAGAATTAACACAAGTTACTTTGTTTTCCCATTTATTGACTGACACCTCTGCTGTCCCCATGTTGAGAGAAATCGGGAGTAAGTGCAGAGGCGTTGTGTGCGCTGTGTATTTTATCTCAATTTATTAACTAATGTCTTTTAAGCTTTGACCTTTAAACTATATTCTAGGGCTGTGCCCGAAGCCCAGAGGTGGACAGTAGTGAAGTATTTTTACTTTACTCAAGTACATTTTTCAAGTGTCTGTGCTTAACCAGAGTGTTTTTCTTTGGAAACCTTTTACTTCACCACATTCGAAAGCACAATGTCATACTTTTTTACTGCACTACATTTCATAAATAAAAGACCATGGTCCATTTTTTTTGTTTACATTTGATACTTAAGTACATTAGAAATGTTGTACTTTATTACTTGTATTCAAGTAAAACTTTGAATTACTTTTACTTGATTAAAGGTGCTCTAAGCGAAGTCACGCATTTTTTAGGCCAAACTTTTTTTTGTCACATACAGCAAATATCTCCTCACTATCCGCTAGCTGTCTGTCTCCTGAACACACTCTAAAAAAACGCGGTCTCTGTAGACCCCCCAGGCTCCACAAACAGCAACAAAAACAAACTGGGCTAACCCGCACCACGAAACTTAACAAACAGTGTTCCAGCCAATAACCGACAAGAAGGATTTGGGGGTGGGGTTTGGGGGGTTAGAGCGCGGATGAGGAGGAGGGAGGGTCTAGCTAGCCTCCGTTTTGTTTGACAATAGTTCGAACGTCAACAAGAAGTGACGTCACCCAGGATCTCTCAGAGAACCTTTAAAAGTAAGAAAATACTGATTTCCAATGTAATTAAGTATTAAATTCAATTCAATATGAAACGTAGTGCAGTAAAAAGTACGACATTATGCAAGAAACCAAACCAGCTCTAGTAGCCTATAATCAACTAAGATTCATATACATTTTCTTCTACTATCTCTTTTAATGTTTTAAACTTTGTATGATATAAGCTACATGATATTTATTTGTCTCACTCTCTCTTGGAGAAGGCATTTATGCAGGTATATACTTTATATTTTTGTTCAGTGATAACTACGAAGAAATCAGCTGTAAAACCAAAGACACAATGGTCTTCTCAAGTAATTGTCCCGGTGAAGCCCCGCCCACTTCCGGTTTAATTTGAATACAGATACGAATAATTTTGCGATTGATACATATATATATTCCCACTGCACACCCCTACTGTATTCACTGGCTTCCAGTTACGCCCGTACGAGTGAACTCTGATCCGACGCATGGCGTATTGACATGATGTATAAAAAAAACGGTACCATTCACTGCCATTATAAAGCTTGGAAGAGCCAGGATATATATATATATATATATATATATATATATATGTGTACATAGTCATACACATAACAAAGGACAAGCAATATAAATAAAATGAAATACATTTTTTGATATAACTCTGATTGTGTTTGGCTGAAAGAAGAAAGTCATATACTGTACACCTAGAATGGCCTGAGGGTGAGTATATTATGGGATCCTTTATTATTTGGGTGAAGTAATCCTTTAAGAGTGTTTAACGTTCTTCTCCTGTGTTCTATTCTTCTGTAATCCAGAATGGCAGCTTGACAGGTTTGTTTAAGTGGTGCCCTTTACTCTACTGGTGTGCATTTGCATTTCCTTCAGCCTGAGGCTTATTCATTTTACTTTTGGTGTGAAAGGGCCTTTACATTTGGCAAAAATATATTTCTTTTTTCTTTTTTGTTGTTAAAATCAAATAAGCAAGCCCAGCCCAGGGTGAGAAAGAATAACGCAAAAGTAACTCAATGCATTACTTTCTATAAAATGTAACTAAGTAATGTGATTAGTAACTTTTTTAGGGAGTAACGAAATATTGTAACGCATTACTCTCAAAGGCAACTTTCCCCAACACTGAGGATCAGTGTACAAACAACAAACTGAATGAAATGAACTCTAATGTGGGTTAAAGTAGCATCTTTACCAAGTGCTGGAATCAGATCATAAGTAAATGATGCTGAATATGACATCCCGGAATCACTCGCTCACTTCTTAATATCAAATGAAGATCCTCCGCTATGTTCCTCATGCCATCTCTTAAGCATATTTGATGAAAACAAAGTCCACCCTGAGACCATTTCAGAGTTTTTAATCCAAAGCAAATTATATAGGTTATAGCATTTTAACTTGTTACTCGCCATGAAAATAGCCAAGGAAGCTGGCATGATGTTAAGGCACAATAAATAACCAACCAATCAGTTGGTTGTATTATAAATCACGTTATTAAAATCTAAATCGAGCCCACATGCCATCATGTAAAACTACAGATATAGATGATAAAGCTGTGACATACATTGTGTTGCATGTAATTTACAGCATATTTTTTAAATGAATGAACTCAAGAAAGTATTGATTAATGTTTCAGATCGCCAGACATCGAGCTTTGAAGAACGCCTCACACATATCCGCCCTTCAGCACCTTGTAATTTCCTCGAAGTGGCCGATCTTCTTGTGTTTTCTTCATTTCATTCTTCAGAATGACACGGTCTGTTTGGCATTACGGCACTATTTTCGTGTTTATTTTCTCAGCACTATAAATAACCGGCTCGTCTCAGCAGTGAGCACTAAACAGGGCATGATGGTGATAACCTTTCATTAATTTTGGGTTTCCTCCCTCGTGGATTTATTATTGTTAGGAGAGGCCAGGTGTTGCGCTGCTCGGACTGTAATTGTGAGCAAGCTACTTAGTCGAAGACCACAGCGGTAATAAACCAAATTGCACAATAAATCCTTCCCAGATGGCCTGCAAAACAGTGCACACCACTCTGTCAGTCTCTCTGTGTGTGTGTGTGACAGAAGACATGAAGTTACATTTTTACACCTCACATACTCTCTCGGGTGTCTGTGACTTACTGCCTTGTGATTTATGGTGTCTCGGGTCAGTTTGCTGCCTGAAACAGTTAGAAACTGTATTTTTAGGCTTGTAGTTAATATGAATTTCAAATCATATTAATCATAGTTCCTGTTACTCAAACAGTAGAGCATGGCGCTAGCAACGTCAAGGTCATGGGTTTGATTCCCAGGTCATGCGTGAACTGATACGATGTGTGCCTTGAATGCATTGTAAGTCACTGTGGATTAAAGCATGCTGCCTAATGCATAAAATATAATTTAAATAATTTTTCACCAAAGTATTTATACACATAAATAATAATATTTTCTCACTTCTGTACATTGTGTTCAAGCTGTACATTATTTTCTAACTGGTTATGTCCTGTACAACTGTGGATCTCACCTTTCGTGTAACAGGTTTGTTCTGGTAGAGAAACAATGCTCAAGTAAATGAATACAATACAACTAATCATGTAATGAGAGATAAATATACTTTTAACATAAATTTTTCCTATATCTTTATTGATGCCAGAGGTCATGTGTCCAATCAAACTAAAATTGTTCTATAGACGATTCATTCTTATCTGACAAGAACTTAAAGGGCTAGTTTGCACCCACAAAATTAAATAAAACAATTGTCATCAATTATTCACAAGTCATTCTAAACTGAAATAATTTTAGTTTGTCTTAGAAACATAAATGAAGCTATTTTTATTTAAATCTGAGAGATTTCTGTCCCTCCATTGACTGTCCACGCAACTACCACTTTGTCACTTCAAAAAGTTAAGAGATTGTAAAATGAGTTTTACACTTTATATGATGAACAGATTATATTTAATTTATTTTGTGAAACAGAAAAGGTATTTTGAAAAATGCCTCGCTTTTTTTTTTGTCTGTACAATAAAAATAAATGGCGTCCAAAATTCCAACAAATTATACATAATTTTGAAGGTTTTTAATGGAGAATGTGGAAATAACAAGAACTCATGGTAACACTCTATTTTACAGTGTCCTTGTTACATCCTTGTATCCATATACCTATATATATACCTATATATATACTGTATACTTACCATAGTAAAATTATGTAAATTATGCATAATTACATGCAACGAACCCTCAACCTTCCTACCCTAACCCTTTAGTAAGTACATGTAGTTGCTTAATATTACTCAGTACTTAAATGTATAATTACAATGACACCTTAAAATAACCAAACTCATTTCTGAAAAATTGGTCATTCTGACTAAATGTGCCAAAACCGGTCACGAATGATGACATAATTTTCATTTTTGAGAGAATTATCCCTTTAAGTAAATAAAAAAGAAGTATTTATTCATGAAGTCACGCATAAATCATAAAGGAAAGGCATGTTTGTCCACTAAATCAGTGGTTCTCAACAGGTGTGTTGTAAGTTTGTATGAAGTTAAACTCTTAAACTTAAAAAAGTTTAAGAGTTATGTAAAACAATGTTACATAAAAAAAAATGCAACTAACAATATAATCATGTATAAAAATGCGTCATCTACTTTTAAAAGGAGGAGAAAACTCTTCCCAGATCTTTTTGCTGAAGTTGTGTGTCAATTCAAACTCTCATACAAAATGTGCTTTGTGCTAGGAATATTGAGTTTTTATTAATTTTTTATAATAAACAGATTTGGTACTTGATTTATTGGAGTAAAACCAGTTGAGAAACACTGATCTGAAATGTTCCATCTTCAGGAGCTTGAGTTGGGACAGAATATGAACTGAGTGACGGTGATTCAGCAAAATCCATCGATTTTGCTCGCAGGAGACTGTGACTCAATTGCTGAGTCACAGTCTCCTGCGATGCCAGTCATGCATGTGCGAAGGTTTCTGTGAACAGAAAGGACGGCCGCTAGTTGAAAGCAGATTGGTCAGGACCTTTTGTTTAACTCACTAAAGGACTTTGATTGCTTGTACATTGACAGACGGTCAGGAATGATGACGCTGCCCATGAGTCAGTCTTTTGTGGAGCATCTCTCCATTGTGTGCCGTACAAGCTGATGTTTACGGGATCCTTACAGTGACCTCTAGTGCTCGACTCCATACTGTATGTGAGATACTGTCATGTTACCTCTAGAAGCTGCGTCATTCACATTCTGCAAGTGTTTTTAAAACACAAATATGATTGTGTTGTAATTTAAGGTTGCATTTCTATATAAGTGTACAACAGACTTTGATAAATGTGCTCTGGTTAAACTCAGACAGTTTTTTAACATGATTATAAAGTGATGAGAAGATTATCAGGGTGTTTTGAGCTGATATGATTATCTTAATTATGAGTTGTAAAAATGATTGTACTGTGGGTGTCGGGTTGTTTGTATATTTCCATTTATTTCTTCCATTTCCTAGCGTTCTTTAAATTATCTTCTTTTGTGTTCCGTAGAAGAACTGAAGTTCCATTTATTTATTTCCATTGAAGCTTCAGCTACATTTAAAGATGTTCTTCAGTTAAAGACTGTGTATGACTCTTGCAGAGACAGATGATGGGGTTTTATTAGTTTAGGTTCTGTAATCTGTGTGGGAAATTGTTAATCCAGCATCAGACTTCCTCCTACTGGAATGACTGGTTGGAGAATAACCAAACATGCCTGTGAAAAGCCTTCACGTTTCTTCTGACATGTGAAACAGAGTTCACTTGGCGTTTTCCTGTAGCACCAGGTGCAGATGTTGGCAGGCTTGGCTTTCGTAGGCCATTATTCCCCAGGAGTTTTTCCTGATTCCAGTCTTTCTATCAGTCTCAAGGGTCTTGTTTTTTTGCAATGACAGCTATTTTGCTGTATTACTCTTTCAGTACGGACCACCATTGTAAATGTGATTAGTGCATATGAAAATTGCCCTAGTCTGTACTTCTAATGAATATATTTACGAGTCCAGTGTACCAATCAATTTAATTACCAGTAGCCAGCTGGTGAAGTCAAGTTCAGGGATTTATTTTGGTCTCCCAGAAGTTGGAAATATTTTCCCATTGATGTCCCTGTAGGTACTTTAGAAGACTATATATATCACACCTAACAATAAATGTTTTTTTTTATATAAATATTTTTTATATTGTAATTATTTCACATTTAATCTCCAAATTAAGAAATTCTCCAAATTAACAAAATCAGGGCTCGATTTTTCTATTGGCCCAGTCAGATATGTTCAGATTTTTACATGCCCTGTTAAAATGAACAAAAAGTTATTGGGCCCTATTTTAACGATCTAAGCTCATGGTCTAAAGCGCACGGCACAAGCACACTTAGGATTTGTCCAATTCGGACAGTGTATTCCACTTTTGCTAGTTTAACGACGGGAAAAATGGTCCGCACACCCGGCGCATGGTCTAAAAGGGTTGTCCCTATTCTCTTGAGTAATGGGTGTGTTTTGGGCTTTACGTGCAATAAATCAATCAGAGTCTCATCTCCCATTCCCTTTAAAAGCCAGTTGCACTCGTGCCATGGCGGATTCGCTATTTACATGGCGGAATTTGATAGTGGAAAGACTGAACGCTTCTCCAGAATGTAAACGGGTCTGCTCGTGCGCGAGGTTAAAGTGTGTGCAAGCAGACCATCTACGGGACAAGCCGGATTCCACCATATCTTTATGTACACAATAATAATATTTTACATTGTAATCCTTTTATTTTTATTTGGCTTGTTTGTGTGCTGCTGCCCTGTGTGTGTAATAAGCACTACGCGTACACTACAACGCACAAACTTACAACACACCTTACAACACAGCGTACACTACGCGCATTGTGGACCTGCTTATAGGCTCATATTACTAACGCACTCTTTAAATAACAAAAAAAAATATTGCACCATTGACTTCAGACCAGGTTTCAGTTGGTAAATGGTGCAGTTTATTTCTGTTGCCTCAAAATAGCAACGCGCCATCAATGGGCCTAAACACACCGCGTTTTCAGACTAGCACACCCATGGGCGCACAGATGGGCGCAAATGCATTCCCTTTTTAAAAAACGTGGCGCAGGATGTGAAAATGATAACTGCGTCGGGCTGAAACTAGCAAAAACACTTGCGTCACGCCAGACGCTGCATAGAGAGTCTTGAGAGAGTCTGGTGCTTAGTCATACGATACTACAGTCACATAAATTATCTTGTGAATAATGTCAATGCAGAATTTTATTTTACTCTTTAATCCTATAAATAAACATGTTTTAAAAATGTTTAAACCATTTGTAAGGTTAACTACTGTTCAGCACTGTTCCCCCGCACCCTCCCTTTTGAAGTTTCTTTACAATTTGACCTCTGAATACAAGTTCTAGCACAAAAAAAAATGCATGAACATCAAAGGGTTTATTGAAAGATACAGTACAACTCATCTAATCACTCGATCACTGTTTCAACCGCGTAAAGATGCCAATAAACCAGCTTGTGAACTATGTCACTTAACGTTTACCTCACAGTTTGTTAGTTAACTATAGCAAAAACACTAGAGATGAGCTCATTTACTGGTAATTATATATGTATGTTTGAAGAAATGAAGACAAGTGTTTATGAAACTACCTTATGTGCAAATGAGTTGTATACTATAATTGAAACCGAGTTGAATTATTATTTCTGAAAATAAAATGCAGTGTAATATAACAGTTTGGGCTCTATTGTTAACTTTAATCTTTAATATTATAGTAATGCACGAAGTTAGAGGGTTCCCTATAGAGTTTACAGCATTAGTTGGGAGAGATTTAGTTTTTTACCCTTAATAAAATCATATCATTAATCTGAATAATTGGCTATTGGTATTTGTGGAGATGATAGATAGATAGATAGATAGATAGATAGATAGATAGATAGATAGATAGATAGATAGATAGATAGATAGATAGATAGATAGATAGATAGATAGATAGATAGATAGATAGATAGATAGATAGATAGATAGATAGATAGATAGATAGATATGGATAGATACAGTATATAGATTACTAAACATTAAATACAATTACACACTATCAAGTCTTCTCATTTTCTAAAAAAAAACCCACATAAAATAACACTTAACTTTAACATTTATTCTCTCTTAATTCAACCATATGCAAAGCATGCTGGGAACTAGCAAGCACCGCCCAGTTTCAGTTAATGCGACACAAATCAATCATGTAATCCATCACAAATGGATTAAGTAAACTTAAATTTTACATGTATCTAAGCAGATTGGACACAATCAAATTAAGTTAGGGCAAAATGGCAGTTGGCGTCGCACTATACTGCCACCCTCTGGATGTAAGAATTTTTTACTTAACATAAATGGTTTGCTTTTAGACAACGCATTAGGATTTTGTACTGTTAAGTACTGTTAACTGTTAAGAGACATAGTTGCGTGGACCTTAATAGTCAACAAACACAATTATTATAAGTAAACTAAATATATTATGATGTGCACAACCTTCCTAGTTCATTTATCCACTTCACTTTTCGTTCATGAGAGGTCTAGAACCTAATCTTACCAGATCAGTGCGTTCTGCCAGAAAACCCTCAGCAAACTCCACTTCCCAGACCTGTTTTTGTTTTTATAAATCTCTTTTATAAATATTATATTTTGTTTACACTGTTTGCTTTGCGGACTCTGTCGTGATAGGTGGTCTCTGTTAATAATGAGTGAGATACATTTCACCGTTCACTTCTTTTTTTAGCCATTGAAGAAGTGTCAGTGCTCGGCCTGGTTTTAATGTAAGAGACGTCCATTCATCCGCAGTGAGTCTGGCTAGAAGACGTCTTCCAGAGCCAGACTCAGACCTGTCCCGAAGCCCAGACGCCTGCAGGATGTTTGGGCTTGAAATGGGTTGGGATGTGGAAGTACGGCTGCCACCTCCAGTCCAGGTGCTCACGGTTGACATATGTCAGAAGCGTTCGGGTGCCCGAATCAATTAGCTTCTGTCGTGTCGAGCAGGGAGGACAAATTGGCAAAGTGTTTTGTTTAAATAAATGGCCTTGGTCTAGTTTTTCCACGGGGAGCGAGGCTTGAAGGAATGTGTGGTCTCATCGTTCTTAGAAATAAGTCGTTGCAGCATCGTCCGTTGACAACACGTTTACTTATTCACACCGTAGCAAAACCATAAACCGAGACCTCCTGGCTGTGGCCGCACTGTTGGAGATTGTGGAAAGTGACGTTTTAATCCATCATAATGGGGTTTTTATATTGTAAGTTCATGTTTTGTTTTAAGAGGCATCTGCATAATTGTCATTTGGGACCATTTTGGAACAAAGAAGAGATGCAGTTTGAATAAACCCTTTAGCATTACATTTTGGCACAACTTGTCCCGTCCGGTTACTTTTCTACCTCAGATTTTCACCTGCTGGTGAACCGAGCCATATCTAGAGACCAGGAATTGTTTTTGATGTAAATGGGAAACACTTATTTTATTTCTCGAACTGCCCATCTCACAGGGACTCTGAGTTTCGGTAAACATTGATAAAGACATCACCATTTAACCGCAAAACACAAGCAAAACATTCCATCTTGTCGAGCCGGACGGGTTTGTGTTCTGGCGATAATGCTGCCGTGTTGCTGTTTTTCCCTAATTGTTTTTGACAAATGTTTTCCCTCTGATTTCTCATTGCTTTGGAAGCAGGACACAAGGTTGCTTGGAGACCAACATTGAAGGGTTGTTTTGGTAATTGGGCGAATCACAAGAAAACACGAGCCAGTCACATTTCAACCCCAAAATAATAAAAAGAAATAAGTAATTATATGTTAGAGTAAATATTAAAAATGTAGGACTATTTATTAGGGTTATTCACCAGCATTATTATTGTTAACTAAAACTGTAAAGAAGAAAAAAAAAAACATTACTATAAACATTAACTGAAATAAAGCAAAAATATCTTGTTTAAAATCAGTTGCAAAGGCAACATTTCTCATTATTGTCTCATTTCAACCTAAAATAATAAACTAAAAAATAAATACAAATGAATAAAACTATAGACATATTTTTTAAATGACAAAAACTACAAAATTACTAAACATTTTAACTACAATGTAAGTCAAAAAAAAATTCTAAATATTAACAAAACCTATAATAGTATATCAGTGAAAATAAAATAACACTCCTATTTACCTAATATAATATAAAAAAAATGTTTGTGACATTTTATTGACTTAATCACATCCCCCTCTTATTCTCATTATATATACCGGTGTGTGTATGTATGTATGTATATATATATATATATATATACAATAATATATATATATATATATATATATACGTGTGTATATATATATATATATATATATATATTATTGTATATATATATATATATATATACATACATACATACATCTCATTTTATATATATTTATATATATTTCATGATATATAAAATTTCTGTTCTGTTGCATTTTTTTTTTATATATGGGGGAAATGTTCTTAATTGTCATACAAAAATATTCTTTATTCAAAATATTTTTTCTTATTTCACTCTCTTAATTCTTGATAAAATATGACCCAAGAGTGTTTTTGACAGGTGTTGTGTGATTATCCATGTCACTCACTTTTAAACCATCGCGATATTCCTTAGAAACCGTAACAGTGGCCCTCAGGTTTGTGTTGAAAGTATAATGAAGTTTTCAGCCATCACATTCGATTTTCAGGTGATGTGATCAAGCCGCGAGTGAGCTTTCCAGCTTAAGCAACCTAAAATCTGCCCGTCTGCTGTAGGTGAGTTCTGAAAAATATCGGCGCTTGTTTTATTTTGTCGTCTTTCAAAAGGAAATGGTGTAATTGATCTTTACAAGGACGCTGTGAGTGGAATTCTCCCCAGTCTTCCTGTTACCTTTTCCAGTGTAATCAAATAATGGATTTGGTTTCAGAGCGCCGCAGTAGCAGAGGAGAGGAAATTATCTTCAGCAGGCTTGTTTATTTGACTTCTGCCATTCTGTTGCATGAAAGCTCTGCACTGTAACATGACATGAACCAGAGACCCGCGGAGGCCAGTGTCGCTTGGAAACGTGTTGTAATTAAAATTGATCTGTCTAATTAAGGAACAAGACCTGTGTGCTTTCCACGGGCCAGGAATCTGTCTCTGAAGTCATTGGCACTGAATTCATAGTCGTGTTGAGCTCTTTCAGTGGACTGCTCTTATATGGCTTTTTGGGGGGTTTTGTATACTGTACCATAAAGATGCATCATATTTCTGATCTTCATTTACTCACCTTTGTATTATATGCACACGTTTCTCTTTTGAAACATTTTGTTTGAGTTCTGAAATTCTTCCCTTCCAGCGATTGAAAATCACTTACATTTGAGTTAATGATAACAAACTTTGGTTTTGCCCACAAGAATATACATTTGATTTGAGGTTAACACTTTACAATGAGGTTATTAGTTAACATTAGTGAACTACCTTAGTTATTAACATGAACTAAGAATGAACAATACTACTTCAGCATTTAATAATCTTAGTTAATATTAACTACATTTACTAATACGTTATTAAAATCAAAGGTTGTATTTGTTAACATTAGTTAATGCACTGTGAACTGACATGTGAACAAATAATGAACAGCTGTATTTTAACATTAACAAAGATGAATAAAAACTGTAACACATGTATTGCTCATTGTTAGTTAATGTTAGTAAATACATGAACTAATGTTAACTAATGAACCTTATTGTAAAGTGTTACCGATTTTAGTGAAAACAGGGCCAGCTGTCAATCAAACCATCATTGGCCCCTCCCTCCACTCCTGTGTTTATATCGGTTTCAGCCTTCTGTGTTTTCAGCGGAACCATAAACGATAATATCGAGATGGGTAAAAACACCCCCAATCTTATGAATACCTCTGCAGTGTGATAACTCAGGCATTTCAGAAATGGTAAAACAGTCCTTCGGCGCTCGAGTAAACTGTCAACAGCCTGGAAAAAGTCCACAGAGATCCCAGTGTTCGTGGAGTCTCTGAGCCATCCCGAATGGAATAACCGGACCGACTTCATTTAGCCTCACGGCTTTGATCAACCTGTAAAATTAGAGCAATTACTAAAATTAATCTGATATTTTGCAGAAGACCGTTTTATGAGCCAGGAATTGCAAATGGTACGGAAAAACCTTCCTTAAGCCTGAAAAGAGCCGTACTGTGAGACTTTTAAGGGATCATGTTTTTTTTTTTTTTTTCAGTTTGGGCCAAACTCAATATAAACTTTTCCTTAAAAATGGATTTGTGTGCATTTAAGGAAATAAAAGATTATTAAAATGTGTTTTTATTCCTGGTTTTCTAGTGCAGATTAAGTCGAATAGGTCATACAAGTTAATGTACAACGTCAAAATGCAGAGTACATCAGAATACTGTCCTTTATAAAAATAATTCCTCTGGAAATTGGTTCTGGTTTCCGAGGACGATGGGAATTTTGGCTCGGATGCGTGCGGAGAGTGAGGGATGAGATTTTGCATACTTACGGCCATTTTTGTCTATTAAAAACTATTCCTCTGTGAAACGGTGGGACAGACATGGCAGTTGGTATGTCAACCTTGGTGTGATGCCAGGCCAGAGAGATCTATATTAAACTCTTCTGGCGCGGGCCGGTAAATGCTCCCCCTGTGTGTGCATGTGTGGGGTCCGTTCCGCTCGCAGACTTCACGCTCACATGTACGCTCGCGAGCAAATATATTTATGACCAGCAAATGTTTACAGACGCTGAGAATTGCTTGTGTGTATTCCAGGACTCAAGGTGGATTAAGTTTGTACCTCTTCATGAAGAATAGCATCTTTTTCTTTTTTGGACGAGTTGTAGTCAGTTCTGTGAGTTTAATTGGCCCCACACTCCAGAGTCGAGGATATTTCAAGGGCCCTTCAGTGGCTTTACCAACAAGAGCTCTTTATTGAGGATAGCATGTCGATAGGTTTTTTTCCATTGCCTTTTCAGTTTAAATTTAAAATGAAAAAAAAAAGAGTTTTATTTAGTCCAACCTCACTAATTTCTCCAAACTAAAAGGAAATGAACCTTATTTGTAGGTGCACATTTTCAAATATAAACCAACGCATATAAATCCTATAAATAATCAATCACAATTAGATTTTTTTAAATGGAAAAAAGTCTTAACTGTGCTTAGGCTTCATGTTTTTGTGTGATTCATCCAGATATTTTTTGATGCTTAATGTAATCTTTTAAGTTATTATTTGAAGTAGGGCTCTGCAACAATGAATCGCGATTAATCATGATTAATCACATCCAAAATAAAAGTTTGCTTTACAATAATATATGTGTGTGTAGTGTGTGTAAATATTTTGTATATATAAATACACACACATGAAAAATGTGTCCTTTATATTATATATATGTATATATATGTATATATATATATATATATATATATATATATATATATATATATATATATATATATATATATATATAGTATACAGTATATACATGCACATATTTCTCAAGTATATACATGCATGTGTGTTTTTATATATCCAAAATAATTATACACAGTATATTATGTAAGATATTATGCACTGTAAAAATAGTTGGTTTAACTAAGTAACCTGGTTGCCTTAAAATGCCTTTTAAGTTCATTGAAATGGAAAAATTGAGTTAATACAATGAGGTAGATTGATTTAATCATCAGAAACTCAAAATATTTTGTTATCTGAACCACATAAATTATCTAAGTTAATTTGACAAAAGAAAAAAATTAGTGATTACAAATCATGACAATATTTTTTTTACAGTGTGTAAGTATATACACAAACTTTTATTTTGGATGCGATTAATCGCAATTAATCGGTGCGCAACCCTACTTTGAAGGTATTTGTTTTACATTTTTCAGATTGTATTTTGTTCTCATATATAAGTGCGTCCTCGACATGAAATCAACTTTTTAACTAAGGAAGCCATGTGCACAAGTAATCAAATCTTGCTATTTTTGTGTGTTTGTTATTATATACGTCACAGATCATTAGTTGTGGTTTATTTCAGTTCAGTATATTTATATAGCACTTTTCATATACGGTTCCAAAGCAGTTTTACAAAGAATAGTTTTGTTAAACTCAATCCTCCTTTTTTTTATCCTTTTGTTAGAATGGGTTTAAAAATATCAGTAAGTTAACACTACAGTCCTTCCATGAGATTTGCCATAATTCTAGAGCATTCATGGGATATGTTGATTTACATAAGAACAGCTATCATTTCCACCATGATGGATGAGCTGTTTTTCCTCTTTTGGCAACAAAGTGAAATTATAGCACTTCACCAGACATATTTCATTACAGGTTTTTTTGTCCTTCTCAAGATTTATTTGCATGTGATTTAGACATTCCTGCATAAACCTCTCATGCACTGGCTGATAAAAAGGTCGAGATGATGATGTCTTTTTAATCTTTACATTAAACCAGGACACACACAACAAACGTTAAAAACACTGCTACAAGTAATCAATCCTATTTCTAGGCTGTTTATCCTGTTTCCATATCCAGGCCAACATCACGTGGTATTTTGCTGTGGTCTGGTCATTTTTATCCATTGTTTTGATGCATTTCTCTGTGTTTACATTGCAGACAAGGACATTTTCTGTCACATTTGAGTGAAATAGTCATACGTTCTTGCACAAGACCTGAAGCTCACATCACGCCATAAGTCCTGCTCTCAAAATAAAAGCCCTTATCAGTTTCCTCAAGGTCTTTAGGCTGCACATGCAGTGAGTCAGTCGCCTACAATGCGCTGATTTTAAAAACATATTTCGGTAGATGTTAGCGAGCGCTGATTGTTTCTTTGCTGATTGAATTGCCTTTCTTTCCTCCCTCAGCTCCACCAGGCCGCCGAAGTGGCCCTCCTGAGAGGGGCCAGGGTCATTTCACCAGAGGATATCATCTTTCTAATGAGGAAAGACAAGGTAAAAGCACACAAATATGAGACATTACCGCAACATAAATCATTACCCTTCCTTTTTATGAACTACTGGTTTGGTTATTGCTTTTGTAGTTCTGTTGCTTTACAATCACAGGTTGGAAGTAAGAATCAGGGCTGGGTGATATAATAAAACATCGTTCATAATCTTTTCTAACCCTATGTTTTGATATGCATGTGATTTCAGTGAATTAGGCAAGTAGATTCAATAAGTTTATTGGAAAAAACTAAAACACAAGCATTTATAAGTATAATGAATCAATCAATCAAATAAAGGTTTTACACTGGATATTTTACGAAGCGTTTGAATAAAATGTACATGATGAACTTGCTTGAATGGTTATGCACAGGAATTTTTGATTTGATTCATTGAAATGGACAATCTGAACTGATTCACAGAAATTCATCCAACTTAGCACTATTAACTACCGTACATATTTTTTTCTACTGAGGTTTATTCATTTTTGCAATATCCCGATATGCAAAATGCTGATTAATTCAGTATTTCCAGCAAAATTGTGGATGTATCACCCAGCTAGAAAGAATTGAATATCTTGAATGTAATAGAGGAAAAAGAACTCAAATATCACTGTGAGATGGATGGATGGATGGATGGATGGATGGATGGATGGACATTGTTTTAGTTTAAAATCTGAGCCTGAGTTTCTTTCTTTCTTCTTTTATTTTATTCTCTTAGAAAAAATTACAGCGGCTCATCAAGTACATGCAGTTCAGAGACTACAAATCCAAAGTCCTAAAAACCATCGACGATGAGGACCCGCTGGATTCAGGTATGAGATGTGTAGTATTTTCTGATTCATCCGCTCATTTTTTACAAATATTTTGAACCTGACTTTTTGATAACAACAAACAATGAATCATGCACTTTAATGTTAAATCACGTGTATTGCTGAGAGAAAATAAGATCGCCATCACGGCGTATTTTATTACGCCATTTTGGAGGAATTCAAATCTTTTAGAACCGTTAAAGGATCCAAACATCATGAAAATGACTCGCTTCCAAAACCGGTTAAAAATGGAACCATTTCTGAACGAGAACCAGTTTGCGCCTCCCAACCCAAGTTAACGTATGCTACTTTCATATATATTGCAGCTTAGCATGTTTTCCTTTTGAATGATTTTCTCCATAAGATATTTAAAACATTTTTCCCCCCGTCAACGGCCGTTGCCTTAAACGACGAAGCCGTGCATAATGAGCAGAGTCGAGCGAGGTCATTTTGTACGCCGCAGTCAATCAGCGAGAGTCATTAACCAAAATGCAGACAGAAGCTTTGGCATCAATCTGCTTTGAACAGCGCTCCGCCGCCCTCATCAATACCACCGAAAACTGAGCGCCAGGGAGGAAAACCATCCGCAGAAGCGGCGGACGTCCCGTGTAATGTCATGCGGAGTATCATTAGGACTCTTGCTCCTCATCTAGAGTGTAACTTGAGAGATGGAAGAACTTTGAAATGCTGCGCTCCGAGAGTCTCTGTGTCTGAACGCAGATGCTTTTCCATGGCTCACTCTTTTTAACGTGTGGCTCTTCTTGCGTGCTGTTTTGGCTTCGTGACCCTATCCGTGACGCTTTCAATCGGGAGATTATTGTTCCCTGACTATTATCTGTGTTATTGCATGCGATATCAAATATAAGAGGGAATTGTTTCATTGTGAGGAGAGAACAGCCTCTTTCTGTCCTGGGAGGCCTGCGGTGGGAGCCGGCCTATGTTAGGACGTGGTTTTACTCTGCTGTGGTGTGTTCGGAGGGTTGCAAAAGAGGGCAACGTAAAGCAGTTTGGGTTTTTGATATCTTTCCATACAATACAGTGTTCATGGAGTGACCCCTACAACAAAACTACGCTGCAAATGAGGACCTTCTGTTCAACCGCTATTGTCTTTTTTTGGGTTGTTCAGCAGATTTGGGGTGAGATATAGTGTAGCCTGAGATTGTCATTGTGAAATCCTGTTTATTTTCTTACTATGTGTTCCTATATGGTCTTACTGTGAGAAGTTCCTTTTTTAAATCTGAAATGATTTCTCTTTTATTTTCCATTTAGAGACACTTTTCACCATGCGTTCAATTCTCAGTGTAAAGAAATTGGTCTTACATGTTTTTTTCCCCATTGAATATCCTTTTTCGGAAATACTCATAGTTACGGAAGTAAATTGGGTGGCAAGCTCTGTTGGTTGAGTGGTTAGTCGTGTTTAGACATTTAGACACATTGCTCTGTAAACAGACGCTCAGTTAAATTAAGTATACTAATTTAACTGAGTAATTAACTACTAGTATTTAGTATTTATTTAGTTTGATCTTAATGCACCATTTCATCATTATTAGATCACCTAATTTGACTTGTCCAGTTGAATTGTCTCATCGTTTTTTCAATTCTCTGTTTAAAATATTAAGTCTCGCCCATTTTTTCGAGTTTAATATCCTGTTTCCCTTAGAAATACTACCTAGTTATGGAAGCAAATTGCAAGCGCTGTTGGTTGGTTAGACATTTAGACATATTGTTCTGTAAACATACGCTCAGTTAAATTAAGGTAGGTAAGTCAAGTAAAAAAAATGTGTGATATGAAAAGCTTTATGTGTTTTTATTCACAGTTTTATCTTTTGATCTGCTGTGTTCGAAACACTTCTGCTCACCCTGGTACAGTCACATTTAAAAAGCCATTTTTTACTTGTACTTCCTAATTTTGAAGGATGAATCCACTAAATCAAATATGTTTTTACTAGTGTTTATTTAATTAGATTTTAATGCACCGTTTCATCATTATTAGATTAACTATTCGTCCAAGCCAGGATTTTTCAAGGCCTGGTATTCATGCAAATATTGTATCAAATGTCAAATGAAGGATTCTTTAAAGCCAGAATGCACTATTAATTATGTGCGTCGACATATTTGTATCATTTAAAAAGTGAGTTTATACAAAGTGACTTTTTTACCGTTTGATTGAATTGCCCCGTTTACATGGGAACTCCACAATTACAGTCTGTTCAAGGTTGTGCCGTGCCAGGACCAGCGAACCTGAAGCCCATAAAACAAGCTGTTATTTAGGTGTCATAAATTCAGTAACCTTGATTAAACATTTTCTGGGGCTATTTCTGTCATTCTCAACCAGACGTTACTTCACAGAAGTGTGTTTAATCAGTGTATTTCCTTTCATTTAATTAACATTTTCCTTCTTTTTTTCATTTTCCCACCCTGGAGCTTTATGCCTGTAATGCCCACTGACGCTGAACCACATGAACATGCTGGAAAAAGTGAAAGTCGTTCGCTGTGGTAGAGCTTGAAATGATGCTGCTGTGGGAATTATGTACATAGTGAAAAAAATCACTCGTATTCGAGGTTCCTCTTTGAGCTTCTATTTTTCAGCTCTGTTTTATATATATATATATATATATATATATATATATATATATATTGCCAACAGTTTTGTGATGTCTGCCTTTACATCCACATGAACTTTAATGATATCCCATTCTTAATATGTAGGGTTTAATATGGAGTTGGCCCATCCTTTGCAGCTATAACAGCTTCAACACTTCTGTGAAGGATTTCCACAAGGTTTAGGAATGTGTTTATGGGATTTTTTGACCATTCTTCTAGAAGAGCATTTGTGAGGTCAGGCACTGATTTTGGACGAGAAGGCTTGGCTTGCAGTGTCATCACAAAGGTGTTCTATCGGGTTGAGGTCAGGACTCTGTGCCGGCCAGTCAAGTTCCTCCACACCAAACTCGCTCATCCATGTCTTTATGGACCTTGCTTTGTGCACTGGTGCGCAGTCATGTTGGAACAGGAATCGGGCCTTTCCCAAACTGTTCCCACAAAGTTGAGAGCATGAAATTGTCCAAAATGTCTTGGTGTGCTGAAGCATTAAGAGTTCCTTTCACTGGAACTAAGGGGCCAAGCCCAACGCCTGAAAAACAACCCCACACCATAATCCCCCCTCCACCAAACTTTACACTTGGCACAATGCAGTCAGGCAAGTCCCGTTCTCCTGGCAAAGGCCAAACCCAGACTCTTCCATCGGATTGCCAGACAGAGAAGCGTGATTCGTCACTCTAGAGAACAAGTCTTCACTGCTCTAGAGTCCAGTGGCGGCGTGCTTTACACCACTGCATCCCATGCTTTGCATTGCACTTGGTGATGTAAGGTTTGGATGCAGCTGTTCGGCTATAGAAACCCATTCCTTTAAGCTCTCTACGCATTGTTCTTGAGCTAATCTGAAGGCCACACGAAGTTTGGAGGTCTGTAGCTATTGACTGCAGAAAGTTGGCGACTTCTGCACACTGTGCGCCTCAGCATGCGCTGACCCCACTCTGTGATTTTACATGGCCAGTTGCTGTTGTTCCCAATTGCTTCCACTTTGTTATAATACCACTAACAGTTGACGGTGGAATATTTAGTTGTGAGGAAATTTCACGAATGGACTTAATACACAGGTGGCAACCTATCACAGTACCACGCTTGAAGTCACCGAGCTCCTGAGAGCGACCCATTCTTACACAAATGTTTGTAGAAGCGTCTGCATGCAATGTGCTTGATTTTATACAACTGTGGCCATGGAAGTGATTGGAACACCCAAAGTCAATTATTTGGAGGTGTGTCCCAATACTTTTGGCAATATGGTGTATATATACACTGCCGTTCAAAAGTTTAGGATCGGTACGATTTTTTAAAAGAAGTCTTTTCTGCTCACTAAGGCTGCATTTATTTGATTTAAAAAAAAAATATATATATTGTGAAATATTATTACAATTTAAAATACCTATTTTCTATTAAAAAATATTTTAAAATGTAATTTATTCCTGTTTCAGCATCATAACTCCAGTCTTCAGTGTCACATGATGCTTCACAAATAATTTCAATATGCTGATTTGATGCTCAAGAAAAATGTATTATTATTGTCAACTAACAGTTTTACCTGGAGATGCACAATATATTGGAACTATATCAGTCATATATGGATAATTATCTGCCAATATCGGATCAATTTAGATCATCACTTTTCACTATCTGAAAGGGATTGTGATAGATTATGGCAAAGAATAAACCCTTTAAGAGCACTATTTCATGAAGAACATTCTTTTTCACTTTTTTCTATAATATCCAACAAATCATTCAAATCCATTAATTTGGACGTTGAACTCTGATTGACTAAACAGCAATCTTCAGATCCCTCTGATGATAATGTGCACTTATTTTTCCTTATTTAAACAGTGTGTATACTTTTGTTCAATAGCAGATTTCAAATAAACGTTTTCCTATATTTTTAAGAGTTACAAGACTGGAGTTATATATACAAGAGTTATTGGCCTTCAGAGGTCTGGCTTGCTTCTGAGCCGAGATGACTCAGGTAAAGAACAGAAAGCACTGTAGGCGAGTGGGCCGCTGCATCTCGAGTCAGGTGTAAACAAGCCCAGCTGGCCTGCAGATGTGTTCAGGACAGAGAGTCAGCAAATGTGCCTGTTTCTGTCCTCTTGCAGACAAATACAGCAGCAACAAGAGGCAGCGTCTGGCGCAGGACTTCCTGGGCTCCATCGACCAGACGGGGGAATTCTTGTCTCTGGTGGAGGAAGAGGAGGTGGATGAAGTCAAGCAGGAACGGCTGGAGGTGAGTAGGAGGCTCCTAAAAATGTGCTTCAGCCTGAACACCCAGAGCTCACACACCAGCGAGGGTGGACGGCACCGAAACTCAAGGGGATTATCCTGCGGTCAAAGAAAGAGAAAGAGAGGAATCTTCGGTTCATTCTTCTATGATAAAGACTGCCAAACTAACTAAAACCCTGCAGTTCAGTTAGCACTTTGTCATGTACATTTAAAATTAGATTTTAAGCGTGCTCACATGCACAGAAATGTAATAACTCTCAAAAATCAAGTTTATTATACAAATAATCTATAAAATCAATAAACTGGGAATGCAAGAATTCACAAGATTTTGAAAGAATTTAAAGTCTCTGATAGTGACGTCAAAACCTAAACATTCACGTGCTTAGTCTTAAGATATATACAGTTATTTTTGGATGGCTAAGGATATCAGATACTTTTTTATATTATATATATATTTTTATTTTTTTTTCTAAATTGGATACTTATTTTTGGTTACACTTTATTTTGATGGTCCACTTTAGGTATTCCACTAACTATAAGTCACTCTGCATGTCAACTAACTCTCATTAGAGTATTAATAGACTGTTAGAAACATGTAATTAATAGACTGTTAGTTGACATGTAGTTACTATTCATGGGGGACCTTCAAAATAAAGTGTTAGCAGATATTAAGCAGACAGTCTTAATATTTTTTTTATTTGACATGTAGTTGCAAAGTAACTTATAGTTAGTAGAATTTCTAAAGTGGACTAAAGTGTAACCTTTTTTATCATTGTGCATAATAACCTTATGTGTTTCTGTATAGAACATCCATGAAAAAACTGATCAGTACTAATTTCCAGTATAATTTCTTTAGTGACTCAGAAGCTAAAACTACGCAGACATGTGCCCTTAAATAACGCTATGAACAGGCGCAGTTTATGTGTAACAGAAGTTTGACTTACACAAGGTGTTTAAACATGTTGAATATAGTCATGCACCATAGAGACTGATATTGAGACGACACTGAAAAATGTGGTTTTGAGACTCGTGTTCCTTAAAAAACAAGAAACCGAGGATCAAACTCCTGT
Organism: Phoxinus phoxinus; assembly: GCF_949152265.1. NCBI lineage: Eukaryota > Metazoa > Chordata > Actinopteri > Cypriniformes > Leuciscidae > Phoxinus > Phoxinus phoxinus. The sequence continues at coordinate 9,266,064 of NC_136888.1, read as the reverse complement.
CAGAAGGTCCGACTGGGTTTCATCCCCTCCAATAGTATTAACATCCCATCTGGGTTTCCATTGTGATGTCAAATAAGCCACGAGTGAATCTAGAGAGCGGGAATTTGACCTGGAAAACGTCATTATGAAGTCAACAGGAGCGTTTTCAGTCTTTATCAGTCCAGATCAGACATTGATGAGTCTCTGCGATATGAACGTGACCTCTTGTGGCACACACACAGGAGTCTTTGTAACATCCTTTTGTTCTCACTGTGCCAAGGGAAATAAATGGCCATAAATAAATAAATTACAGCCGAAAGATGTAATTAAAGTTCTGAAGCAAGAACCGTGGACAAGGGGGTATTACCATGAGACTTTATACGTCCCGTCTCAATTAAAAACCAAGCACCAGTCTGTTCTGGATGTGGCCAAGAAAGCCTGCGGTTTCCCCCAAAACTTTGTTCCTACTGAGTGTTTTAATGGGTATGTTTTAGCTATCAGGACAACCTTTTGGGAATAAGGAACCATATCCTTCTGGGCCTCCCACTTTGCCCCTCTCATGAAGTCCTCGAGAGAGGAGCTTTATGGTTTAACCACACGGCACTGTGCTGCTTTATCTAGTGCCCTGTTCGCCCCGCCACCACCCCCTTGTCTTCTTTAACTAGCTCTTTTAGTGGCTGAGAGCACATGTCTGCTTTTCCTGTGCTCTTCCATCTGCTCGCCTTACCGGTTGCATATAGACGTTGTGGGGTGATCATGTAGTTGTCAGATTTCATATTTCAAATTTATGTTTGACTTTTTATATTTCTTTGCTAGTAGCTAGCTAGTGGCCGCCCAATTTTTCAATATCCAGTGTAGAAGCATCTGTAGGCACGTTTCCATTACAGATTTGCGCAAAACTTTTGCTATTTTTTTCTTCTTCTAAATGTTGACAAAAAACTATTGCGAAATGACGGCGTTTCCATTAACCGATGTTATGCGACTAAAACTGAATTTTTTTCTCTCATTACAAAAATCATGGCAATGGACGTTGGTAGGTTTATGTATATCCCAGTCACCGCACTGGCCATTATTATTAATCAAAGGAGACGTATTGTGTTATCCAATCATTAATGGCAAGGAAAGACCCTTATACTGGGAGTGTTTCTCCCTCATATCTGCTTCGAGGTCTTGATTGTGGCAGTTCTTTGAGGTTTCGAATCCAGTATCCCTGTAATTCTTTTGTCTTTTATGAATTTAATAAACATCTCTGTCTCGTATTCTGTCCAAACACATCGCGTCATCTCTGTCTCGTATTCTGTCCAAACACATCGCGTCATCTACGTCAGGTGACCTGTAAATGCGCAAAAACTGTTTCCATTGCAGTTTTACAAAATATACTTTTTTCGAATTGCCTGAAAAACCAAAAAGCGTAAAAACTTTTTGCGATAAATGGGAGTTTTTACGAAATTGACGTGTTTCCATTGGGCGTATTTTCAATTCGCAATTTCAATTTGCGCATTTTGAAGGGTAATGGAAACGCGACTTGTGTCTGTCTGTCACAAGTTTACTTTTTGTAAATGTGCATTTTATGAGTGCATAATGTTAAACTGTTCTTTCATTCTTCATTTTGCTCAACTTTTTCATAATTTGAAAGCTTTATTATTATTATTTTTTTAATAGTTAGTGTATTGTGGCAAGCAGAGCGGGGCCGAGAGCCATGAGAGCGGAGCAAGTCCGGTGGTGCAAGTGTTAATGAGCGTTACCTGCGCGCCACATTTTCATTTTCACAGAGGAGCTCCGTAAGGATAAAAGGAGCAGTGACGACAGTGAGAGATGAGAGAGGGCCAGGCCTGGACTTTATGTTGGTGTTTTGTTTTAGTTTATGCGGCAGTTGTCCGTGAGGGGTTGCCGCTTTACTTTACTTTTGTTGGTTTTCCTTATCTTGTCGTTAAATTTACGTTCACCATTTGCCAGTTCCCACCGCCGCCTTCCCTGAGCTTTTAACAATGTTACATATATGTATGTATTAGGGCTGTCAAAATTAACGTGTTAACGCATGCAATTGATTTTTTTCAGTTTAACACGTTAAAAATATTTAAAGCAATTAAAGCAGCATCCGTTTTTACCATTATTCCTTGGCTAGTGTTCCATTATGTGATCACGCAGATACTTTTATCGTTTAACATTTAAACACGATAAGACAAAAGTGAACGCGGTGCAGTGCTGACGTGTGTCTGTGAATCTCCTGTCTGTGTGACACACACACACACACACACACACACACACACACACACACTCGTGCGCACAGAAGCAGTGTCAGGCAGCGCTTGAACTTGAAATAGACAGCTTTTGATTATACCGTAATGCTGAAAGGCTAAAATTGAGAAAACAGAGACATCTGTAGCAGTGTTGGTATCTGTGATACTGGCCTGCTTCTTTCATAAAGATGCCATTAAACAAATATTTAAATATAGGCTACTGTCTTTGTTATTTCTACATTAATTTAAAGATTAAATGTGAAATTAGTACAATGTAAAAATATATTAAACACTGTTTTGTTTTTTTATACTTGAACTCATTTTATAATTGATGAACTTTACAGACAGTTATAGTATATATGTGTGTGTGTGTGTGTGTGTGTGTGTGTGTGTGTGTGTGTGTGTGTGTGTGTGTGTGTGTGTGTGTGTGTGTGTGTGTGTGTGTGTGTGTGTGTATGTGTATATGTATATGTATATGTGTGTGTATATATATGTATGTACACCAATACTTAACTGACCTCTGAACAATGAGACTTTTTCTTTGTAGTGCTGCTTTACAGCAGAATTTAATTATGTTAGCATCATTGAATCATTATTTTCCTGTTTATCGCCATAAAGCTACTTTGAAACAATCTGTATTGTAAAAAACATTAAAGGATAAAATAAAGCAAAAAAACACGACAGTAGAGACATTTATAATGTTATAATAAAAAAATATATATTCATATCGATGCTGTTCTATATTTTTTTTATTTATTAAAGGATCCTGAAAGAAAGGCATCCAATTTCCACAAAAATGTGATGTTTTCAACATTTTAAATAATAATAAATGTTTCTGGAGCAGCAAATCAGCATATTAGAGTGATTTCTGAAGGATCATGTGACACTGAAGACTGGAGAAACGATGCAGAAAATTCAGCTTTGCATCAGGAGTAAATTACACTTTAAAATATGTTCACATAGAAAACAGCTATTTTAAATTGTAATAATATTTCTCAATATTATATATATTGTGTACTGGTGTTTTTGATCTGTGAAGTAAATAAAGCCTTGTTGAGCATAAGAGACTTCTATATATAAAAATAAAAATAAACCCCAAACTTTTGGAAGGTAGCGCACTCAATAATTATATAAATTATTATTATATCATATTTCTTATATAAATTATTTATTATTCAAATGTTTTTTGTAAAGTAGTATTTCATTATATACAATGATATCTATCATATCATATATCATATAATAACTTTATTTACATAATATATATATACAATTTTACCAAACACATTTTTTGTGACTAATTGTGTTTGAAAACAATAGCCAAAATAGCGCAAAGTGCCCAAATATCGTCTGCTTCGTTGGCCTGGTCAGTATATCAGTCTAGCACTATACTAGTAGCTCTCTATTACAGTAAATCTGACTATTTCAATGACCTCATTTGCATCGTCCATTTACTCGCTACTAGATTTCCTCGCTGCTGTGAATAAACTACAACACTTGTGTAAATACTCAGGCCATTATTTCATAGGATTTCCAAAGCCACAGCTTACAGGTCAAACATCTGTCAGATGTCCAGTCCTCTAACACCGTGTGAACAGCCAGGGCAGCCGGTATAATACACTTGATCAGCCGGCGATGCAGGCTTCTCTGTTGTCAGTGGTGTGTGGATTGTATTTCCTCAGGCAGATCATCCATCTTCCCAAGGACCCTCTAAGATCTCTTGACAATCTGTTATTTTCTCGGCCACATTCAGATGGGAATGCTTAAAAGTGTTTTTGTCATGATGTGTGGGATCCGCATTGTTTTTTGCCTTAATGCCATGATGACAGCAGGATGCTATTCTGGGACACTGGTGATCTGTCTTTTGCAAATTCCCTTGGAAATCGCAAACGCTGAAACCGGCTACGTAAACTCTTGTACTTTCGCTTGCTTGGGTCTTCATAAAACTTTTTTTTTTTTTCACCTTTAGATTTTTTCTTTAAAGGAAAGTAATGCCATCAGTAAACTAGTTAATAAACTAGATGTTTTTGAGTTTGAAGACAATGTAAAAGCATCTCTGATGTTATGCTCTCTTTAAAAACACGTCTTTTAGTGAACTTGAGTGAAATAGATTTTTTTTTTTTTGCATGAATTCACAATGTGCCTGGCTTTGAAAGTCTTTTTTTGTACATGTTTGTTTGTTAATTCATTAATTTTTACTTTCTATTCTCATTTAATTATTATAAAACCACTTTTACCTTACATGTCATACTTATATAAAATATAATATATATCATAAATCAATGCCTCTGAATTTGAAAGTGCTTTAGTTAATTTGATCCAGTATTTATTTATTTTTTATTGTTTGTTTGTTTTGAGCAATGTCACTTTTAGCATATCATAGCAAATTACTGATAAATATCTGATGTCCCCAGAGTGCGTATGTGAAGTTTTAGCTCAAAATACCCCACAGATATTTTTATATAACATGTTAAAATTGTCACTTTTTGAGGGTGATCAAAAACACACTGTTTTTGTGTCTGTCCCTTTAAATGCAAATGAGCTGCTGCTCCCGGCACAGGGGGCGGAGCTTCAAGAGCTTGTGTGTGTTAGCATCTTCAATTACCTCACACAGACACGCACTGAAAATTTCTAAAACTTTTAGTATTTTATGTTCATATGAGTCAAACAAAGATGGAGAGACTCAAGAAGAAGTGATCATAATCAACCGCCCCTTTAATATATAATATATTTAATCTAAATTCCACTTGGGTCTGGAAAACAAAATAAAAAAAAACATTTAAGTTTCTTTCTTTTTTTTTCATGGTAACGTAAAAGTGAAAAATATTTGAAATGACATGCATGGGGAAATTACAGTGAACCTGGAGCACTGGGTTAACAATGCATTTTATAGTTGAATCGTTCACAGAGATTGTCTTCGTTCACTTCAATGTGGTCTGAGATTGTTCGGAGCGTTCACATTTACACCAAAATGAATGCAATACGATCTCAGACCAAATGAACTGCACCAGCATTTGTGTTTTGCATTAGAAAATCCATGTTAATTCCTGTTTAGACTTTTTAATATAAAATGTATTTCGTATTTATGTATATTTTCTATTTTTTTTTACTTTTTCCACTGTCTAAGTCTACCTGGGAGGTAGATGTGCCCACTCTCTAAATGTTATATAATTTCTACATATATTGACCTGACTACTGAATAAAAACAATGGTTCACAAATAAAGAAAAATGCCTAGCCCTTTACGCAAGACAATTGAACATGAACTGAGGATGCTTTATTATTGATTATGACCCTTTAAAGGTCCAGGAAGTTAATAGTTTGCTCTTTGCTTTCTTTCAGGGATTTGTGAGTGGCATCAGGTGTCATATTCAGTTCTCTTCGACCTGAAAGTAATTGTCACGGTTTGTTTAAACCAGCGCGTATGACTGCTCAGCGATCACTGACTCTCTTTCAAGCAGCTTCTACGAGCAAAACGAGCGGCACTTTAAATTCATTTCTGTTTGATCGTCTAAACTTAGCCGTGCGTCTGAATGAAATGCCCCACAAATTTAATTATAGCCTGCCTCGGGCTGTTAATCACCGATGCGCGGGTTGACGCGCATTGAAATATACTAGATAGCCAAAGTATATCTTGGGCCTCAGCCTATGGAAATCTCATCGCTAGCAGTGCTACAAATTGAGATTCCCTTTATCCAGACCACACTGGCATGAAATGAAAGTCGCGAGCGGGCCAAATCAAATATTTGCCCACGTCCTCCTCTACGGCCGCCGCGTCAGTTGTGGGTATAATTTGGCTATTAGCAGGTGGGTCAACGTTTTGATTTAATCAGCGGCTATACATATAGTATTCAAACATCGAATCCCCCCGCTGCTCTTTTCAGTCAATAAGCCACAGTCAAAACATTTCTCCTGTCTCTGGCCGACCCGGCTGACAAGAGTTATTTAAAAGTGCAGCGGCTCCAGTCTCGTATCGCTCGCGGCCCAATTTGGAGCGGGACCCAGACACCGAGGCTGCTGCGAATTCCCCCTCCGAGCTGCAAAACGAGACCTCCGTTCGGCTCTTAACGACACTAATAGAAATCACAGTTCCAGCGCTGTGTAACGAGAAGGCGCTCGGCATCATTAATATGTATTTTCAAAGATGGAATTTCCAATGACTGCCAGCTAACTAAATAAAAAGACTCCGGTTGGTTTGGGTGGCCTGAAAACGAATCCAGGCGGCCTCGCATCGGGCCCCGGAGCCCCGAGCGTCATGTCAGACTGTCCTCAGTCTCCAACTTGACGCTTCCCGCTTACCAGTCTCTCTCTAGACTGTAAAACAGATTCTTTGCGGCAGGAGTGTGTGTGTGTGTGTGTGTGTGTGTGTGGGGGGGGTTATGGTCATAAACCTTGAACCTTTTTTTTATGACACACAGCCTGGTAGAGAGCTCAAATTGACTGTTATGTGAAGGTATGAAATTGGTCCAGGATGAGGAAATGTCTAATTATAGGTTCTGACCTGCAACTTAACACGCTCAGCTGTAAATCCAAGTGAAACCTGTTGGGTTGCTATTAAGAGGGTTCATTACTGTGCGTGGCTCTCTTAAAGTTTACAGAGACCGTCCTTCTCTAATGTTATGCCATTCTATCTTAAAATTTCTATTTAGTAGCTGATAAAACTGTGGTTTAAAACATGACATCAAACAGGAGCTGCACAATATCTTAATTTAAGAGAGTATTATGGGATCCAAAAAATTCCTATCAGCAAATCCCTAACCCAACACTTCACCTTCAAACGCTCATTATGACGGGTGATCTTTTAAAGAAATGTAAACTTTTATTCAGCTAGGATGAATTGATCAAAAGTGACAAATAAACTGTTATTTTGAACGTTCTATTCATTAAATAGTCTTGAAAAAATGTTTTGCAAATGTTTTCAACATTGATAATAATAATAAATGTTTCTTGAGCAGCAAATCCTCATATTAGAATGATTTCTGAAGGATCATGTGACACTGAAGACTGGAGTAATGATGCTGAAAATTCAGCTTTTGCATCAAAGGAATAAAATACACTTAAAAAATCTTACTGACCCCAAACTTTCTAGAAACCAGAATATCACAGACAGGAAAACCCTAGCTAGCAAAGTGGCAGTGAGTTTTGCACGGGCGTGTATTTCTTGACTTTTGTTTCATGAAAATAGTTAATGTTCTTCTTTTAATTTTTTATACAGAGAATTGAGAAGATGACAAGAAACATGGATTCCAGTCTGTACAGTGATTTCTGTGAAAGTCGACAGCTGAGTTTCTGTGAGTAATCGTTTACATTCTGTACACGATTGTTTTCATTTAATTTTTGCGTTTCGAAAGTGACTTACTTTGCATTGAAGGAACACATTTTATCAGTTCATGCGTTACCTGGGGATCGAACCCATGACATTGGCGTTGCTAGTGACATGCTATAGTGTCAGAGCTACAATAATTATTTTCTCTGGGGTTTACTGCATGAAAGCATCCGTTGTGTTGCTCCAGGAGCAGGTCAGGTGTGGTTTGTAGTATCAATGTAAAGCAGATCACTCCTCAGAAGAACTCCTGCATCAGAAATCGTCTCCGATGAGTTGTTCGGTTGGCAGTTGTGCGCCCGAGGGCTTGTAAGAACGCAGCTGTGGGATTGTGAACACACCACTACTGGCTTCTGAAGGCCACATTTCAGCACTAATAACATGTTCGCTGGCTTTGTGCCGCTCCAGTAGCTGTGATGTCTTACTGGCATTGAGCTGCAGGTTGGGACAACAGCGCAGTAAATGTGTCTGAATAACCCTGTTACATAACACTGATGCTGAGTAAACACAACAAAGTGTTTTTGGTTTAATAGGATATGTTTGGAATTAAAGGGTTAGTTCACCCAAAAATGAAAATAATGTCATTGACTCACCCTCATGTCGTTCTAAGCCCGTAAGACCTCCGTTCATCTTCGGAACACAGTTTAAGATATTTTAGATTTAGTCCGAGAGATTTCTGTCCCTCCATTGAAGCTGTATATACAGTATACTGTCCATGTCCATAAAGGTAATATAAACATCATCAAAGTAGTCCATGTGACATCAGTGGGTTAGTTAGAAGTTTTTGAAGCATCGAAAATACTTTTTGGTCCAAAAATAACACAAAATAAGACTTTATTCAGCATTGTATTCTCTCCCGGGTCTGTTGTCAATCTGCGTTCAGGACTCCGCAGTGACGCTGCTGACGTAAGACGCTGATGACGTGTTATCTGGTGCGCCCGATCTTCGTTTACAGTCTGAGGAAGACGCACGCTATATTCAAGCTATTCTACATTGTTTGCGTGGATATCATTTTTTTAATGGTGCGTAAATGTGCATGTCGCGGATGAGACACTTTTACAGCGTGCGTTTCCCTCAGTCTATAAATGAAGCTCGGGCGCACCAGATAACACGTCATCAGCGTCTTACGCCATCAGCGTAACTGTGAAGGATTGACAACAGACCCGGGAGAGAATACAATGCTGAATAAAGTTTTATTTTGTGTTATTTTTGGACCAAAAAGTATTTTTGATGCTTCAAAAACTTCTAACTAACCCACTGATGTCACATGGACTACTTTGATGATGTTTATATTACCTTTATGGACATGGACAGTATACTGTATATACAGCTTCAATGGAGGGACAGAAATCTCTCAGAAATCGTTGATTTTGTGAAGTTTTTTTAAAATGGAAAGTCAAGTGTATTGCTTAGTAGGTTATAGCATCTCACGTTCTGTACTGCACATTTTGGAAAAAAATTATTATAAATCTTGCCATTGTGTACTACGAAAATATTTGCTCTTACGACAAACTGCTTGTTATTTCCTCACTTTGGTACATCATGTTCTTACAGAGCCCATAAAGGGACATGGTGAAGGACATTTTTTATTTTCTTTATTCGTTTTATTTACAAATTATTTGTCGATGCTTTTGCGTTCTCTCGCAAATGTTTTGCGTTCACCCGTGAAACTTTGGATTTTTCTCGCAAAGACCTCAAAAGGATTTGCGAGCGAACACAAAGTTTCTCGGGGGAACGCAAAGGTTTTGTGAGGGAACGCAAAGTTCTCAGGGAAAAAAGGTTTCGCAAACGAACACAAAGTTTCTCAGGGAGAACACAAAGGTTTTGTGAGGGAACACAAAGTTTCTCAGGGGAACGCAAAGGTTTCGCGAGCAAACGCAAAGTTTCTCGCGGAAACAAAGGTTTCGCAAAGGAACGCAAAGTTTCTCAGGGGAACGCAAATGTTTCACGTACAAACGCAAAGTTTTTCAGAGGAACGCAAAGGTTTTTCGAGCAAACGCAAAGTTTCTCAGGGGGAACGCAGGAGGAACACAGAGGTTTCATGGGGGAACGCTAAGGTTTCATAAGCAAACGCGAAGTTGGGAGGAACACAAAGTTTCTCGGGGGAACGCAAATGTTTCACGAACAAATGCAAAATTTCTCGGGGGAACGCTAAGGTTTTGCGAGCAAACGCAAAGTTGGGAGGAACACAAATGTTTTGCGAGTGAACGCAAAGTTTCTCGGGGGAACGCAAAGGTTTTGCGAGCAAACGTAAAGTTGGGAGGAACACAAATGTTTTGCGAGTGAACGCAAAGTTTCTCGGGGGAACGCAAAGGTTTTGCGAGCAAACGTAAAGTTGGGAGGAACACAAATGTTTTGCGAGTGAACACAAAGTTTCTCGGGGGAACGCAAATGTTTCGTGAGTGAATGCAAAGTTACTTGAGGTAACGCAAAGGTTTCATGAGCAAACGCAACGTTTTTTGGGGTATCGCCATGGTTTTGCGAGCGAACGCAAAGTTTCTGGTGGGAACGCAAAGGTTTTTATTAGCGAACGCAAGGTTGGCAGGAACGCAAAGGTTTCGCAAGCGAATGCAAAGTTTTTTTGGGGGAACACAAAGGTTTCGCGAGCAAAAGCATTTATTTTTCGTCCCATCTCATATTATTTTTCCACCACCATGTCCCTTTATGAGTTTTGTATGTTCTCACTCAAAATAATTCAAACGATTTGCTCTGTTTAGCTAAAAAGGCCTCGAAATTTCGCGAGTGGCTGGACTGCAGCAGTCTGGATGTGAAGCCCAACGCCATGTCCATGGAGATCCTGTCGTATCTGGCCTACGAGACAGTGGCCCAGGTGAGCCGCCATCACACTGTATTTTCTTTTTTTTATCTTACTGTCTCATTTTAGGAAATCACTCTAACATTTGGTAAATTGGAACTTTACTTTCACTCCATTTCTGTTTCCAATGCAATAAACCCAGAAAGCCAACATGAAATCAGACCCCTGAAAATAACCTCTTTTGAAGCGTTCCAGTGCTTTGATTGTTTAATATGATGTTTCCTGGAGAAAAAAAAAAGATCATCATCTTGTTTTTCATATCAAGTGACATTGCTCATAAGCTGATATGGTTTTATATTTTAGGTTGTCGACCTTGCCCTGTTGGTTAAACAAGATATGACTCCCAAAACGGGCGATCCGTTTCAACACGCCATATCAGCAACTTTCATCCAGTACTGCAACTCCTCGGCTGAGGTAAACAAAACCATTTTTAGTTGACTCTCTGTTAGTCACTGTTGTTATTGTTAACTAAAATGAGATGAAACCTTAAGAAAACTTCTAAACTTTTTAAAGAGAATTGAACAACTTTCTAAATGAAAATGAGATGTTGGCTTGGCAACTAACTAAAATAAATAAGTTTTAATACTAAAATGACTAAAACTAAACTCAAATGAAAATAAATGAAAGCTAAATATTAATACATAAAAAGCAAAAACTGATAAAAATGACAACAAAATTATTAAAATATAAAATAACATTAAAAAGAAAACTGAAAAAATAAAAGCTAATTCAAAATATTTTTTCTCTAAATAATATAACAGTATATACATAATATTAAAATAACATTGTTGTTAGTGAATGATATTTGGAAATTATAAGCTGTTGTTTAAGGTTCAGTTCCCTCCAAAAATGATAATGTACTCGACCTCATGACGCTCAAAACCTGTTTGACTTTCTTTTGTGGAGAAGAAGTTTAGCAAAAAACAATGAAAGTGGATGGCAACGGATGCGGTCAAGCTGCTAAAATCACAAAAGAACCATACATGTGCATTGTGCAATAAAAGTAAAGACCACCATGAACATTTTTCAAAACATCTTTTGTTTGTAACAGTAAATGATGACAGAATGACAGTCGATCATTGTTTTCTAGTTCTTCTCAGGAGGAAAGCCAGTTATTGTGCCAGTAATGTGTTTTTTATTTGGTTTAAGCTGCATGCAAGTGATATTCTTCACCAATGCGTTCGTATGTTGTAATCCACTGTTAAAATGTGTTTTATCAGATTAGTTGCAGTTTGGTGAGTCTATAGAATAGTTTAAGTGGCGTAAATGTATGTGTAGGGATGTGTCAACAGCTTTCTCCGAGCGCTTGTCCATTGGTAAAGAAAAGAAAACAAGACTGTCCCGCTCCGTGGGTTTGACCTCTCGCCAAGTAGGGCCGCCAAGTTTGTCCAAGGTGGTTTTGAGCTGCGGGATCCGTTCCATGGATGGACTTCTCTGTCACTGAAACCACAAAAACCTCATCTGTCTCTCTTACTCTCTTTTTTTCGGACTCAGCCAAGGCCACTCCGGGTCTGGAAGCGCACATGGTATTTTTTAAGCCTGAATTCCAGTATTGTTTTTCTCCTAAACCTTGGGGGTCGATGGTGTTCCCATGTGGCGAGAGTGACAGAATGACCCTGTGGTTTGAGCGATAGGACTGAGACGTGTCGTAAGACTTGCAGGTGATGTTTTTCAGGGTTGTGTTGAAATGTTTTGTAGCCGTGACCTTTTTACGTGATTGGTACTTTTGTGTTGCCTAAAAGGAGTGTTGTGTTGTGAGAAGGTTGAGCACATTGTGATCTTCATATGAGTTGCAGTCGTCTAACATCACTCTTAGAAAAATTATCAATAATTTATGTTCACGTACATGTGATTTTTCTGGTCTAATTTAAGGCTGCAAGCACCAAAAAGGAAACGGACTCTCCAGAAAACACCCCTCCGTCCACTCCCAGCGGCCCTCTGACGGCAGGACACCAGGGGAAGATGCACTCCATGGCCCAGGGCAACGGTGGGCCGAACCAAGATGGCAGCAGTAAGGTTAAACAGAGGAAAAGGAAGAAGGTACACAAATATTTTAGCATCTATATAATATTATTGTTATTTATGATAATATTGTCCTAACTATATGTTACAGACATTATTATGATATATGATTACTGCACCACTAGTGGTTTTTAAATGGAATTGCAGACATATTGGACATAACAAGAGTGGCTCAACCATTATTATTATTATATTTTTTAATTATTCCCTTATTTATTTATATATAAACTCAAACACTACCAGTCAAAAGTTTGGGATTGGTAAGATTTGTAATGTTTTTAGAAGAAGTCTCCTCTCACCATTTATTGATAAAACAAAACAAAACAAAAAACAGTAATAGTAACAGTCCTAATCATCCTCCTATATATACTAATTGGCTTCATCGCTGTCTCCTCTCCACCAATAAGCTGGTGTGTGGTGGGCGTTCTGGCGCAATATGGCTGCCGTCGCATCATCCAGGTGATGCTGCACATTGGTGGTGGTTGAGGAGATTCCCCCCTTCTATGTAAAGCGCTTTGGGTGTCCAGAAAAGCGCTATATAAATGTAATGAATTATTATTTATTATTATTAATATTGTGTTTTTTTTAAAACAGCTGTTTTCTATGTGAATATATAGTACAGTGTATTTTAATCATGTGATCAAAGCTGAATTTTCAGCATCATTACTTCAGTCTTCAGTGTCACATGGTCCTTCAGAAATCATTCTAATATGATGATTTGTTGCTCAAGAAACATTTCTTATTATTATCAATGTTGGAAACGGTTATTTACATTTTTATTTCAGGATTCTTTGATGAATAGAAAGTTCAAAAGAACAGCATTTATCTGAAATAGAAAGCTTTTGTAACATTAAACACTACTGTTCAAAAGTTTGGGGTCAGTAAGAATTTTTATGATTTTTTTTTTGGGGGGGGGGAAGAAATAAAATAAATCAATACTTTTATTCATCAAGGATGAATTAAATTGATCAAAAGTTACAGTAAAGACATTTATAATGTTACAATATATTTTATTTCAAATAAATGCTGTTCTTTTTAACTTTCTATTCATCAAAGAATCCTGAAAAAAAATGTACACAACTGTTTTCAACATTGATTATAATAATCAGCATATTAGAATGATCTCTGAAGGAAATAAATAAATACTGCAGCCTTGGTGAGCAGAAGAGACTTCTTATAAAAACATTACAAATCTTACAGATCCAAACATTTTGACTAGTAGTGTGTGTGTATATATATATATATATATATATATATATATATATATATATATATATATATATATATATATATATATATATATATATATATATATATATATATATATATATAAATCATAAATAATAATATATTATAGTGTATATTATACCTTATAATATTTAATTCCTTATAGTGTCTATTAAACCTATACCTATAATATTAATAATAACATTAATAATAAATTGTAAATAAATACATTTATAGAGTGTGTGTTACATACACTATTTATTATTATTGTTATTATTATAATTAATGTTAAATTTGCTCACTTTCATGTGCCATTTTAAGCTGGTCCAACCTATGACTGCATTGTAAAAATCCCTTGACTTCCATTGGTCAGACGAACCGATAATCCTGCGCCAACCCACAGCATTGGGCCACTCAGAAAACACCCTGACACTGTTTATTTTACACTAGAAGAAACCCTTAGGTTATTCTAATATTTCTTATAGATTCCAGCCTCTTCATAAGCACTAGAAACATTAGCAAGGAATGAGTCTAAATATTAAATATGTTCCTATTCACCCTGTTTTACTGACTCCAGTTTCTCTGATCTTTATTGCAAACATCCAAACAGGGAAGTTGTTTTCCCATCCGACTTAATACAGAGTTGAAATTGTTCCCTTCCCTCCAAGTGACTTCAGAGACACTGCAATTACAGCCAATCACACGCAGCACTAACGTTTACTGTCAAACCTCTATATATCAGTGCTGAAAGTTCATAAAGCATCAAATGACACATAGCATTTAAATCTCTCCGGAGGTAAAGCTCTGGCCCATCCTCCGATTTCGATTCCGAAAAGCGTGCATTTGTGTGTGTGTGTGTGTGTGTGTGTGTGTGTGTGTGTGTGTGTGTGTGTGTGTGTGCCGTGTCCTTGCCGGGCTGTGTTTGTGCATTAAACTGCAGGACTCCCACAGTGTTTTTGAATTAGCAATAATACGAGCTGTATTTTCTCTGTCTTCTTGGTTGCAGAGCGCGGCGGCCTGTGGCGCGGAGGCTCAGAGCAGTGCCATCCAACCAGCCCACATCAGAGAGGCCATCAGGCGCTACAGCCACAAGATTGGCCCGCTCTCCCCCTTCTCAGTACGTAATAACAGAGCCGTAAAAGAGTTATATTTATAATCGCAGCGCAGCCCCATTTTAAAGTGGTCAAGCCCTAAAGTATTGGAATTGTTTAGCGCAATTTGTGGTTAGTGTAATTTTCCTCATAAAAGTCACATAATTCTACTGGAGAATTAAATAAGCGGAATTTCGATCCTTTTTGGAAATACAAAGGAGATTTAATTTTGTTTTGTTTTCCGTAAGTTCTGTTTACGGCTGAGAAATGCCTGCTTATTCCGCGCACTTACGTATGCGACTTTGCAGCTCGCCGGCTGCGAGTTATAATTTTCCATCAGGCGCAGAAGTGTGGGAGTCTTAAGTGCTAGTCTGCATTTGAGAAATGGCTTTTGGAGGCTTTCTCACAGCCAATTTGGAGGCTTTTGCTATTGTGGTCAATCTGCAATTCACAGGTAATGAGCAATTTACCACTGACGGCCTACTTGATCGTTCCCGAGCCAACAGCCGCCAGAAGCCCTGGCAAAATCTGTTCTGCAGGGCTGCTTTGTGTTTTAAATACTGATATTTGTTACTTTTCATTATGATGTAATACAGTTATCACATAGCAAAGCACTAGATCATGGGCCGTTCTGCTTTTAATGCTAGTAGACAACGATTGTTTGTTCTCTTGAGGACTTGTTCAATAAGATCCTTCAAGAACACGCAAAACCTCTTGCGCTTAATTTGTTGTATTCTTCAATTTTATTTTATTTGGTTTTATTGTATTGTATTCATACAACCGTGTAAATGGTAGAAAATGTACAACACAGCTCTTGGCATGGAAATACCATCAGCTGCTGGCAGGGCATTCCTATTTTATTTCATTTTACAGCAGATTTAACTCGTGTTTTACCAAAGGACCTCCATGGTAATGCACAGCATCCTGGGATATTTCCGTCACGTCTCTTCCATGTTGTTTGGCCAAATATTCATTAAGAATTGCTCTGCTGTTGAAGAGGCCTTTGCAAACCAAAGTGTGATCAAAGCACTTTCTTATTACATCTCTAAATGAACTTAAAAGTCCTACAGTTTCAGTGTCACCAAGCAACGCAGGACAACTGTGACTGGATAGGGCCATTTCCATGGCATGAACACGAAGACGACATGTATAACTGTAGGAAACTGGGAGTTGCTCAGGGACGCAGTGTATTGTTTAATATATAAAACAGGTGTCATATGGTTTTCCAGGGTATGATGCTGAGTGAAGACTTCCAGATGTTCTCTAGTGCCACTTGCGTTCGCCTTTGATGAGTAAATCTCAGCTCCTTACTGGGAATGGCACTGGAATAATTAGACGGGGGGATGCGAGTGACTGAGTGAGTGCCGTCAGAACGGAGTTATCATGTAATTGGCTTGGTTTTATTGCGACTGGAGCCAGTTTAAACCCATGATTAATTGCACCAATAAGCAATTTTCACTCTGGGTCTTTAAAAAAAAAACAAAGGTAGAAGTAAGCCCTTGTTTGGAAGGTCGAGCGTATATGTGGTCGCTGACAGACGTGAGGCAATTTCTCATTAACGTGTACGGTTATCTATTGGGCCGCTCGGTGGTGCGGTCACGTTCCAGATTGCGCTGTACATATGAGCCAACCGTTAAGTCGACGTATTGACTTCAAATGCATATGAGATTCTCAACACTCCCCCAGCTTGAAACGAAGAGAAATAGCCAATCTGGAAACGGTTCACTTTCACTCAAGTTTCACCATTGTGGATGTGTAGCATTATGTAATTTAAATGTCTGCCCCAGTGACTGTTGTTGGAGGCTTTATCGGCCTCAAATTACCAAAATCAAGTCATTGTGAGATTATTAACTTTGAAATTGAATTAAGAGGGTAATGCAAGACCTAGAATCATTCAGAGATCATTAGATTACACTCACGCACAGGGCAACGCGATTACCTCCCCCGTCCGCAAGGACAGTAAGTCACCGGCCAAGAAGAAGTATACTTTTATTTGATTCCAGAGTCTGCTCTTGTGGAAAATCGGCTCATCAGATGGAATTGTTTTTCCTTTTGTGTTTGTTTCTGCCAGTTTTGAAGATGCCTGGCGAAAACATCCTTTTCTGATGCTTAAAGGGTTAGTTCACCCAAAAGTGAAAATTTTGTCAGTAATTACTCACCCTCATGTTGTTCTAACCCCGTAAGACTTTCGATCATCTTCGGAACACAAATTAAGATATTTTTGATGAAATCTGAGAGCTGTCTCACTCTTTCATAGGCTTCTATGTAATTTCATTCTGCCGGTCCAGAAAAGTTAGTAAAAACATTGTTAAAATAGTCCAAGTGACTACAGTGGCTCAACCTTAAGTTTATCAAGCGACTAGAATCCTTTTTGTGTGAAAAACAAAATAAAAATAAAGACTTTATTCAACTATTAATTTCCTTCTGTGTGGGGCTCTGAGTGAGTTCACAAGAAGATGACGCTCACGATCATTTGATAGGAAAGTGTGAAAGGTAAGCCATTAATTTTGCGGCATTGGTAAGGCACTTTTACGGTTTCTCGTTGGTTTCTCACGATTCGGACATCCAGGAAATGCACACTTTAGAACCATTTTAAACATTACATTGAGACTATAAACATTGCATTACACAAAAAGTATTCTCGTCGCTTGATAAACTTAAGGTTGAGCCACTGTAGTCACTTTGACTATTTTAACAATGTTTCTAATAACTTTTCTGGACCGGCAGAATGAAATTACATAGAAGCCTATGAGGAGTGAGACAGCTCTCAGATTTCATCAAAAATATCTTAATTTGTGTTCCGAAGATGACCGAAAGTCTCAAGGGGTTGGAACAACATGAGGGTGAGTAATTACTGACATAATTTTAATTTTTGGGTGAACTAACACTTTACTTTGACCTACTAATGTGAAGCTAGCGAGGAGAACTTTCTAGTGCGTTGTTGTGTCACCAGTACATGCCGTGTAAATGTAATATCCACAGGGATTTCATTTTAGTACACAGAAATTCACCTGTCAGTCATTTTCAAAGCGTTGCATCTGTTGAAAATACAATTTTTTCGATAGACTTGTTATACATTGTGGTCAATTATAAAGCACTGTATCACTGCTTTTTTATAATTAAAACTTTTTTTATTTTCTTAAAGGAGAACTCCGGTCAATTTTAACATTGAGCTCAATTTTTAGTAAATTTGGAGTGCTGTCAATACAGAGAACAACGACAAAAATCGGTGTTGCCTACACCGTGTTATCCTCTTTTTAAAATTTGCACCCTGTTGACTTGAATGGGGCACGTTTCATTTTCTTGAAAATTCCGAGAAATTTTTTCATTTTTCATTTCCGTTTTTGACCGGAGTTCTCCTTTAAGAAACTGCGAGAAACCCATGTGAAACTCACTGCCATGATGTTGTGTTGGTGTTTTTAAGTAGTTTTTAGTACATTGGAATTTGGTATCTAGGGTGTTACTATGTGGTCGCTAATGTGTTCTTGGTGTTTTTTTAGTACATTGTTTTGCGTTTGCTAGGTGTTCTAACTAGTTGTGATGTTTTGAGTGTTTTTATTTAGCATGTTGTTATGTGCTTGTTAGGGTGTTTCTATGTTGTTGCTAGGCTGTTCTGACTGGTTTTTACAGCGTTTCTATGCCAGTGCTGAGGAGGTTTGAGTGTTTTTGAGTTAATTTGCTATGGTGTTGCTTTGGAGTTGCAATTGTGTTTCGAGTAATTCTTTTGCACAATGCTATGTGGTTTCTAAGGTGTTGCTATGCAAGGGGTTGCTTATGTGTTCATGGTGGTTTTAAGTACATTGCTATGCGGTTGGTAGGTGTTCTAATTGGTTGTTAGAGCATTGTTATGCTGTTGCTTTGGTGGTTTGAGTGTTTTTACCTTGCACGTTGCTATGTGGTTGCTGGGTGTTCTGGGTGGTTTTTAGTGTGCAACTATGCGGTTACTATGAAGTTCTAGCTGATTTTTGGGGCGTTGCTATGCCATTACTAAGGTAGTTTGATGGCCAGTTTTCCCCAGTGCATTGCTAGGATGTTATTAGGGGGTTCTGGGTGGTTACTAAGGTTTTCTAAGTGGTTTAGCATGTTGCTATGTGGTTGCATGTTTGTTTTAGGTTGATAGTGATATAAATAGTAAATCTTGCCTAAACAAAAGCTTCAGACAAGCACAAAAGTGTATCCTGAAGAGCTAGAGATACGTTCATCATTGCTAGATGTGTTCAAATTCCATTGGCCATTATGCATGTTTAGAAATTGCTGTGAAAGCAATATTTTGTGCCTTACTTACAGTTTCCACCGGCCTCGCTTTACGTACGACTTTTTGCCAGAGACAACAAATGGGGGAGTGATGCGTCTCCTCTCTTGTTTATTGCCCCATCGTCTCTATATCTGAGGATGGACGTCTTGTACCGGGCTGCTGACATCCACAGAACTCTCTGTTTCTGTGCCCTTTTCAATGCCTCATAAATGCTGCTCTATAAACGGCCCGTTGGACCAGGTTTTACATCCCTGAATTCCAGTTGCGTCCCTCGTGTTGGCATCAGACGCCAGTTCCTGCGCTCAGTGTCTACAGAGCCATTGAAAACCTTCCCTAACAATTACACATTTACAAGTAGAGACATTCTTCCCTGTGGTTTGAATCGCTTGTTATTACTCCATGAAATTGCTTTGTGGATGTCAAGTGAACAGTCGGACTGGCAGAGTCGTACAGAAGTGGGTCAGTTGGAATGGGAAAACGGCATACGGTAGTCTTCCAAAGAGGCAATATTTTATCGAAATGATATTCAAACCTCCCAGTGCAGAAATACAGCCCAAGTACTGGCGCCATTTGAAGTAAAGCGTAATATTTGTCTTTGAAATACGTTTATCAGAGAAAGAACAGCACTCTACAGTAATGTCCAACTTCCTGGATTATGAGCCTTGAACACAAAGAACTGTATTTGTTTTTATTTTACGCCAAAGTGTTGGCAATGGCGGCCTATCTTTTCTTATTTGTTGAAGCATTGATATAAAAATACTATGCCATTAGAAGCATGAAGCTGAGTGTTTGGTGCCAGAAAACGCTTTGCTATTTCTCTCTCTAGATTTATGGAGTCGCTTTTTTTTTCTCTCCCCCCTCTCCTTCAGTATAATTTCTGTTGAGCCGCATCTGGAAGTATTTATTTCAGTGCCATGTAATCCATCTCGTGGCGCAGTAAACAGACTGGCTATTATTTTTTGAATAAAGTCTCATCTTCAGGCTTCGAGAGAGCGGAGTGCTGCCTGCGAGTCCTCCTGGCTGTTTCAGATGCTATTGATTTACGTTGGGTTTTTCCACATGCTGACCCCCAAATCCCACTTCACAGCGAGGTGGTGTACAGTACGGCCCATTAAGTCAGAGTTCTGGGGATGCACTTCCCCGCTGGAGTGTGCTGGATCTGGCTGCGTTTCGACTCCCCAAATAACGGGGCTCCGCAGCACAATAACAACTCTAATCCTTTGCCCAGAACTCTCGAAGGTGCCGCTTTACTCTAAATCACGCCACTTTTAGCATTTCTTCTGTTCAGACTTGAGGATAAAGCTCAAATTCTGATTATAATAGCGCTGTTTACAACATACCCTCATTGGGTATTTCCAAAAGAAATTAAGCAATATAATTTATTACTATTGGGTTTTATGATGCCATCACTTATGTTTACTGATTGTGGCTATGCCATGACTTGGATCAGGGATTCCCAAACTTTGCTTGGTCAGCTGAACCCTTTGACCTCATATATTTACTAGAAATAATCTACAGTATATCTGTCTGTCTGTTCTTGATGTTATACACATTATGTTGATGTTATATACATGTTTAAGAAAGAACAGACTGACAGTTGATGTGGAGTAAGTAAATGTACACAGATATATATTTACATACACGTGTGGTGTGTGTGTGTGTGTGTGTGTGTGTGTGTGTGTGTGTGTGTGTGTGTGTGTGTGTGTGTGTGTGTGTGTGTGTGTGTGTGTGTGTGTGTACGTGCGTGTGTGTGTGTGAGTGGGGGAGGGGGGGTGGGTGGCTGCGTGTGTACTTCTGTGGACCAGTTTAGACCATTGGATTGAGGACGAAGTGGGTAAATTAAGGACCTTTTGACCAGTTCTCACTATCTTACGCCTTAGTTTTAGGTTTATTTATTCATTTATTTATTTGTATAAGCTTAAACAAGAAAAACTCTTGATATTTAAATTATTTTTTACCAAAGGGTCCTGGCCAAGACAGGCAGCACACTAGTTAAACATGAAAAATCATTTAAACATGAAAACAAAATAATGAATTACATATATGAAAAATGTATACAATATAATTGAAAACAATTACAGTCAGGTAAACCTGTGACCAAATCATTTAAAGGTCCTGTTTTTCCTTCGTTTTTGAAGCTTTGATTGTGTTTACAGTGTGCAATATAACATGTTCATGTTTCGCGTGTAAAAAAACTCAGTATTTTTCACAAAATGTACTTATCTGTATACCGCTGTTTTCACTGTCCTAAAAACGGGCTGATGACTTCCTTGTTCTATGAAGTCCCTCCTTCAGAAATACGTAACGAGTTCTGATTGTGCCAGCGGTTCCTGTGTTGTGATTCGACAGCAGCTTAGCGCATGTTGCCCGGAAAGGTCACGCCTCTTACCATAACGTGGAGATGCATGCGCTCAGTAGTTATTGTTAACATGGCCAAACAAAGGTGATTTGACTCTGGGATGAAAATAACAGCCTCTCGACGATATGGCGACAAAAACTCTACGCAACTCTTCCTCTTCTCTGTAGGAGCGCAACAAGACCACGCCCCCTTTTTTTGTGTATTCCTGTGTGCGGAGGTTAGTCAAATAACTGTTCTAGTGACGTCATTAAAGCAGGATGTAGACGGATGTAGTCCAAACCGGCCGTTCGCTCTATGCTTTGAAAGGGGACTTCTGTTAAATAAAATATCTCGCTTGGCATTGAACTTTGAGCTTTATAATTTTACAGGTATTGTTTATGCTCTAACAGCAACATTACACACTAGCTAAAGTTAAAAAATGGGATCACGAAGAACAGGACCTTTAAAATACTCTTAAATTCATTTAGAGAGACCAACTCTTTAAAGGATAATTTATCTTGTATTCCAATCAGACAGAGCAGCATAACTAAACGCCCTTTTTACCCATATTTGGACTTTCGGATGTTTAAAAGATAATATTCTTGTGAACGAAGACCATAAATCTTTACACCTTTTAATGGTAAAATAAAGGGGAAGCAAAACCAGGATAGTTTTATATATAAAGATGTACCAGTGCTGTGATGGCTTTTGAATTGGTAATAAACCTTAAAGCTCCATGATAAACTGAATACAATGCCTAAACAATGCTTAGGTACCTGCAGATAGATAATATCATAATAATCGAACACTGACAAAAAAGTAGCAGCTACCAATCTCCTCCTTGCTTCAAACGAAAGACATGACTTAACTCTAAAGAAAAAGCCCAATTTCAACTTTAATTTCATTACAAGATGCTGAACATAGGGCCGAATGAGTCATCAATTAAAAATCCCCCAAATATATATTGAGAAACTATTTAAATCACTGAACCTTAGAAAATTGAACATGGACTTGAGAGAGACTTCCTATTTGAAAACATCATTAGTTTCGTTTTAAATCCCTCAATGTATGCTGAACTTCAGTACATTAAAACGTATTGAAGATCATTCAGGGCCTTATCTAGTGTTGTTGCAGAGGAATAAATCACCATATCGTCAGCATATAAATTAAAATATGAATGTCTAATGTTAATCCCAATATTATGAATATATAAAATAAATAAGAGTGGTCCAAGGACCGATACCTGTGGTACGCCTTTCGTCACAATCAAGGTTTCCAAAGGGATCCCACCCCCAATATATATACATAGAGTTATACCCGATAAATAGTTCACAAATCATCCAACAGCTTTCACTGATAAACCTACACTGATAAGCCTCTGCTTCAGTATTTCATGATTTAAAATATCAAAAGCGTTAGATAATGTGATTAAAATAGAGTGACGCAGCGTTTCTTAGTTAAACCATTAGGTCATTTAATACTTTTAAATTCGCTTTGTTTGTACTATATTTTTTCCTCAAACCTTATTTGAGGAGAAACTCTTTTAATTGATCTTTCACAGTTGATTCCAAAACCTTAATTAAAATAGACAATTTGTAGATAGTCCTGTGGTTATTTAGTACAGTTGGATCACCCCTTTGAATAATGGCAGACCATAAGCTGTTAACATAAGCAGCTATCTCCAGATAGAAGATTTCATTCGTAGATAAAGAAAGAATAAAAAGATATGTTAATGGTGGAGCAATGAAATCAACTGCCAACTTCAAAAAAATATGAAATATATTAACCAAATAAATAAATATTAACTTCTAAAACTGTCACTGGACTAAAGTCAGATACTTGATCTGCCTTAAAATGACTTTCATCAGAATAAACATTTAAAGAGTTGTCAAGGGTCAAATTATTAGATGTTTAGGGTTAGGGAAGGGAAGGGTTGGGGTTAGGCAGTTGTAATAAGGCACTTGTGATGGTCAAGGTTGTAGGGTCCTCAAAAAGAGAAATTGTGTGTTTGTAAAAAAAAAAATATATATATATATATATATATATCACTATTTTTATTTGACATAAAAGTTGGATGGCGGAAGATTATATATAATTATTGTTCATTTATATATTAATAATATATTTTTGATTTGTGTTAAATTAGAACCCTACTAGTAATCGGCATCCACACCATCCTGCTCATTCTACCCATGAAACCTGGACCTGATGATTTTACAGACACAGATACGCTCGAGAGAGAGAGCGGGTAGACGGTCTGAAATTCGTTATTGCATTAAAACCCACACTTAGCCTTGTCTATTTTCCCAAGCCCTCTGGATTTCAGATCGAAGGCGTTTGAAGGAGGTTCTGACCCGGGACGACTGTACATTGATACAGTTGAACTTGCAGGCAGACTTGAGCGCTGGCAGTCTGACGGTGGGGAAGTCCCGGTCATACGCCATCTCGTACGGACCGCAGCCTTGATCCAATTCAGTCGGCTCCAAGCAGACAGGACCACTGCGCGTATCCCTGTCCTCTCCCTCCTCCCGGAGCTCTCGGCGCCGGCACACACTCACACCAGAGCTCGCACACATTCCCACATCTGTCTTATGCTGCTCATGAATATGCACGAGCAGGAGTTACACTTATGGTAACGTCTCATTACGGTCAGCGAAATGCACAATCATGCAGCTTTCTGCTATCTTGTCTTTACATGCCTCTCAGACCTTTCATTCACACGTTTGTAAAAGGTTAGTCCGCCCAAAAATGAAAGTCCTGTCATTCATCATCATTTACACACCCTCATATTGTTCCAAGGTGTAAAATAGAGCCAACGATATCTTTGTTTTAGGAAAAGAGCAAAGTCATTTGTTGGAAAATCGTGCCTTTTCAACTCTCAAATCCCTTTTGCTCTCACTTTCAAGTTTAAAAATACAAAAGTGTGAATGAGATTTAAGAGCTAAGCTGTTGGGAAATTTTCAACAGCCTTTTCCTCGCAACGCTATCGTTTAATTTTAGAGGACATAAAATATAGCGTACAATTTGCATGGCTGTGTTATTTTCTTTCAGAATCATCATTGGCTGGTAGAAACTTAAAAACTGTTGGTCAAATTATTAGATGTTTAATGTTAGGGTTAGGGAAGGGTTGGGGTTAGGCACTAATAAGGCACTTGTGATGGTCAAGGTTATAAAACATTGAATAATTTGAAGTGATGTTACATCATTAAGGACTAGCATGAACTAACGTTGGACTTTAGGGGAAGCATTTAAATAATTCTATGAATGAACTTAAAAAATGCAGAATTAATTGAATCTTATTGTGGATCGTTTCAAACAGAAACTTTCTGCATTTGTAAAAATCGGATCGTAAGCCTATGAATTGTGAATCGAATCGATTCACTGTCTACCCAAAGATTCACAGCCCTAGTTCCACAGAAGAAAGTGTTCATACAGTTTGGAGCGACATTGTTGTGAGTAAATGACGAGAGACCTTTCGTTTTTGGGGTGAACTATCCCTGTCTTTTTCTCGTCCAGTCTTTGGGGTGAAGTTCCTTGCCCAGGCTTAGTCTGTGACAGATCTTTGTTTTTCTTTGCTGGTATTTATGTTCTTTTTGTACCGAAGTGTTTAAATGTATTCCTGAACCTTTTGTCTAATGTGTATCTTGGCCTGCGAACCTTGTGTAAAAATGACAAGAAGCGAACTATTGGAGGTGTTGGAGGCTGAAATATGCACCCACTCAGTTTTATGGTGCGTGCGATGGACTCGGTTTTTGTTTATTGACACTAACAATGTTTCTGTGTTCGTCAAACCGGCCAGGCACCGTAAAACAATGACTGTCTGAAACGGTCACACACGAGACCCGTGGCACATTGTTTATGACACGCGGTAAACAATGCCTGATGGCCACCATTTTTATATTTGGCATAAAAATGAGAGGAACACAGAATGATATTCTAGCTAATGAGTTGCATATGCGAGTTCTCAGTGCAGGACTGATAATTGGAGTGTCATCTCTCAGCGGAGAGGAGACAGTTTGTCTCTCACATTTACGCGTCCGCCTGAGACTCGACGGCCAACGAGAGGACACCGCGGCGCTGATCAAAGATAAACCTCCTCTCTCCAGGGGTCATCCTTCTTTTTTCTGCACAATCCTGGCAGAGATGCAGCTTAACAGGCTAGAAAAGAGAAGTGCAAACAGTTTCCTTCCTCACGCAAACAAGACGACCAAAGAAGCTTCTCTTTCAACTTGGCTCGGTTTTTGCCTGCCAAAGCGGCCGAAGCACTGGAGAGTTCTTTTATGAGTTGAGCTGCTCTCTCCCTGTAATGGCGATTCAATCACGCTGTGTTTAATATTAGAGTAATTCACCTCTTTATAACTAATGTGTGTGTGTGTGTGTGTATATATATATACCAAATATATATATATATATATATATATACTGCATGTATACACATATATTCATTTTCTTGTCCTTTTTGGTCCCCATGAGAAAAACTGCTTAAATATAATGAGTGATGTTTTTTTTTTTGAAAATGTAAAAATGCAGAAAGTTTTGTGTGATGGGTAGAGTTAAGAAGGTAGAATACAGTTTATACAGTATCATTATGTCTATGGAAATTCCCCATAAAACATGAAAGCACAACGTGTTTCCAGTGCACACATATAATTATAACAAGACACATAGTAACATTTAAGAAAAACATGAATAAGTGGAACTAATAGTTATTATCTCCAAACTTTTTAATTAATGGGACTAAAAATTATTATTATCAATGTTGATAACAAATTTTTGCATTTGTGGTAAGATTAAAAAAGAGAAGAGAAATTAATTATATTATTCAGCAATGATGCAATAATTGACAATAAAAAATGTTTTTTTTTATAATGTTACAAAAGATTTCTATTTAATAAATGCTTAAATACATTTACTAAATAAATGTAATAAATACTGTTCATTGAACTCTCTATTCATCAAAGAATTCTGAAAAAAGTATCACCATTTCCACAAAAATGTTAAACAGCACAAATATTAATAAGATATGTTTCTTGAGCATCAAATCCTCATATTAGAATGATTTCTGAAGGATCATGTGACACTGAAGACTCGAGTAAAGATGCAGAAAATTCAGCTTTGATCACAGGAATACATTACATTTTAATATAAACTCAAATAGAAAACAGTTCTTTAAATTTGTATTAATATTTTGCAATATTACTTTATTACGCCTCCTTAATATTTATTTTTACTGTATTTTTGATTAAATAAATGCAGCCTTGGTGAGCAGAAGAGACTTTTTTCAAAAACATACAAAATTTTAATTGCAACTTTTGAATAGGTTTATTTATATATTATTTAATGTGTATATACTTTATCGGTTTATATCAGTACAATAGGTAATTTCTCCCGCTGCGAGTAAATCATTATATTTTTTTTTTATTCTGTGACAGTGGGCTGTCTGTAATGATACATTGTAAATAAATAAAAAAGCAATTAATGTGTGTGTGTGACCCCTTTGACCGTTGTGTACACAAGTCCAATCCTAGAGCAAATAATCTTGCTCATGAATATAAAATCCACACTGTTATTTCTCTTTAGATATTGTGTCAGGCTCACACGGTTGGAGAAAATCATTAATTCACATCATGCCACCAATGCAAATTTAACAGCTTGCGCGGATAACCGCCAACATGTGTTGACCATTCATTCACAGAAGTGAAGGACACGAGCGCGCGTCCAATAAAGCCTTCCAGACCCCTGCCAGCCTTCCGTATCCACCGATCCCAGATTTCTGATCCATACGCCATGGGTGTCAGCAGAGCCCGTAATATATATCCAGGCAATAAAAGCAGCGAGGGTCAGTTGCTGGGCTACTGGAATGCGTTTTTACAGCGGCGCTTCTGTACGAGGACTCTGAAACCGCACGCTCTCTTCCTTCTTGTACTGTCAGCAGGCGATATTTCATCAGAAAGCCTCTCTCCACACAGATGCTTCCTCTGCCCATGTTGCAGATATTTTCTCCGTGAGTTGTTCTTGGACCCCGTGGGCAGAGGTGCCACCCACTGCCAAGGCCACGGGCCTGGATGAGCCCGGCCTGAACCCGGAGACCTCCGCGGAGTGTTTCCATAAGGGGGGAGCGCAGGTCTTACTTAGCACTATTTATCTGCAAAAATGGAGATTTATGAATGGTCGAGCAGAGGCAGTTTGAGGCGGAATGTTTCGCCCGCGTTTGAGTTAGCCCTGTGTTTATATATTGCAGTTAATGGAATTTAAAGAGGACAGAATGAGATCAGAAGCGCTCTTTTATTCTGCCTCCCTTTCATCAGTGTCCTTTTCAATTTGACTCCGTCATTTATATTTGCTCTTTGCACCGCACCGTTTCCCAGCTTGAATAAGTTGCAGGTGCTAAAACGCATTGTGCAAGTGTGTTTGGGGAATTCACTCCTTGATTTCCTCTTTCACAGCATAATTTCTGTTCACAGAAACAGATGTGACTTTTTAGGTGGGTTAAAAAGTTGTGAGATATCTTCCTCAACAGAAATTCAGTCGGATTCAGCACAAAAATGCCACTAAAAGTCCCCGGCTGTTTCAGTTTGAGTGTTGTTAAATGTGGGGCTAATATAATGGGATATTTGACTGACCTAAAATCAGCTCTGAAAACACTGAAACATGAAGAAAACACTCCTAAGACTTGAAACTGCAGTTTACTCTGACATTAGACAGTATGGAGTGCTTTAATCAAGCAACGGAAATGGCAAAATATATATTTAAAAAAATATATATAAAAAAAAAATATATATATATATATATATCATGGCTTTTTTCTAAATTTGTACAATCAGGGCTTTTTATGATAAAAAAAAAATTCCATGTTTAATAAGTTTCTGGTCTCTATGTTAGATGAAATAGCTGTTTCGAAATGTATTTATACATTTATATATACAGTCAAAGCAAAAAAAAAATCCGGCAACGGATATAATTTGGGATTTATGTTTTTACTATGGGTTCAGGACACTATAGTTAATATGTGTAAGTGAGGATAGCAAAATAAATTAAACTGTGACATATTATACGGGAAAATTAAGACTACAAGTAAAATGTATAAAAATTTGGGACCAAAATTTATTCAGACACTTATTCAGACACCTGACAATATTTTACTTAAGCATTTTTTTTTTGCTTAATTGTTAATGCGACCGTTTTACACCACAGACTGAACTAAATTAAGCATTGCTTGGTAATTTGTTGACCTGAAAAGTTATTATCTAATTGTATACTTAAATTTATCAGCTGACAGATATTCAACCTAACTCATGAGTGAGACAGTCTAACAGAAGAATGGCCAAAACCAGTGAAATATCAACTGATTTGATAACTCTTGTTAACTTTTAAGTTATTGTCATATTTTAATACCATTTTCTATAGCGAATAACAACATATAGTGGTGTGTGTGTGTGTGTGTGTGTGTGTGTGTGTGTGTGTGTGTGTGTGTGTGTGTGTGTGTGTGTGTGTGTGTGTGTGTGTGTGTGTGTGTGTGTGTGTGTGTGTGTGTGTGTGTGTGTGTGTGTGTGTGTGTGTGTGTGTGTGTGTGTGTGTGTGTGTGTGTGTGTGTGTGTGTGTGTGTGTGTGTGTGTGTGTGTGTGTGTGTGTGTGTGTGTGTGTGTGTGTGAGTGTCTGTGTCTGTATGCGCGTGTGTATAAATATTTTTTTTCTTTTCTTTTTAAATTTAGATTTTATGGACTTTTTTCTTTTCTTTTCTATTTACTGGTAACAGCCATAATTGTTCATAGTTGTAATTTATTTCGTTTGTTTTAATGCAGTTTGAGAAATATTTGAGAAAAACCAATAACTGCATATGTTTGGTTAAAATTTTAACAAATACATTTCTCAAATACAGATCATTTCAGACACTGTACGAGTCGAATTTGTGCTGTTTTCCATTCGCAAAGTAAATAAATAATTCTCAGAGGGGAGGACAGGGCTTGAGCCGCTGCGACAGGACTCATGTGCAGACGTCAGGATGAAAATATATTCCATACAGGAAGGAACTCTTCCCTGAGATATATCTCCATTGCTTCCCCTTGAAACATGCACATTATATACATATATCAGGGTGGATTTCATGGCTATTTATTTTTCAGGATCTTTAGGGAACTCCTCTTGGTCAGCTTCCTTGAGGATGTGTATTTTTATGTTGGAAAATAAGCCTGGGATGTTGTGCAAGGCCGAATGTAACTGAGAATTCCGCCATGCTGGAAAAATCCAGCTTTTAATAAAGCGCCATTCATTCTCGATCCGTCAAGCTGAGTGAAACCGAATTCACTGAAACTTAAATCGATCAGTTCAGTGAGCCAAAACTTGTGTATTTCATTCAAACATTTGCAGTTTGAAATGCTTGTTCATATATGTTATGTTTTAAATGGTTATCACGGCATTGTCGATGTATCAAGTTCAATTTGAATGCAGTTTTTCCCACATCCAGTGTAACAGATACAGGTGTAAACGCAGAAGCGGATTCTTGACCGGAGGATCGCATGTTCTCCTGATTAGCAATCCGCTTCCCAGTGTGCTGATCCGAGATAATGACCCGGAGAAACAGAAGTCGCGAGCAAATCAAGCCTCGACCTTTGAGCTTTGATATGCGGGAATCTCGCTTTATAAGTTCCAGGTTGTCCGATGTGGAGAGCTTTCACAATATCCCATCTCTTTTTTTTTTTTTTTTCGAGTCAGTTCATGTTTCTAGGCCTGTATCTAGTTTGAGTCGTCTGTTTTCCTCTACCGTCTGGGACCCGTCTCCATTTCGCTTTTGTGTCCCGTTAAAATGCCAGCCAAATGAAGAGAGTACGAATGCGAAAACACACGCATCCGAAAAAACAAATTGTATCGCATGGAGGACGAGGCCAAACAGCACAACATCTGGTTTGAGTTCTCCTTTTCTTTTATGACGAGGAAATTAAATGACATATATAATAATCTGCCACCCAGACTGGGTTTGGATTCTGTCGGCTCCTTCCTTTTTTTACCCACAATGCAGCTGTGTGCGCTGTATTGTCCTGTTCTTGCGATGGTTTCTCCCTGTGGTTGAATAATCATAATTAATAGTGCTATAACCGACTGTCAGAGGAGTTTGCCGTGTTGAGTTCATGAAGACTCTTGTTATTTTTATATGTTGCCCGTGACTGCGTCCGCCTTTCACCCCGGGGTTGTGGTGATCTGATGGTTTCGTTCATAAAATACAGATCTCTGTTGGCAGAAACATGTCTTAAATAATTAAAATGATGTTTGTGTGTGACCGCTTGTTACCATCCAACCAAGTGCTTATGGTAACTCGAATGACAGATGATGTTAAACATTAAACGCCTCATATGAACTAACTGAGAACATCACATTCATGTTGGTTTATACCGTTTTTTTAACAAAGGTTTGTTTGAATGTCTCTAAAAAAGACATGGTTATCCAAATAAAAGAAATCCTTCATTTAGAAGTAAACATATATATTTGTTAGGGCTGTGCAATGATTAATCGCGATTAATCGCATCCAAAATAAAAGTGTGTTTACATAATATATGTGTGTGTACTGAGTATATAAATACACACACATGCATGTATATAATAAGAAATATTTTTATGTGTATATATATATATATATATATATATATATATATATATAAATATTTATATTCTATAGAACATTTTTCGTGTGTGTGTGTGTGTGTGTGTGTGTGTGTGTGTGTGTGTGTGTGTGTGTGTGTGTGTGTGTGTGTGTGTGTGTGTGTGTGTGTGTGTGTGTGTGTGTGTGTGTGTGTGTGTGTGTGTGTGTG
This sequence comes from Phoxinus phoxinus, assembly GCF_949152265.1. Taxonomy (NCBI): domain Eukaryota; kingdom Metazoa; phylum Chordata; class Actinopteri; order Cypriniformes; family Leuciscidae; genus Phoxinus; species Phoxinus phoxinus. The sequence continues at coordinate 9,234,972 of NC_136888.1, read as the reverse complement.
TGTGTGTGTGTGTGTGTGTGTGTGTGTGTGTGTGTGTGTGTGTGTGTGTGTGTGTGTGTGTGTGTGTGTGTGTGTGTGTGTGTGTGTGTGTGTGTGTGTGTGTGTGTGTGTGTGTGTGTGTGTGTGTGTGTGTGTGTGTGTGTGTGTGTGTGTACACAATATAATTGTACACAGTACACACATATATTATGTAAACACAAACTAATATTTTTTAATGAGATAATATTAAAAATGGTCATGGTCATCATGAGCAATTTATTGTTTAACCATGTCTTGTATTTTGTATAATTGAATAGAATTATAATAGATAAATCAACACAAAAGAAATGAAGCCCATTGACCCATATAGTACTTTTGCCGTCCTTCACAACCAATTTTCTGCAAAATACACTGTCGTTCAAAAGCTTGGAGTCAGTAAGATTTTTTTATTTTATTTTTATAATTGAATGCTTTTATTTAGCAAAGACACATTCAATCGAGTGATAAAAAAGTGACAGCAAAGGCATTTTTAATGTTACAATATATTTATATTTCAAATAAATGCTTTTTTTGTCCTGGAAATAGTTTTTTTATTACAGTTTCCACAAAAATATTAAGCAACACAACTGTTTTCAGCATTGAAAATAATAAAAATGTTTCCTGAGCAGCAAATCAGCATATTATAATGATTTCTGAAAGATCATGTGAGTAATGATGCTGAAAATTCAACATTACTGCATTTTTGATCAAATAAATCAGCCTTGGTGCGCATAAAAGATTTCTTTCAAAAACATCCCCAAATGTATTTATTTTTTAAATCCCAAACCTTTGAATGATAGTGTATATTTCTACATGATTATTTTAATATTTCAGTCTCTTTTAAACATTCAGGCCAAAATATTTAAATCATAAAACATATTTGCAACCTAGTTGTTATACAGTTCCGAAATAAAATATGTGAACCATATAACAACTACTTTGCAGTTCTGTGGACCCTCACAATTACACCCCTGTGACAGTTTTAAAGTCAAGCCTTCAACAGATCAGAATGCCGTTTCCGCAAATAGATTCATAAACCACTTGTTAACCACATTTGTTTTGTATCTGCGTTTCTAATAGACGAGGACGGTGTCTCGTAACCCGCAGAACCAGAAATACTTCGATTAAACATTAAAGAGAAAAAACGGGCTGCACATTCCAGCCCGTGTCGTCTACGAAACCGGAAAACAAGAGCTCTGTGGAACTCCGGGATAATTCATAACACATTTCCTTTTCTCTGCTGTTCCCCGACAGAGTGCCTACCGCAGGAACGGGATGACTTTCCTGGCCTGCTGACGTGAAGAACGAGGAGCGAGTGTGTGTGTGTGTTTGCAGGGTCGTTTAGATGGGAAACACTGTGGACTGGCAGGAATCTGGATCTGGATTGGACGTGTTATGTTTTGTTTGTGTTCATGTAAACTCTAGCAGTGAAAGTGTTCTCTTTTGTAAACGGGTTTAATTTTTTTTATTTTTTTATTTTTTTGGTTATAAAAAATATTTCATGTTTTTTTTGTTTTTTTTTAAGATGATGTGTAGAAGCTCAGGAAGTTCCGTTCCTGAATTGTCTTTCTTCATCTGGAATGTTGGATAAGGAAACCCATCATCAATGATGCTGTAAAACTTTATTTTTCAAGTGTAATATCTTGCTTTTGTATTCATCTTTGTTTGGATTTAGAGGTTCCAAATTCCCTTCAAATAAAGTATGGTCTGTGTTTAAACTTTTATGTATTTACTTTTATAGATTTTTTATTTTTTAGAACAAAACCATGGTGAAAACCATGTTTTGTTTGTTTGTCAAGAAGAAAAAAGAACGTTTAATAATTCCTATTTCAGTCTATTAGCTGATAGATCACTTTATCACAAAAAAGCGAGATATACAGTCATGGTCAGAATTAATGGCACCCCTGGTAAATATGATTAAAACTGGCTGTAAAAAATAAATCTGCATTGTTTATCCTTTTGATCTTTCATTCAAAAAATTGCCAAAATTCTAACCTTTCATTGAAGCAAGAGAATTGAAAGTGGGGCTAAATCACATTATGAAATAAATGTTTTTCTCCAAAACACGTCGGCCATAATTATTGGCACCCTTTATTAAATACTTTTTGCAACCTCCTTTTGCCAAGATAATAGCTCTGAGTTTTCTCCTATAATGCCTGATGAGTTTGGAGAACACCTGACCAGAGATCAGAGACCATTCCTCCACACAGAATCTCTCCAGATCCTGCAGATTCCCAGATCCATGTTGGTGCTGCTTCTCTTCAGTTCAGCCCACTCATTTTCTATAGGGTTCAGGGCAGGGACTGGGATGGCCATTGCAGATCTTGGTTTTGTGCTCAGTGACCCATTTTTGTTTAGATTTTGATATTTGTTTTTGGATCACTGTCCTGTTGGAAGATCCAAACATGGCCCGTTTTAAGATTTCTAGCCCCGGCTGTTAGGTTTAGATTTGTTGGTATTTGATCCAATACATGATGCCATGTATCTGAACAAGATGTCCAGGACCTCTGCTGTATATTTAATGCTCTGGGCCTAATTTTCTGCCAGAGTATTTCATTTTAAGATGGGTTTGGTGCACACAGGGATAAAAAAAGTACCCCATGTGTAAAATGAAATACTCTGGCAGAAAATTAGGCCCAGAGCATTAAATATACAGCAGAGGTCCTGGACATCTTGTTCAGATACATGGCATCATGTATTGGATCAAATACCAACAGATAAAAAATCGAAACCTAACAGACTGTGCCTAACAGACTGTGATTTAGCCCCACTTTCAATTCTCTTGCTTCAATGAAAGGTTAGAATTTTGGCAATTTTTTTAATGAAAGATCAAAAGGATAAACAATGCAGATTTATTTTTTACAGCCAGTTTTGATCATATTTACCAGGGGTGCCATTAATTCTGACCATGACTGTATATATATATATATATATATATATATATATATATATATATATATATATATATCATATATAGTTTTTATTTTTTGTGATTAAGTATTATAAATTCCTAATGTGATAGTAAGATGTTATAAATTATTTTATAAATAATAATTATATATAGTTTTTTTTTTATTTTTATTTTTTTTATATTTTTTATAAATTATATCTCTCATTTTCTACAAGAAAAATTAATGGTATTCAATTGTTTTCTAACCCACACACACACACACTATTATATACTTTTTTTTTTAAAGAAGTCTTTCCTGATCACCAAGGCTGCATTTATTTGATCCAAAATACAAAGAAATACCTTTGAAACATTAAAACAAATCTTTAAAAACATTAAAAAATCTTGCCAATCTAAACCTTTTGAACGGTATTCTGAGATAGATAGATAGATAGATAGATAGATAGATAGATAGATAGATAGATAGATAGATAGATAGATAGATAGATAGATAGATAGATAGATAGATAGATAGATAGATAGATAGATTTGGTTTCTTTTTTTATTTTAGTAAGTAATTTTGAAGATGCCAGCTTCAGGTGGGCGTCACATGTTGCCCTGCATCAACTGGAGAACATCAGAGCTCCAGCTTCTTAGAAGACCACAACATAAATAAAGCACTCGAGCACATGACCTAATTTTCCAGCAGTTCCTCGAGTGAGACGCACTGACTTTGAGCTTTACCCAGCATAGGTATCAAATAAACACCAGTCATATTGTTTCTTTCTCCAGTTCCCGCTGACAGTTATGAACGAGCGGACTGCAGATTACTGTCGTGACCTCAGGGGTCAGTGTCCCGCCACGGGTTTGCGTTGTGTTTGATGGTAATGCCCTCTGGGGGATCACAGCTGTTCTGTTCACCAGAAAACTGATCTAATCACATGGCCCATTGGAAAGGGTTTGCCTATCTGAGGATTGTCAGCTTCTCTTAGCCTTGATTTGTGCACAGACTGCTTTTTTCTTCAGAATGTCTTGCTGCATAGTGCCTACAGCGGGTTTTGAAAGAAACTAGTATGCATTGCATTGTGTATTATGTGTATATAATCGTTTGTGGTGCTAAATAATATGCAGTGCCGCATGTCATGCTATAGCAATGCATCCCAGCATGCAATACTTGACCTTCCATGTGCAATGTGACAAATGATGACTCGCTTCATTAAGCATGCAATGTGACGAGGCCATGTGACAACAATGCATCAAAGTACTAGTTTTAAAGTGTATTGTTTATTGCATATTAGTGGTGTGATGATTTATTATGTTCATTTTCTTGATGCATCGATTTAAAATCCAATGCAACTATATCAATCTTATTTATGACTTTTACAATTGTTGAGTGTGTTTTTCAATTGGCCTAAAATGCATACAGTAAATTCATTTATACAGTAATATTGAAATATACCATGGTATTACTTTTAAGGAAATCATTTGTCAGCTTTACCATATTTAAATTGTAATATATGTCAATATTTTAAATGAGCTATTTTTGCATAAAGATTAGAAGTATTTTAATTATTTTTAAAATTACTTTTAAGAAGAGTGACTCAAATTGTTTATGAATTGAACATGTTTTCAATTTGACATTATATATATATATATATATAATGATTTTAAATTATTAATTAGCATTTTATTGCATGACATAAGTGTTTGATCACCTACCAACCAGTAAGAATTCCAGCTCTCACCTGTTAGCTTTTCTTTAAGAAGCCCTCCTGTTCTCCACTCATGGCCTGTATTAACTGCACCAGTTTGAACTCGTTACCTGTATAAAAGACACCTGTCCACACACTCAATCAAACAGACTCCAACCTCTCCACAATGGCCAAGACCAGAGAGCTGTGTAAGGACATCAGGGATAAAATTGTAGACCTGCACAAGGCTGGGATGGGCTACAGGACAATAGGCTAGCAGCTTGGTGAGAAGGCAATAACTGTTGGCGCAATTATTAGAAAATGGAAGAAGTTCAAGATCACGGTCAATCTCCCTCGGTCTGGGGCACCATGCAAGATCTCACCTCGTGGGGCATCAATGATCATGAGGAAGGTGAGGGATCAGCCCAGAACTACACGGCAGGACATGGTCAATGACCTGAAGAGAGCTGGGACCACAGTCTCAAAGAAAACCATTAGTAACACACTACGTCGTCATGGATTACAATCCTGCAGCGCACGCAAGGTCCCCCTGCTCAAGCCAGCGCATGTCCAGGCCCGTCTGAAGTTTGCCAATGACCATCTGGATGATCCAGAGGAGGAATGGGAGAAGGTCATGTGGTCTGATGAGACAAAAATAGAGCTTTTTTGGGGGGTCTAAACTCCACTCGCCGTGTTTGGAGGAAGAAGAAGGATGAGTACAACCTCAAGAACACCATCCCAACCATGAAGCATGGAGGTGGAAACATCATTATTTGGGGATGCTTTTCTGCAAAGGGGACAGGGCGACTGCACCGTGTTGAGGGGAGGATGGATGGGGCCATGTATCGCGAGATCTTGGCCAACAACCTCCTTCCCTCAGTAAGAGCATTGAAGATGGGTCGTAGCTGGGCCTTCCAGCATGACAATGACCCGAAACACACAGCCAGGGCAACTGAGTGGCTCCGTAAGAAGCATCTCAAGGTCCTGGAGTGGCCAGGCCAGTCTCCAGACCTGAACCCAATAGAACATCTTTGGAGGGAGCTGAAAGTCCGTATTGCCCAGCGATAGCCCCGAAACCTGAAGGATCTGGAGAAGGTCTGTATGGAGGAGTGGGCCAAAATCCCCAGTGTGTGCAAACCTGGACAATAACTACAGGGAACCTATGATCTCTGTAATGGCAAACAAAGGTCTCTGTACCAAATATTAAGGTCTGTTTTTCTGATGTATCAAACACTTATGTCATGCAATAAAATGCAAATTATTACTTAAAAATCATACAATGTGATTTTCTGGATTGGATTTTAGATTCCGTCACTCACAGTTGAAGACCAATGATAAAAATTACAGACTTCTACATGCTTTGTAAGTGGGAAAACCTGCAAAATCGGCAGTGTATCAAATACTTGTTCTCCCCACTGTATAGTCTATGTGTTTCACTATGTGTGTGTATATATATATAGTTTCACTGTGAATCCATTTATTTGATTCATTCCATTCATTAATTTATTTTAAATGTATTTTGTATTATCCTATTGAAGTAGGCAGTAGTATTCTAGTATTCCACAGTGAACATACGGTAGTCATAGGCAATACAAGAAGTTGCTGGTTTGACTTATACAGGCCTGTTAACTCATCTGTCATCGACTCTGCTTTAGTTTAATCCAGTTTGATGTCTCGATGTATTGACCTGTTGCGTTTAAGCAGATAATACTGATGTCCCGTCCCAAATGCCTTTAATGTGTGCACACTTTTCTGTCAGCACCTTATAAACGTCCCACGGTAAAATCCTCTATGATATTTCAAGGTGTTCGCCGTCAGCTCGACGTATTGATGTGTAGATCCTCGTAAATTCGGCCATGTGAAATCCCAGAGCTTTTCTCACAGGAGATGGACAGAGATTTATGGGAGCTGAAGCGATCTGACAGCCTGCTTTTTATTTCATTTTATTATTCACATACTCGCTCACGTCTGCTGACTGAGTTACCGCTCCTCCACTTCCAGGAACATCCCGACTCCAGGATCCGGTCCTGTCTGTTTACATCTATATGTTCTGTTTAGCTTGTCATGTCTTCATTTGAGATGGGACATTTTTATAATAGGACTATATAAGACTACACTCTAAAAAATGCTGGGTTGTTTCAACCCAAATATGGGTCAAATATGGACAAACCCAGCCGTTGGGTTAAATTTGTTTAATTAAAAATGTTAACCCAACGGTTGGGTTTGTCCATATTTGACCCAAAATTGGGTTAAAACAACCCATAATTTTTTTAGAGTGTAGTCTTCAATTGTGACAGGTCTACAATTTAATGCAGAAATGCCATTTTTAACATGGTTTTATTCACACAATGCGCCTAGATCAAAGTTCAATATATTAACAAAATATATAATATTAATCAATATCAATAGCTATTGACACGTTTGACACATTGCAGGTTCTTATAGGGTTAATGCACTTAAAATAATTTCCCATTCCCCTTATTATTAGTCTAATAGGCTAGTAGTGGATCTAGTAGTGACAACCACAATATGTTGCAAGACACCAATGTTCAATAGTTAGTTTATTATAAATATTATTTGTTCTATTATTATTATTATTATTACTACTACTACTACACTCTAAAAAAAGCTGGGTTGTTTCAACCCAATTTTGGGTCAAATATGGACAAACCCAAACGTTGGGTTAAAAATGTAATTTAAAAATTTAACCCAACGGCTGGGTTTGTCCATATTTGACCCAAAATTGGGTTGAAACAACCCAGCATTTTTTAGAGTGTACTATTATTTAATAATGATGATGATGATCATGATGATTATATAATAATGAAGATGATTATGCCTAAGATTGATTGATTACTTTTATGTAAACAACTACAAGACACCAAATGATTTATGGAACATATGTGACTTTTAACACGTTAAGCAGTTTTTAGTAAGTTACTGGCCGCATGCTTTTACTCAGGCGAAATAAAATGACTGTAACAAGCCTCCTGTGGATTACTGTTTTATTAGAGCAATTTGTCCCCACTTGTGGCACTGAAATCTCCTTTTTGGTTCAGTCCTCTTTTTTTAACCATGAAAGCACCTGTTCCCCAGCAGTGTGTGCTCTCGCTGTGACCCCGGACCCCTGGCGGGCCGAACCCCACGGGTGCGTCCTGTCACAGCGTGTGCTTCCACGGGCCGGATACGGGGCTCGTCAGGTCATCGCTGCTGTGAGTTACAGGACACCGGAGTCTGCTTCTGTAATGCCATGATTCTCATTCCAGATCGCCGAGAAAGCCGTACAATAGTGCAGACAGTCAGATTATTGCAAATAATCAGCTATAATGTTACTGTGAATGTTTTGTTTACAGTCAAGCTTAATGAATGTGAAAAATACATTAAGAAAATATTAAAAACTTTTTAAGTGAGTTTTGCACGTGCAAGCAACACTTCTTAAGAAAATGTATAATCTAATCTAGTATTTGTGGTGTCTGTGATTGCAATAATTTAAGATAACATCTGATTATGATATAAATATAGTGTTTGTTATAATGCATTATATACAGGCTTCACAGAACATTAAAGATGTAATGAGTTTAGTGTTGTAATGCAATCTTTTCAGGAAGCTCCACTGGAGAATTTAGACTGAAGAAATATTGCTTGTTTATGAATATGAAATCATAAGCACCTGCTTTACATCATGTTCCCCCGTTCCCAAATTACTTTTCTTCTGTAAACCTTTCAGCCATTCAAGCAGATCCTTTTTATCCCGAACCTGAAGCGTTTATGGTTATCAACCGCAAGTAAAGCGAAGTTGTTCAAGCTCAATAAAGCATGGCACCGCTGTATTGTGTGTTTGCAGTGTTCAACAACTGTTTATTATTCATACGCGTCTGCCAGATGTATTATATTAACAGACATTCGGACCTGTTTTCTAGCATCCACACTTTGAGCTTTTACTGTCAAATGTGAATAAACATGAAATTACAGCTGCCATGTTTCATTGGAACGTCAAAGTTAATTTTCGGCCTAGTTATAGTTATGCTTTTAATAATTATGATGCAATAACATGCACGCTGCATCAAGCATTCACGGGAAGTTCTTTTAGAGGCTTTTCCAGCACAGTGGGATCTGGAATGTTTCTCATTGATGCCCATGAGTATTTTAATGTGTTGTACGCGTGAATACAGTTATTTCGGAAAAGTTGCAGGCCTCTCAGAAAGCGTGAACCTGAATGTACATGATCATGGATGAACATGAGCTGTGAGGTTTGTCCCGTGTGAAGGGGAACATGAGCGTTATGTAAACTGTGCAATCTGAGCGCCGCATGCATGTGCACACACAAACGAAGCATTGAGCAGCGCGAGTGATAAAAGACATGCGTCGCTGGATCTCTGTTGGCGTGATGGGTTTAGTGGCAGTGCCCGCGCTCTAATGAGAGCTGACAGACGGGACAGAAAGAAACTGTGAAAATAAACTGCTGCACATGAGAGACGGACAGAAACACAAGCTCTCTGACTCCGGTTCATTTAATCACCTATAATCCCATTAGGATACCTTCATGACCAAACACTGAAAACTGAGGGGATCTGTTTGATATGCATTTTTTATATGATCCTTTGACAGTTTTTCAAACTTTTACTCATTAAATTCAGTGGCTGGAGGTTTATTACACTGCAAAAAAAAAAAAGTTTGTCTTGTCTTATGTTATAAAGATCTAAACATTCCTGTAAGAAAAACGGTAGCCTACTGTAAAAAAATATATATATTTTCATGATTTGTTATCACAACTTTTTATCTTTTGTCAAATCAACTTAGATAACTAATGTGTGAAGATAACATACTATTTTGAGTTTCTGTTTAATAAACAGAAACTTAAAATAGTATGTTATCTTCACACATTATTCTTCATACATCTACATTATTATATCTTGTTCTTCATTGTATTAACTCAAATTTTTAATTACAACAAACTAAAAATTGTAAGGCAACAAGGTAACTTGCTTTTTTAAGTTAAATCAAAATATTTTTTTTACAGTGGTGGTTTACAGCATCATACCGTAAAAATACAATGTGTCACTCTTTTTTTTAAATGAACAACTAAATATCGTTTTGTCAGCTACAGTTTTTGAAAATTTAACAGTATATAGCAGAGAAAAAAAGCTATTTAGCTGTTAATTTCAAAAACAGTAACACAATGTATTTTTACCACTGTAAAAAAAATTGCTGCGATTATTTAGCACAACTTAAAATCCAACATTGTTTCAACTTTAAAAAGTATGTGTTCAAGCTTGACTTAAAATATTAAGTTTAGTTAACTTAAGTTTAGTTTGGTTAAGTTGGATATTTAAGTTATCTCAACAAATTTTAAATAATCGCAGCCACATTTTTTACAGTGTGGCTACCACATCTGGTAGTAGTTTACCGTTATTTTACAGGATTATTTTTTACAGTGTACATTTTTCTGAGAAGGAAAATGACTTGAGATAATAATCTTGTTTTATACACAAATTAATTGTTTATGCTTAAAACAAGAAATACATCTCCCAATGTATTGGGTCAGAAAAAAATAAACTAGTTTTTCCTTTGAATTGCTTATTCTTGTTTTAAGCATAAGCTCGCCTATTTTAAATACCCCCCACCCCCTTTTAAACGCATCTTGTGTGTTTAAAAGGGGGTGGGGGTATTTAAAATAGGCGAGCTTACGTCCCGTTTATCCATTCAGGTCTTATAACCCCAGCTCTGGATACATCTAATAGACATCTGAACAAAATGAATCTGTATCAAAATGAAAATTCTGTCATCATTTACTCAACCTCAAGTTGTTTCAAACCTGTATGAGTTTCTCTCTTCTGTTGAACACAAAAGAAGATATTTTGAAGAATGTCGGTGGCCAGACAGTTGATGGACACCAATGATTAGTGGAAAATTAAAGGAACACTCCGACTTTTTGGGACTTTAGCCTATTCAACTTATCCCCCAGAGTTAGATAAGTCCATACATACCTTTTTCATCTCCGTGCGTGCTATAAGTCTGTTTGACGCACCCACCACTAGCCTAGCTTAGCACAAAGACTGGATGTAAATGGTTGCAGCTAGCATACTAATCCAAATAAGTGACAAAATAACGCAAACATTTTCCTATTTACATGTTGTGATTTGTATAGTCACAGAGTGTACAAAAAACAAAGTCACATGAGACACAGACATATTTTAACCGTATAAATACTGGGAACTATATTCTCTGAAGGCAACGCACTGCTACTTTGGCGGAGTGATAACCGCAGCACCTGAGACGCGCTCTGAACAAACTCTCTGCTCCTCACCACGGCGCGTCTCAGGTGCTGCGGTTATCACTCCGCCCAAGTAGCAGTGCTTTTGCCTTCAGAGAATATAGTTGAATAAGTTGAATAAGGCTAAAGTCCCAAAAAGTGGGAGTGTTCCTTTAATAATATGGAAGTCAATGGGGTTCATCGACTGTTCGGTTCCTGACATTCTTCAAAATCTCTTATTTTGTGTTTAGAAGAAGAAAGACATTTATACAGGTTTGAAACAACTTGTGGGTGAGTAAATTACTTTATTTTTATTGTGAAGCGAACTAATACTTTAATATGCATTCATTTTTATTTATATTATTTAAAAAAAAGCAAACATTTAATGCATTTAAAAAATCGTCTCCACCACAGCTGTGAAATCTCATCTCCATTTTACTGGGAAACGAACATCTTCAAACCATCTTTTGTGTTTGACAGAAACAACATGATGGTGAGTAAATGATATAACATAATTTGAGTTTGAAATGTTTATTTAATGCTTTCAACTACTTTCACTGGTCAAATTCAGCTGGGCTTCTTTAACTAACCTCTGTTCTTTGTTCAGATGATCTCACACGTGATTCACAGGCTTTTCATCATCTAAGTGCATGATGGATTTGATCTGATCTCCAGTGATGATCTTTCTGGTGAGTCTGAAAACAAATAATATTCATACACTCTGCCAGTTCATGTTTGAAAACATCTCACCAGTGTATCAGATAATGTGCAATTTCCTCGGTATGTTATTAAATGTCACAAGTTTTATTCCTCTGGTCTGGATGATGTTGTGATAATTGAACACAGTCTTGAGTTACTGATTAGTTTAATTTCATCTGGAAGGATCTTTGTGTCCCATCATCCAGAATACAAGGCATTAAACACACACTGATTGGCTGATGCATGGTAATAATTACATTCATCTTTTTTTGCATTTTTCTCATTCCATGAATATCTGCTCTATTCAGATGAGTGTCTGTCATAAGCGCTCAGTGTGTGTCTGATCGGGACTGTGTCGTCACACAGACGGCAGTGGCTATAAAATTGGAGACAGTAATTTTTTGGGGAGCGCCGGCACTCATCAAAAGCCCTGTGTCTGTGTTTCTGAGCAGGAAAGGGTCGTGATCGCAGCGATTGGGCGTTTGATTTATTGGACGCTGTGTGAAATGAGGAATGTTGCCTGTGTCCTGCAGCAAACAGACTGCATTTTTACATGGAAATCTTTAACTGGCTACAGAACAGCACGACTCCAGTAGAGACAGTGTAATTGTTGTTTTGAAATGTGAAAGAATGTAGAAAGCATCTCTCTTCTGCTCTCTACATCTTTTATTCATTTAACAAAAAAAATTATCCAGCTATCCCTCCCAGAAATTTGAGTAGCAAAACTGAAAAATCCACCCAAGTAATGGTTTTCAGATGTTTGTAATTACTAAGAATAAACTATCATTTGATTTTTCAATATTGTACATGAGTTTTAAGATAATTGTCTTATACTATTTGATAACAATTGTGAAATATATATATATATATATAAAAGTTCAAAAGAACGGCATTTCTTTACTGTCACTTTTGATCATATATATATATATATAGTGTGTGTGTGTGTGTGTGTGTGTGTGTGTGTGTGTGTGTGTGTGTGTGTGTGTGTGTGTGTGTGTGTGTGTGTGTGTGTGTGTGTGTGTGTGTGTGTGTGTGTGTGTGTGTGTGTGTGTGTGTGTGTGTGTGTGTGTGTGTGTGTGTGTGTGTGTGTGTGTGTGTGATTTATGAGGACACAAATTTGTATAATGACATGTGTATTACACTGGTATTACAACTTTATTTTTATTTATTTTTTGTCCCGCCACCACTGGTATTACAACTTAAACGTGGTTCATGGGGACATTTCATGAGTCCTCATAATTCAAATAGCTTAAAAAAACTAAAAAACTATGTTTTATTAAAAATGTAAAAAAGCAGAATGTTTCCTGTGATGGGTAGGTTTAGGGATAGGGGCAGAGTAGGGGGACAGAATATACAGTTTGTAAAATATAAAAGCGATTATCACAAGGATAGCTAAACAAACTTCAATTCAATTGAATGGGTATGATTTGGAAAGGCACACACCTCTCAATAGAAGGTCTAACAGCTGAAAATGTATATCAGAGGAAAAACCAAGCCATGAGGTCAAAAGAACTGCCTGTAGAGATCAGAGACAGGATTGTGTCAAGACAGATCTGGGGAAGACTACAAAAAAACAAACAAACAAAAAAAAACTGCTGCATTGAAGGTTCACAGAAGCATGTATCCTCCATAATCTTTAATGGAAGAGGTTTTGAACAACCAGGACTCTTCCTAGAGCTGAGCAAATCGACATATTGCAAACTGAGACCTTAAGGGAATTGGTTAGAGTGGTGACCAAGAAGCTGAGGGTCACTTTGGTTGAGCTCCATGATCATATACAGTATGCAGACGAAATAAACTTACAGAAGGACAAACTTCACCACAACACTCCATGTAAATGGGGTTTATGGCAGAGTGGCCAGACTCAAGCCTCTCTTCAGTGAAGACACATGAAAACCCACTGGAAATTTGCAAATAAGCACACAAAGGTCTGCTGAAGCTCAGTTCAAAGCATCATGTACTGGAGGAAACCAGCACTGCTCATCACCTGCACAACACCATCACAACAGTAAAGTGGTGGTAGCAGCATCATGTGTGCTTTCAGTGGCAGGGACTGGGGGGTTTGTCAGGGTAGAAGGAAAGCTCAACACAGCAAACTATAGAGATATCCTAAATGAAAACCTGGTCCAGAGCATTCAGATCCTCGGACTCGGCAGAAGGTTCACCTTCTAACAGGACAATGACCCTTAGCACACAGCTAAGACAATGTCAGGCTTATGGACATCTCTGTTAATGTCTTTGAGTGACCCAGCCAGAGTCTGGGCTTTAACCCAAACGAACATCTCTGGACTAAACTAGACTCTGAAATCTAGACTAAAAACACACCACTTTGACCTAGCATACACATAACACATACATGCATCTATAATAGCGTACATATTATAAACCTCTTTAATTCAATGTTAGGCTGCATAGATCAGGTCAGCCGGAACCGGGAACACTTCCCATAAATCCTGATGTACTCGTTACATTATAAGATGGATGGCGTCTACGCTAATATTAGTCTCTCTATTTATCCCGAGGTTTACCGCAGTCCGCCGGATCCAGGCCGTATCCGGATCTGATGAAGGACCTGCGCCTAGACACGACGACAACGCAGTCCTGAAGTGTCAACTACTCTCTCCCCTGTGAAGGCCTCCCTCCCTTCCCTTTACCTCTGTACAGATAAAACGTTGTCGGGATAATTGACTATGCGGAAGCGATAAAAAATTCTGTATTATTACATTTTAAGGCCAGACAAGTAATTTGTTGAGGTCAAGTTGTAAAGAAAGACTACACGCCTGCTCACATACACATATATTCAAACGTACATACAAGACTAAACACGTAATACGCATGTGCACGCTGCCAGCGTTTTCACAGGTTTGCGTTTTTAAAGCTTGCACAGAGATTCAAATTATTTATTTATTTTCAGGGTTTGCACCTCGGAACCTATTTCGGGGTTTGCGTTCTCGAGCTGCCGGCACTTTTGTCGCGCGAATGAGTGAGTCGGAGCATGTTAAGGGTTTTCTGTTAGAACGGTGTCGTGTAAGCGGCCCCTAAGTTAATAACTAATGATCTTTGCAACAGAAGTGAATCAATCAAAACTAACTTTAGCTGGACAATAACTTTATTCTAGAGCTGCTGTTAAGCCAAAACAATCTCTGTTACTTTAATTTCTTATTATCACTGTAAAGCTGCTTTGAAACAATCTATATTGTTAAAAGCGCTATATAAATGAAGGTGACTTCACTTGACTGGAGAATCCTAAAAATATCTGTCCACCGACGGTCCCCATCCAACCTGACAGAGTTTGAAAGGATCTGTCAAAGAATCCCCAAATGCAGATGTGCAAAGCTTGTCGCATCATACCCAAAAATACTTGAGGCTGTTAAGGTAGGGGTAGGTAGTACTGAGTTAAAGGTAATTTAAAGTATTTTATTAGCTGAAATCAATGTCTTTATACATAAATATGTCCTCATTGGTGTAAAATTACCTCTGCCAATGATCTGACTTATCCTCATAAGCGAAGAATTTCTTATCTTTATTTACATTGGACTGGTAAGTCCATGGAGGTTTCCATGTCGTTCCGCCATTTTGAAAAACTATAATAGCAGAGAGGGACGAAAAGCACTAACCTACCTCAATGCGTTTCTACAACGCGATTTTCGTTCAGAGCCAGCATCACGTGACTGAAACCAGCAGAAGCGGACAAGGAGATCAGTGAGAGGCACTTGTCACTGTCCCGGCAAATTTGAAAGGCTGCACTTCACGGTACTTCATAAAGAAGGATCATACTTCATACTCATACTCATAGTTCATACTCATCGCCGAGCTACAGGAGAACCTTTTTACAGTCTGTGATTCATACGGTAACATTCGTTTCAGGTTGCAGTTTGTTTGAAATAAAGAACGAACCTCATCACCCGAAAGAAAACTGGATGAAGTGCTATTGGAAGACATGTTGTCATAGCTTCTTGGTACATAACGGCTACCGTAGTTGCAACACGCATTTGAAAAAAAGCGAGGCGCTAGAGAGCACTATTCGTTTAAATGCAAAATACAATTTCACCGCTAGATGGGAGATATTTCTACACAGTGTACATTTAAGGGTTTGAATACTTATGCAATATACTTGTTTCAGTTTTTCAGTTGTAACAGATCTGGGGGGGTTTTAACAAACAAAAAATATAAATGAAGGGGTTTGAATACTTTCACAAGGTACTGTATATATACATAAAGTTGTCTGCCATGTGTCAATTTAAGTCCTCAACAAGCTGCACAATTTCAGATATTGTAAATACTTTAGGATAAAAGTTTGTTCAAACCAAGAACATTTTATTTGGCCATTTAGTAAGAATATCATTGCCAAAAGGGTTTTTAATGGATGTGTGTGCGTTTCACTTTTTTTCTGTTCATTTTCAGGGACGTCAGCTCAGAGTGGTTGGACTGCAGAGACGAGTTGAAATCCCAGATTTGGATGATCTCCATCAGGGACCCAATAAAGGCTTTGAGTAATGAACAGAGCACTTCCTGCACCAGACTTTTATTAGGTTGCGCTCAAATGCACCAAGTCTCACCATGACTTTCTTGCGAACTTCATCCGTTTCCATGTTCAGTAGACTCCGTGGCTCCCGTCAGCCTTGGACATCACGACTACTGCAGCCTGCCAGATATTAACCGCACGGTTTGCACGGGTCAGTTTCCATTCTGATTACGAATTAGTTGTTGTTTTAAGACATCTTATGCACTTCTGTATGACTACAGATGTGAGAAGCTGGGGAAGAAAAGATGATGAACGTCGTCTCCAGTTGCGTCTGGCCCCTTGAATCGGGAGCGTCACGATGCCATGAAGTCATCACAATCATCTGGGCAACAGTAAATGCTCTTTCTCAAAGCGAAGTGAGCAATATAATTTCTTGAACATTCCCATTTGATGTTGTTGAGGTCATGATTATGACTAGTGTCTTTAAATGCCAGCTCAGCTTTGAAACACAAAGCAGATTCCTGCAACAACCTCATAAATCATTGGGAAAGGTATTGACTAATATGGAGTCTCAAAGGGGGGTGGAAAGCTGTTTGGGAAAAGCTGCAAAGACTTTAATTATGGGCTCGTAAAATGAGTAAGTTCTTGAAAAGGGGCGGCCTTTCCCTTTCTTCGCTGCCTGGTTCTGCACAATCACTTTTACCCGAGCACTTCTTCCCAATGTGGGTGCGAGTTTCCCATAAGTGACTCACGTAGAGGAACGCAGCAACAGCAGACAACTGGAGCTTCACACCTCAGTGGCTAAATCAACTGGCTTGTGCGACTGGCAGACTGGGAGAAGGACAGACTTCCTGAGCAGGTGTCTGGGTTTTCACGTTTCCAAGCACGTTGTGTCCCAAAAGAGTTCACGATCTGCAGGTTCCAGGCTCGCTGTCACATATCAAATCCGAACAAACACAACCAGAGCTCTGTGTAAGGTCATGTTGTCCGGTCCGTAAGAATAACTGGCTGAATTGAGCATTGTGCAGGGAAAAGTGAAAAGGGTTTTGACGTCTCCATCCTCACAGTTCCACATGATTCCTGTTAGCAGCGGTTGGCAGAGAAGAAGGTCAACTATTAGGGCCCCTATTCAGTGGTTCTCAACTAAAACAAAATGACCCTGAGTACATTAAATTAAGTGTGTATGATCAACCCGATCTCACAGCAATTAGGTGGCTAATTCGTACAAATTCATACAACCTAGCTCATACAACCTCACTTGTACAACCTCACTCGTACAACCTCACTCAAGAATTTGTATGATTTTTGGTAAATTGTACATATTTTACGAGTTGCCCAATTTGTATGAATGGCCCCTGACCCTGCCCCTAAACCTATACCCATCACTGGGGTTTAGACAAATCGTAAGAATCCGTACACTCTAAAAAATGCTGGGTTGTTTCAACCCAAATTTGGGTGAAATATGGACAAACCCAGCCGTTGGGTTAAATTTTTTTTATAAAAAATGTTAACCCAACGTTTGGGTTAGTCCATATTTGACACAGATTTGGGTTGAAACAACCCAGCATTTTTTAGAATGTAAGAGTGAGGTTGTACGAATTAGCCACCTTTTACTCACTTGGACGAATTCGTATGAATTGGTCGTGAGATAGCGTTGGCATGATCTCTACCATATTAGTTGTTGGCCAGTATTAGAGAATTTGGTCACGCTCAAAAAAAAAAAAAAAAAATTGTTACATCAAAAAATTAGTACAGCGTACTTATTGTCTTCATGTTGTATTACAAACCACTTCTGGTGCTACTGAGCTGGGATACAGGTGCAGTAAGGTTCGGGACAGGTTTAATGATACGGTTTGGTTTAAGGGCTTAAAAGGTAACGGAAGGGTCAACAGTGTAATTACATGCAGGTATAATTAGAATAATAAGTACAATGCAGAAACATGTATGTACATAATGAGTGCATTGTAACAAATTATTAATTTAAATGTAAAAGACACCTAACATAAAATGGGACCCAATTTTTATTCATCAGCATCGGTCGGTATTGTATATTTATTTGTATACACGCAATTGCATCTCACCTTGTTAACCTTTAAAAACACTCATAATTTAATATCCCCGTTGATATAACATATTGATACAATTTATTGTTTATTTTATTTAAACAAAATACACTGCGAAATGGATTTTCTTTTAGTATTTTTTTTTATGAATATCAAACATTCTTAAATCAAGATACATTAACTTGTGAAGCAAAATTACATTGAGTTGTTTTCTGAAAAAAAACAATTAAGCTTAAAAAAAGTTATTTCCGTTTGTTTGTTTTTCTTGTTTCAAGCTTAAACTCAATTCATTTTTATCATTTTTCAGAAATCTTGTCATTTTGAAAAGTGGTAACACTTTACCAATAAGGTTTTATTAGTTAACATTAGTTAACATGAACTAATAATGAACTGCATTTCTACAGTATTCATTAGTCTTTGTTAATGTTAATTTCAACATTTACTAATACATTATTAAAATCAAAAGGTTTTTGTATTGTGTTGTATTTGTTAACATTAGTTACTGTAATGCACTAGGTAACATGAACAAACAGTGAACAGCTGTATCTTTATTAACTAATATTAAAAAAGATGAACAAATACAGTAACAAATGTATTGATAAGTTCATGTTAGTTAAAACATTAATAATATTAACAAATGAAACCTTATTGTAAATGTATTTATTACCGTAAATGTATCTTCATTTTAAAATGTTAGATAGTTAGAAACAATACTAATAAAGACATTTTTTGCAGTGTAGTATAACTTTTAGCACATTTTCAGCCATTTTTCTCTTAGTAACCATAGCATTAAACTATTATGACTTATTGGTATTGGGCAGAATTTTAAAATCTGTTCATCCCTAAATCAAATGCATGCTGTAAAATCTGGATTATGGAGCAAAACCCGTAGAGAACTACTTATGTAAGTACATGAACACAGTTTTAAGTAATGCTAGTTTGATGCAATGTGTTGTTGCATTGCAAAAGTATGTACAACAGGACTGTCCACTTGCAATGCATTGGCAAAGCATTCTGAACTTGCTTACTTGCATACTGTATATGTTTCTGTCTTAGTTTAGGAACAGGCCAGGAGAGACTCCCTTCGGAGGATTCCTCCACTCTTTAGCCAATGGTGGGTCATGTGACCGTCTAATAAACATGTCCAAACATGTCTCAATAGAGTCACAGATGAGAACGGGCTTTTAAAATACTTTCTCTCTGTTTTGAAGTGATGTGGCCGATAGTGGAGTGATTTACACAGAAGTTATTGAATAAAGCCGTCTTTCTCAGAGCTCGGATTGATAAGGATCTCGGAGCAGAACGGACTGTGCTGATATAAACACAGAGAACAGTCCAGGCAAGAGCGTGGAGCCCCAGTGCATGATGGGATATGTGAGCATATGGCCATCTGTGTCAGGCTCAAATCTTCAATGACCAACACACATTGATGCCATTGAAATGTTTAATGACCATCTAGATTGATGTCTTTGGAAAAGCTTTATTTTGATTATGCATGAGGGGAATTAAATGTTTAATATTTTGGTTGTAATCAGAGTCCACATATAGGTATCCCATTCATAACTTACGGTTTGATCTAACTTACGATTACCACATAAGTGAATTCTAATTCTCGGGAATTCTTCATATTGATATATTACGTTTCCATAACATGCATTATGCTGCCAGTTATTTAACATGTTACACCTGGATGAGTGTAATTTGATTATTAGTGGTGTTTGCGAAGTGAAGCAAACTTTAATAGTGCTTGTATTTATAAATCCAGTTTTGCGCATAGACTGTAAGAGAATTGAGATGCGGCCAAAATCTGAATTTAAAATGGACTGAATAATAAAGCTCTCTACGAACTTGACGAGCGATGCCGCGCTGACGGACCATAGACTGTAATAAAGAGTGACTGACATGTATGCACATAAATCACGGTCACACACACACACACACACTCTCAGAGTAATATTGTAAAGTTACTGCATAATACATTTTTAACTAGCAGAATAACTTAGCTGTACATAATAAAGATACACAGTCTCACTTGTAGCTATGTCTTTTAACTATTATAATATTTCAAAGGGCAAAAACAGAAGCTTTTTTAAATTGGCATTCTGATTTTAATCATCAACTGTCACTTTAGCGCGAGGCCCTGTGGAATTGCGCAGACTTGGTAGGCTACTGTGAGTAGCAAATAGCATTAGCTCCCAAGCCTGCGCTAACTCCATAACGTCGCGCTAGGTGGGCGTGGTTTCAAATAGCCAGGCTCCTCAGCTCCGCCTCTTTGCCCATATTCTGTTATCCGGGAGTGACGAGCGCCCACTCCGCCCACTTTAGGCTTCAAAAATGCTCTTCAGAAACCTACTGTATTTTTTTACAGTCTATGGTCAAAACATAGATATATTACCTATGAAGTTCAAGTAAATGCGCTAGAAATCCGCGCTCATTCAAGGATGTGCATTTATTGCATGGACGGAGAAACACAGACACCTGCAGGATTTCGTCTGACGGTATATAATCATGTTATAATCTTTTCCAGTGCAACGGTACCGCAGAACGAGTGTAGACTTATATCTATAGACGCTTTTAAATCTGAAAACGAAATTGTCAGACACCCACAATTGTGCAATCCATATGCATGTTCACAGAGGAAAACAACTGGATACAGCGCTGGTTGTTCTCTCGAACGATACTCGACGACAATGACGGAATCCAAAGGCGTGGGCGTATTAAATTATATGAAATAATCCCGAAAAAAGCACAAACACGGCAGAGATAGCAAGTTCAGCAGCTGGAATTTGCTGAGGTGAAGTGACAGCTAACCGGCTAGCATTGACATAATTGGGAATCCGTCTGTCACTCAAAAGTGGACACACCCTTAATTTTGCAGAACTTTAAATATTAATCAACTAAACGGGTGAGTTATAAAAAAATTCACCCCCCTCACAGTTGTTATGAAGGGCAAAATTAGCTGTATAGACCAAAGCCACAGAGAGAACCAGGCTGTAAACATGTTTTTTTCTGCTGTAAAGTTGGGCCTTTTAACATGGGGGAGATACAGATTTGACTCACTTCTGCAGCCAGCCTCAAGCGGCCAGTCGATGAACTGCCGTTTAGTTCACTTCCGTGTTGGTTTCAAGAGAGAGACAGGGAGGTTGTCGCTTGGTTTTGCGTGACTGAAATATTACGTCAAGTAGCTACAGCTTGAACAGTGTTTATTATGAACATTAAAAATTGAATAAATAGCAAGCTTATCCTGGTGTTTAACCTTTAAGCTTTTAGAAACTAACAAAGAAAAGGATTTAGTACTGATTTAATTTTAAGGATCAGTGATTTGTAAAAATATGCGAACGTGAACACGGCTAATTGCAAACTGAACAAAGAGGGTGACGCGTATATAGTGACACAGCGCCGTTCTCACGCTAATGACCGGACCCTGGAGGTAGCCAGTACTATCAAAGCATGTGGGGCAAAGAATATGTTTTTTCATCCACAGCCTGACTAATTATACGAAAATAACAGCCAAGATGGAACAGCATACCTTTTCTTCAGAAAGAAGGAGGATTTTTGCTTAGCTTGGCATTTGAAACGGCTTCTCGATATTTGACACCTCTGAGAAGTAGTTTGCCAAACTGAACCGTAGCCGCGTCCAAAAGCCCAGAGCACAAATACAGCACTGAGCACCTGGGTGTCTTAATGCTTGACAAGAAACAGACCACAGCCTAAAGAAGAAGAAAAAAGCCCTCAGCAACCCTCTGTTTCTTTAAACAGGTGGTCTCGGGACAGGCCGTGTTTAAAGTGATGTTGAGAACTCCTTCAGTAGATGAACTAGTCAGTGAGAGCCGGCACACAACTGTTAATCGGCACATCATGTAATTCATTACATTAAAAGTTTGCATCTTTAGTACAGTAAATCCTGACAGTAGTTTGTTTACGCCAAAAGAGATTTGTGCTGGCGCAAGCTGTTAGTAACTTGAGTCCTAACAGTTTACAAGCGGTAAACAATTAAGGTCACAGTTGCAATAACTTAGGACACTAAAGAGACCTTTCTGCTGACTCTGGTCTGGGACAACCTGTGTGAACGTGCCATAGTCCTGATCATGAGGACTGCAGATGTGAACAGTGAAATAAACTGCAATGTCCTTAATGTAAGACGACAGTGCTACAGGGAGACAAGAAGGACATCTGATCGTTCCTGAACTGCCAAACCACGTGTTACCATGTGTCCTCCAGTGTTTGAGAACTTGCAAGTGCCTTTGTAGAAGAGTGGAGTAACATCATAAATCATGGTTTATCAGCTCACTATAATGACTTGGAGTTTTACTAAATCCTTCAGAAGGAATTACTAATGGTTTGGAGGAGCATTCTAGATGGAAAGTATGATAATAACGACAGAAGTCACTGTAAACTATTTGGATCAGAATTCTAAAGTGAAGATGGTAACCCATAGTAAGTATTCAAGTGTTACCAAATCCTTCAAAGGGAATTACTATCCAAAATCATACAAAAACCTCAAATGCTTGCAATGACCAATAGTTATCATGCTTGTCACTTTAAAATACTCATCCAAATAAATCAGGTCATGAATGTTGCATATTAAAATTCTACAAGTTACAGTTTATGAATAAGAATTTCATAACTCTAATTTGTTAATAAGCAAATGCAATGATATGTTTGTCAGTTTATGCTGATGTTTATTTGTATTTTTAACTACCACATCTGATATGGATATTAATAGGTTTTTTATTATTCATGTTGTTTTCACAGAACAGTGTTCATTAAAGTGATTCCTCTTAAGCACGTGTGATATGATAGTTTCTCTACTATGAACATCAAAGAAACACACAACACACTGCATTCATTATAATGAAATGTTCCTCATTAAAATCAGTGAAAATGAAATGACTCATCTGTAGATGTTTAAAAAATTAACATATGAATCAGAGAAAGTAACGTGAATCATTTGGGAGATTTCTCCTCTCTCCCGGTCTTCAGACTGCATGCGTTCTTTCGTAAGATTAACAGCTCTTGTTCTTTACCGATTGAAGTCGCATCCGCTTGGGACACAACACAGTTCACACCAAAGGCCATAACTGTAACATTACCTATACAAAGTTGTAATAATTGTTCTAATCCATATATGGTGATAGGGGAGTCCACACTAAAGCCTAACAATAATCATGAAAGAGGAACCATATCGTAATTACTGTCAGAATTATTATTTTTTTCCAGCTGATGAACAATAAAAACATGGATATATAGGCTACAGTGTCTGTTTTACTTTTACATAAGCCATCCACTGGTTCGTGTGAATGGGTTACTCATCATGAATGGAACAAAAAAAGATGGAAAAGTATCTTCATCATCATCATTGTAGTTTTAAAACAGCAGTTGTTAATGAGATTATCTGATGACAGGCCTAATGTGGAAAAATACCCCACCTCCTCAACAACATTACTATTGTATGGTTGCTATGGAGAGTTTCCCATGATCAAGTCTCTGATATTCTGGCCTGTGTCCCTCATTCACCACTAACTGTTTGCTTAAAGCATCTACCTAGATGTATTCTCAGACAGGGCACCGGTTTGATGTCCTCTGTGTCTCTGGCTGTTGTAATGACAGGCGGTTGTTTGCTCTGGCTCTTCAGTGTTTAGATCAGCCAAGCTCACACTCCACCCCACTCATCATTAGCATCAATACCTCTCCTCAGCAGATATGTGATGGATGTGAAACACATGTTTGAACTGTCTCTGCTGGGAGCTTATACTTAATTATTATTATTACAATTTTTTTTTTGAGAAATTTGAAATATTTTTTTAAGTAAATGTCATTATTGATTCATTAGCTGATGGTTGTCTATATGCTATTCATTATTAGAACAAAATATTTAATGAAGCAATATGCATTCAATTTGTATAGTTTTTTCTCTGATTTTTGAACAGTTGCTTTTATAAAAATTATATATTAATATATTATCAGATATATATCAGATATATGTTTTCTTAGAATACTAATAAAACGTATTAAATTAAATGTATTATTTGTAAAATATAATTAAGTAGTTCTAGTAAATAAGTATCGTTCAAATAATATAAAATGTAAAAAAATATTCAAATAAAATCAAAATTTAATAAAGCTATCATCTCTGTCTGTTATTAATGCATTTGTATAATAATTCTATTCAATTATTAAATTAATATAAAATATAAAAATATTTATAATATTCAATAGCCTACCATATACAATAGATTATGATATATATATATATATATATATATATATATATATATATATATATATATATATATATATATATATATATATATATATGTATATATATATACATACATAATTTATTAAATATTAAAAATACTAAATTTATCTCAGAAATATATATATATATATGGCATACTTTTTATATTTAATAAATAATATTAATTGTAATACATTTTTTAATAATTATTATAAATACATTTTATATTTGTATGTTAATTTAATTTAATAATACTTATTTAGTATAATTATTATATGATTAAATGTATTTGATTAATACTAAATGCATTTATAGGCCTACAGGCAGACCAATAGATAGATGAATGGATAGGTTTTATTTATTTGAAATGTGAATATCTGCTAAAAGGGAACGGTTATGATTATACAAGCATATATGAGTCCAAAGCTAATAGACATAAACAAAACGTAAGTTCTGATTTATTAGATCTTTAACGATGACACATGGGTTGACAATAGCTATCAAATGTAAAAAGAAAAAAAAGGCCCATCTGGTTTCCAGTGGACATATTTTGGCTTTTGACATTTTGTTAAATACAGTTACATTGATTGTCGCAGATAAATTGTATTAGATTTACATCTTAGTAATTATAAATGGCAAGTGAAACTCGCGCTTTCCCAGCGATGATGACTTAAGCAGAAACAGAGAGCGTGTATTTTAAGACGCTGTTTTCTTAAATACCCACAATGAGAGTTCAAGCCATGTAGACTCAGCATATTTCATATCAGAACAAATATATGTTTTCACGTGTTTACATTCGAACACAGTGTGTTTTTCACATCTTGGAGTCTACATGTCCCGTGAATGAGTTGTATTCATTTCATCTACCTAATACATCAAGACACTTCCAGCAAAAAAACGCGCGCGCTTTCCAAATGCAGCCATAAAATAGTGTGAACATATTGAAGATCCATTACGACGCAGACAATATTTTCAGATATTCAAATCAGGGGAGTGTGATGAAGGTGATTTACATGATTAAAGCTGGTAAATCTGCCAGTGCTGGCGGAGGAGGAAGCGCGCACAGACAGACTCAAATCTATGCGTCTCTCTGCGAGGACGCGCGTGCGTGTGTGTGCGTGTGTGTGTAACGGAGCACGTTTCCATTGCAGTTCTGACCAGCATTGGCCACAGACCCTCTCGACTAACCCAAATGTTGCCCTGTAAGGGCTCAGGAAGCAAAGACCACACAGCTCAACGACACCAAGTATATGTTATTCCCAAAATGGGGAATGTCATTTTGAGGCTAACACTTCCATTAAGTAGTTTTAAGTCTATTTTACAGCTGTGTTGAGGGTTTAACTGTGTTTTCACTGCCTGTGCTGGCTTGTGGTTGGTTATATCAGAATGCTGATTATTGCTTGTTTGTATATATGCTCCAGGCTGGTTAACCAGTCCAGTGATTCTGGATGTGCTGATCTTTAAGAGTCCTTCAAAATGATTGGAGTTCATATTTGTGTTTATTTAATGTAGGAACTATTTGCCCACAATGTAGCAAATTGTATTTGGCTTCACAACACCTCATAATACAGATTCCAGATGTAGATTAAAACGGTAACATTTTACAATAAGGTTTCATTAACATAAGTTAACTACATTAGTTAACATGGACTAATACTGAACTGCACTTCCACAGCATTTATTAATCTTTGTTAATGTTGATTTCAACATTTACTAATACATTATTACAATCAAAAGTTGTATTTATTAATGTTTGTTAAATGGATTGTTCACCCAAAAATGAAAATTCTGTCATCATTTACTCACCCTTGAGTTGTTTCAACCCTGTATGAGTTTATTTCTTCTGTTAAACACAAAAGAAGATATTTTGAAGAATGTTGGTGACCGGACAGTTGACGGCACCCATTGACTTCCATAGTAGGAAAAAATGATACTATGGAAGTCAATGGGTGCCGTCAACTGTCAAAATATCTTCTTTTGTGTTCAACAGAAGAGAGAAACTCATACAGGTTTAAATTGACGTTGAGTATAATGACCAAATTTTCATTTTTGGGTGAACCATCTCTTTAACAAAGATGAACAAATACGGTAACAAATGTATTGCTCATGGTTAGTTCATGTTAGTTAATACATTAACTAATGTTAACAAATTAAACCTTATTGTAAAGTGTTACCATAAAAACTATACTGGACTGATTTATTTAAATCTTGTTCCAGGAATATGATTTTTTTTTTATTCAGAAATACCTTAAACATGAAATGACTGCATTGAAAATGTTAAAAGCATTTTAAAGTATCTGTATATTCCCTAAAAGCCCGTTTGACTTACTACTGAAGCGTCTGTGTTTATGAGATCAAAATCAAACCAGCAGCACAGTTGACTTGGAACACACTCAGATTATTGTCTTCAAAAGCAACTAAACTGCTTGTTGAAAGTTTAATTAATACTCGTAAAAACGCTGCATGGCTGTTGAAACGTTGCCCATCAGTTTCCTTTTGTTCAGAATTAACATAATACATTGCTGACACGGTGAAATAATATTTTCATGAGATATTTTACACACAGATAAAGTTTAAGAGCTTGGCTGAACCCAGTTACCACATGCATTGAGGGACAATGTCAGGATGTTCTGACTAGGACAATAGCGCCACCTATTGGACACACTGAGCTAAACTTGATGGTGCTTTATTAGTGCATGGCACTTTTTCTGCGGAAAGCATCATAATGCATATAGCTCATATTTTGGGGGGTTTTATTTCTCAAATCATGCAGCTGGTTAAAGCGAGGTGTGATGTTACTTTTCTAAGTGATCAAACATACAATTTTCACCTTGTGGAAAATGTAAAAATCTAGTTGAACAAATGCAATTCATCACTATTGACTGGCATCAGGTTTCAGCGTCATCAAAGCGTGTCTCGTGATTGTAACAGGCAGATATTATTTACTGGCAGCGGTCTGAGGTGAGGCGGGCCAGGCTCTGGCGGTCATGAGAGGAACCCAATAGTTCTGGACTCGTTCCACAGACCACAGAGACCACAAATGAGAGGCGGTTCAAGTCCCCAGACGCGGGCCACTGACCCTCTCCGGCACGTGTCCCAGGCCAGGTATAGGCCAAAGACAGGTCGAGCTGTCACTGCACAACAGCACTCGAGGGCTTACAGGTTCATGTCACGGCCACACAGTTCACAGTCAAAGTGCTCATGAAATGGCTAGGCGGTGTGTGTTCAGAATACACTAATACCTCTGTGCAAAACATGCGCTCTGCTGCTGAGAATGACATTTGAGTTGACTGCACCAAACTTATTTCCAGAACATGTATTTTGATATATGTCATGCATCTGGAAATAAGAATACAATTAAATATACCGATATAGTAATAAAAAAGCAGTTATAATATTATTTTATGATAATGATTAGCATTTTTATTTGTTTGCTTCCATTTATGGAAGGTATTTTACTCTAGATAAGTAGAAATAAATATTACAACAGATAAAGTTGAAATGATCACATGCTAGTCCCAATTATAAAATAAGTTATGATCTTATAATGTCAAAAATTGTGACTTTTTTCAACTGTCACATCTCATAATTACAACTTTGCGTGTCATTGTCAATTTGAACTGTTGTCACACTTATGACTGTTTGTCATCATTTTGATTTTAATCTCTTATTACAACTTTTTTTTTTTTAGTTGTTGTTGTTTTGTCACAGTTTTGAACGTTTTATTGCACAACTGACATTTCATCTCATAATTTTGACTTTTTATTTCATAATTATGATTTACAAAAACAAGATTTTTTTACCTTATGTGGCAAAAATGGCCTTTTATTTTTATTTTTTGTCGTAATTTTACATCAAAATGAAATAACTTCTTTTTGGCAGACAACACCAAAAATGTGGGTTAATTTACCAATAGTCAAATATCTGTAGCAGGTGATGCAAATATTGGTACTTGTTAGTAGTAATTTAAAGCTGGTCAACATTAATGTAATAAAGGTTAAATAATAATGTTAATACTGGGATATGTGGAGATGTTCTGCAGTAAATGCGTTTTGAACATTGTTGTCTGTTGATTTCAGTCTATTTCATCTATTGAAAATGTTCCATCTAAATGCATGTTATATATCTTGTTGTGAATGATTCATCCATAGTTTTTTTTTTTATCAAAATTTATCTTAATTTTTAATCAAAAAGTCATAACTGGATCCTCGGGTGAAAACCACAAACTGTAGTGACATATGCACGATTTCTCCAATCATTTAGTCTGTTTAAATCCTGCCAAAGCACTAAAATCCTCCAAGAAAGCACAGTAGACAGTACAAATTGAAACAGATGTGATATAACCTGCTTGACCAGACTCAAGCCTCTTGCGATATTGAACATGAAGGATCGGATGATATAATTGAGCATTACATTCAGCAAACCCTTGATCAGTTCAGTAACCCCGGCCCTCGCTTTTATAAAACACACTGAAACTACAATGCAGGACTTGGATCTGATAAACGGTGTTGCCTGCGGGTCAATCTGACACTGGCACAGAGGGGAGCTGGCAGCGGCCGGCCTGAAAAAGCTGCTTCTCGTTCATCTGTGACATATTTGGAAGTTTGGAAGTGGAGCAGCAAAACGAGCCTTTAAATCCATCTCACTCTCCTGTAAATTACAACCCTGCATCTTTAATTTCCTATATGCATCATACAATGCTATTCAGCAGAGTCCAAACCAAACCCGACCATACGGGAACAGACTATCCTTCTGTTCACTGAGGCTCTTCAAATCTCAGGAGTAAAACAGATCTGTCTCTGTAGTCAAAGAATAAAAATACAATTGATACCGGTCATTAACTCCTTTACACAAAGTATGGTGGTACAAAAAAGTATAGTTTTTCAGTCATTTAATGAGCAATTGTAAGAATGTTTTTCAGACATTTACCATATGTTATACAGTGTTGGTGTGCTTTTCGATGTCGCCATATGCAATATGTTTAAATTTAGACTTATTATGGTTTGGATTTGATTTTGGTCATGGCCGACTCATGGAGCCAGACTTGGTCAGACAAAAAGAGCTTTCTAAACAGTGCATTTGTTCATCTTCTTTTACTTTATTTCTTTGTTTTATTCACAGTAACTCATTATGGCAAGCATACATTTATGGCCTCATTTGTCAAATTTTTTTTTTTTAATGGTTGCTTTGGTCTTGTTTCTGAATGTCCTTTGATGTTTACATGACTGAGAAACATGACAGTCTGGTGGTGTGATTATTTAGTATGCAATGTGACTAGAATCATGATTTATACACAGATGAGCCAAAACATTATGACCACTTTTCTAATATGTTGGTCGTCCATGTGATGCCAAAACAGTGTCAACCCGCCGTGGCATGGACTCTACAAGACCTCTGAAGGTGTCCTGTAGTATCTGGCACCAAGATGTTACCAGCAGATCCTTCAAGTCCTGTAGGTTATGAGGTGGATTGAACTTGTTGGTCCAGCACATCCCACATATGCTCGATTGGATTGAGATCTGGGGAATTTTTAGACCAGGGAAACAGAATAAATACTGTGACAATTAAACATTTATTAACAGCCCAGCAAGCAATCAAGTTCTTTGGCGTAGGCCCCGTCCGTAGCTTGCAATCCGAGGGTCCAGACTCCTGAAGACGAAGGCAAGGGCGCAGCTGACCCCCTGCGAGGTATGGGAAGGGACCATCCTGGTGTTGGTGGTGGGGTGGATGGATGGAGGGAAGAGACCATCCTGGTGTTGGTGGGGAGGATGGAGGTGAATGGAAGCGTCAGCATCTGCGAACTCAGATGTGTGTAAGTACTGATCTTTTATAACACAAGTATTGTTTGGATAGATGAGAAGGTAATAAGTGACGTAACGATTGAGTCTTCCCAGCAGAACTTATGCTAAAGCTTTCATTTCTACAATCATCTTCCTGAAACCATTCCTGAACGATGTGTGCAGTGTGGCAGGTGCATTATCCCGCTGAAAGAGGCACTACTGTCATGAAGGGGTGTACCTGGTCTGCTTAAGATCGGATGTTTAAGATCGGTCCTGTCAAAAACCACATTATGGACCCATGGTTTCCCAGCAGAACATTGCCCAGAGCATCACACTCCCTCCACCGGCTTGTCGTCGTCACTTCTCCTGGTAAACGGCGCACACGTACACGGCCGTCCACATGATGTAAAAGAAAGCAGGACTCATCGGACCAGGCGATCTTCTTCCACCTCACCAAGTTTCAGTTCAGACGCTCGCGTGCCCATTGTAGGCTCTTTCGACGGTGGACAGGGGTCATCATAGGCACTCTGATAGGTCTGCGTCTACACAGAAGAATGATGCACTGTGTTGTGGCATTCCTCTCGTAACCATCATTTAAATTTTGTGTGACCACAGTAGTCATTCTGTTGGCTCGGGCCGGACGGGATAGCCTTCCTTGCCGTTGGGTTGCAACTCAACACACCTGTAACTGGTTCATGGGTTGTCCCTCCTTGGATAACGGTTGGTAGTATATTCTCACCACTGCTGACCGGGAGCAACACACAAGCCTTGCCGTTTCAGAGATACTCTGACCCATTCACCTTGCAACAATTAGGCTCTTGTCAAAGTCGCTCAGATCTTTATTCCTGCCCATTTCTCCTGCATCAACATATACACACTCCTGTATACACACAGTAGTGGCCAAAAGTGATGTCTGGAGGAGATGTTTGGGTTCCACTTTATTTCGATAGTCCACATGTCAACTAACTGTCATTAGAGTATTAGTAGACTGTATAGACTGTCAGTAGACTGTTAGGTTATGGTTAGGTGTAGGGTTCGGGTTAGGAGAATACATTGACTTGTAGTTGCCAAGTTAGTCAGTAGAATTTCTGTTGGGGGACCATCAAAATAAAGTGATATCAGATATTAAGATACTCTACTAATACTCTAATGACAGTTAGTTGACATGTAGTTGCAAAGTTACTTATAGTTAGTAGAATGTCTAAAGTGGACTATCGAAATAAAGTGTTAGCGATGTTTGTTGTTCTACTAGTTTGATTAAACCATCAAAATATGAGGAAAAAGTATTAAAATATTTTAAATATGAGGGAAGAACAAAACACTAAACTTGGTTAAGGTAGGCTATCTGATCACATTATTTGGCAAAAAAAAAGGCAAACTACAGATACAGGTTTTATTTTAAAACATAGAAAAACAAAAAGCTTATAGGAAAAAGCATACATTGAATACAACAATCAGTTATCAATTTTACGTTGGTTCTCTCTTGTTTTTGCATGTGTTCATAATATCTTTGTTTGACAGCCTGGCCAAAAATTATCCAATGATTCAATGATTAAAGTTTCAATGCCTTATCACGCAATATGCATACATATGTAGACATTTTTAATAATACTTGAATAAAGGGTGAAGATGTTAATTTTCATAGGCCAGACATATCTTTTGGCCACTACTTTATATGTAATACGTATTTAATGCGGGGATTAATTTGCCCCATGGAACACAAACTGAGTTATAAAAACGTAAAATGTTTTCTGTTCTTATCAGAGTAATGCTTTTTAAAATGTTTTTCACTCTTTCTTATTCCCCTTGCTTTTCTACATAATGTTGAAAGCACGTTCATGTTATTGCCTCAGGACGAATAGATTTGTTGTAGTCCTCATTTGTAAAAGCGTCTTCTAAATGAATAAATGTAAATGTCACACTCTTTTCCTTACAAAGAAAAATGCAGGATGCTCACTGTGAACTTCTTTTGCAAAACATGTGGTCATTAAATGCTTTAGAGTGATTGTAATTGTATACTTTAACTGAATAAACTCAATGCCACACCAGAACCTCTAAATGCCAGCACATGCTATGAAGCTCGTGGGTTGTAGGTGAAGAGATTGTTGAAAATATTCATATCGCACTGAACGGGAAAAACAATGTCTATGCCCTCCACATTTATTAAAAACGTTTGAAAACAATGGCATTGAGACAATAGCGGAGTCTCAGAGACATCTGATAGCGTTGTGTCGTTTCCAGGCAGAACTGTTTCTAATCACTCGACTTTCATTCAGACCGGTTCACTTCCAAAACAACTCAAGTGTTCCTCTATATTTTTCAATCTATTTGAACAATGAGACTTAAAAGTGAATAAATGTCAGATTGCATGAAGTGAACAACATGAAGTAAAGTGCATGAGTTCACGGACCCTCAAGAGCGCTAGAAGAACATGGTACAATTTCATTTATATTCTTTCATGTTCATTTCAGCAATTTCAAATCAACCGCTTATTAAAGAAAACAAGCAGAGAACGGGAACCAATCACAGGACGAGAACAGAAACACCCAAAAGTATTTGGATAAACGTGTGAATATGATTAGATCTGATTCTCAAATGCTGCAGAATCTTTTCTCTTCACTTTTCATTTTTCTTTACCATTTTTGACATTGTAGTATGTTTGATTTGGTGATTTTTAATTGATATATGAAGTTCAAAGTTCACACAGGTGTGGTCATCCCATTCAACGAAAATACTATTAAAACTTCATTTTAAACTGGCTTTTATTATCGCAATACAGTGAATGACAGGCGTCTGTGTCTCCCAGTGGGTTGTTAGTTTAGTGTTATTACTTTACACCAAAACTAAAGATAACATCTATGCTTGCGTGTCCGAAAACATTATTTATTTCTTACATTTCATCATAAACTCAGACAAGCTCAGTACCGACTCGTTTTCCATCAGTTCATTTTCGTGAATTGGAATATGTGCAAAGGATTGTGGGTGATTTAAGGCCGTGAAGGATACATCTGATGCATCCTTCAAAATGAGCTGAATGAAGGACCCGAAACGAAGGCTGCCTTCCAAAGATCCTTCAAACTGAGACGTTTGATAAGAGATATGCTGCCTTTCGTTTGAGAAACACGTCATATGTTTTGCATGTCATTAACTTTTTCTGCAGCAGCTTATTTCTGCTACAAAAAATGATATCGCCATCTACAGGTCATTGAAGGAACTATATCTTGTGCGTTTTACCCTTACTCAACAAGGCTAGAACACTGCGAGTGCATTATTATTAGCAGGTAGTTGTGAATCAGTGTTTTATATATGAGATGAGGACATGACCACAGGCGCTGATGAGGCCGAAACCAGCATACAGTGCAAGAAGGCTTTGACCATTTCATTTTTACTTATTTTATTTATCTGTTATATTGAAGAGACCTTTTTGAAGGCTACTGGTTTACTTTTAGCTCTTTTTGAGCACTTGACCTTAACTGGGACTTTCTGCAGGATTTATGGAGGTACATTTCAGATTTCTTTAAAATTTAAGGAATAAATTGAAGGAAACTCAATACATCAGTATGTTCTCTAAATGTAATTGTATCGGGAGAACATTTTAGTGTTTGAAAATACTTGCAGATAACCATTCATTTTTAATTAATTTAACAAAAAAGGCTTAAATCGCTCTGCTCACAACATGGAAATAACTTCTACTGCTGATCACACTGCAACAAAAAGTGATGATCTTTTGTCTTGTTTATCAGTGCAAACGTCTAAAGATTCTTAAACCAATTCTGAAAATTACTTTTACTATTAATGAGTCTTGTTTTCTGTGAAACTGATCAAAATGAAGTGAGTTTATGATTAAAACAAGAACAAATATCTGCCAATGGGCTCGGAAAAATCAACTGACTTCAAAGGGAAGTTTCCATAACTCACTGAGAGATATTTGTTTTTGTTTTAAAGATAAACTCACTTAATTTTTCAAGACTTTATTTTGCATTTGCATCTCAAGTGAATGATTGTATCCAGATGAGATGGAGGACCTGCACCTAGACACCACAACGCCTGAAGTGTCAGCAGAGATTGTGTCAACTAGACTCTCCCCTGTGAAGGCCTCGTCGGCACCGATCCTCAACAAACCCGTCTCCATACCGGCGTGATGACTCTGATCTTAAACCAGCTGGAACTGGATAATATTCTGAATGTTCCAATCTGACTTCTGACCTGTAATGCTGCCCGAATCATAATCATATACTGTTCGCTCGTTGGCCAGAGGAGGACTGGTCCCCGACTGAGCCTGGTTTCTCCCGAGGTTTTTTCTCCAATCTGTCTCCTGATGGAGTTTTGGTCCTTGCCACTGTTGCCTTGCCTTTCTTAGTTGGGTACACTCAGGGGGGCAGTGTTCCGAAAGATATTGAAGCCGACCTGGGCGCCGCCATTGGCTAGCGGACCCCCACCTGCTGTTAGCATTCCATTGACTCCCATTCATTTTGGCGTCACTTTGACAGCGAATAACTTTACATCTGAGGCGTTTAAAGACACCGTTTGTCCATTGTTTATTTCTAAAGAAACACGAAAATGTATAAAAAGCTCCATTACCTTGTATCTTACGTTATGGCCCCGTAGAAGCAGTTTTTGTAAAAACAGGCTAACGATTGCGTCATACCCGCGCGACTCTGTCGCACAAGTCGAAAAATTACCGTATGGACAGGCAGAGAAGCTCGCAAGCAATCGGGAGGACGTGGAGGCATAAAGTCAAGGGAGAAGCCCATGGAGAGTGATAAAGTTGCTCCCGTTACTAGCTCATGGACAGCTAATGCTCACGCTCTCCGTCTCTGCGAGATTCGGAAGGGAATGATTCAGATTTCTCTCGGCACAGCTACTAGAAGACCTACAGGTTGCTCACGTCACATCTACGTCGTCAAGCTCAGTTTGAGCCTGCGCAGTTCGCCTTGCGATCAGGAAGTAAGTGCTTCTAATTGACTTCACTGCTCTCCGTTGAAACCTATGGGGTCGCTGTGTCCAGTTTATATACTGTCTATGGGTACACTTAGTATTCAACAATATTATTGATCTGCCTGCATTGACAATTATATGACTGTTATGAGCTGGACGATGACATCAAGGTTTTCTCCAGAGCGGCTGTATATATAAATGAACTAAATTAATAACTTAAAAAATAACCATCACTGAACTTACTTAAGCTGGACTATGACGCTATTTCCTTTTAGATCTGCTGTGCAGCAGAAACAAACTTTGTTGCATTATTTTCTAGTTATCACTGTAAAGCAAATTTGAAACGATCTGTATTATAAAAAGCGCTATATCAATAAATGTGACTTAAACGTATCTTGATTTAAAGATGTTTAGATATTTGTATTGGAAAACAGGAAGATATTCAGAGGTTATTAGTTTTTTGCAATAAATTCATTAGGTCACGGTAAATGTTGAATACAAGAACTTTTTAATTTGTGTAAAGGGCAAAATAAGACTTTAAGACCTGCCGAAACCCTGTGAGTGCCTGTAGACGTTTAAGACTTTTACTCAAGTCGTATTGGAATTGGCGACTTGAGTAAAATGAGTCCATTACACGTTACAAGTTTGGTTTCAGGGACTCTGTACACCTCGAAACAGTTTCTGAAATATCGAGACGCGTCCCTCTGCAGACAGACCAAACACATCAGATACTGCAGATGAGCTCACATCAGCATTCACAAACAGATCTGATCAGTCTAATATACAAAGTGTGGTTTGTTACACACCATAATGCCTTTTATGATTGCAATGAAACGTTCTTGTACAGGTGTTTAAATTAAACAAAAGCCAACTTTGTGTTTGATGATATTTAATCAAATGTAATCTCATGCAACCATGATATTAGTTTTTGTTTTGAACTGAACTGAACTGAAGCTGTTTTTGCACTGATACCAGACTGAAAATAACGGAATAATGTCAAATAATTTGTGTATTTTATTTTTAGAATATTACATTAAATGGAGTACCCAGTAAAAAATGTGTAAAAAATAACTGAAATATAAACTACCTAGTAAAACAATTTAAAAAAAAATGTTAAATATAAAATAAAAATAAAAATGAAAGTCGAAATGTCGCATAGTCGATCACAGAAGGCCAAATTTGAAGCACACGTAAGATTTGAGAATGAAAGAACGTAAGATTTGAGAATGAAAGAACGTAAGATTTGTCAACAAATGTGCCACAGCTCAGAGCAACTCAGCGCTGATGATTTATTTTGTAAATGATGTACATTTTCAATACCAGACATTCCAATTTACACCTGAAAAGCAGCAAAAGCTTCTTATATTCAGAACAAACCTAAAAATGGCTTGACATGAGAAAAACGTACTGAAAAACAGACGATATTTACACTTACAACATTGTATTTGCACAAGTAAAATGAAAATCATTTTTAAAAACAAAAATCTGTGAATTCGATCCCGGTGGGACATTAAGAAGCTGAAAGCAGTTGATGACAGCAGAAAGAGAAGGATCCACACAGTACAGATGTAAAACATGCTGATGTGCACACTGAAGCGGGACGGGGAGGCTAGGCTTTAGGATACTGACTGCAGGAGGTGCAGAGACGCTCAGAACTTCTGCGAGAGCGTCTGTTTCTCCAGGAGCAGGTCAGCGAATCTCTGCTGCAGCTCTTTTTCTCTGTCCTGCTGCCTCTGAACATCCTCTCTCAGGGCCTGGATATGAACGACAGTGGTGGTCAGTGAGAATCAACTATTCACTTTGTAAGCAATTTCATTTCCATTTCCCCCCAGGTTTTTGTTTTCAACACCACACAAAAAAAATTACATTAAGTAAAGTACAAAATTTTACTGAGTGAGACTTGAGGGACCAATTAATGTATTCAAAAAAATGGACCCTGTACATTATTTCCTAAACTTGTGCAAGCAACTGAATTTTAGGGCTTCTTAGAACACAAATATATATAATATTCTTTCTTTCTTCAAAATGTAATATTTTATATTAATAAAATGATATATTGCATATAACAAATGCATATAATTCCTCAGATTTAATTAAAGAATAATATATGCATTATTTACATAAAAATTGTATATATATATATATATATATATAAATATATATATATATAAATATAATTGCAATTTACCCATGTCATTTAACCAGCAAAATACCGGAAGTGGTACATTTCACGGATAATCCAAGGACTGCATTATTAGACAGGTTTCTAAGGCTGCACGATATATTAAAACCATTTTATAATGTAATTGTGGAAACAAAGGCTGCGATTCAATTAAATAAATATATGCACTGCGGGTTTCGGAGTGATTTGGTGTTTAAGATTAAGTGGATATTTGAATGAAATGTTGTTTGGCCAATATTAAACAAGGATTTGATCAAGCTGTAAAGTGTAGCAACAACAATCACCAGGTCAATGACACCCTCTGCAGGCATTTATTATAATACATAATCTACAGAAGTTAGACTGTATTTTAGTGTTGTTCAATAAAACCATATGATTACTTGCTTTTGATACTTTATTTCAACCAATTATCATTGCCTCGTTGTTGTTATATATGCATTGTAAATCATTTTAAAGGTCTATTTTAATAACCACAAAAAATATTACCAGATTACTCAAAATAATCGACCGATTACCAAAACAACTGTTAGTGACAGCTCTAGATTAGTTAAAACATTTCAAAAAGCACCTGCATGGTTTTGCATTTTGTGACTTTCAGTCACATATTTTGTCACTGAAGATTTCTTAAAAATAGTGTTAAAATATTGTCTCGTCTCATTCTCATGAACCCAAAATCGTGTATCGTCTCGTCTTGTGAGCAAAGCGTTTTCACACGCCTAATCACAACATCTAATAGAGTTTTTCACCTCCTTTCTGCGGGGAATGGCGAGGTCTTCCTGCTTCTTCAGCTCCTGGAAGGTGTGGAGCTCCACGTTGGCCTGTTCCACCTGATCCCAGAGTTCACTGAGCTGTTTGAGCAGTCCCATGGCCCGAGACTGATACCCGCCCAGAAGAATCTTCATCTTCTTCTCCATCTTCGCCGCTCGCTTGGCTTCTGTGGTCATGTGACCTCTGTTAATCTGTCAGACACAGGAAGTGAGGGGAACTGTTACAAACAAGACTGCAATTAGAATGATTTAAAGACTATGATTTGTGATTGAATAAACCACATGCAAAGCCTGAACAACCTGCTGCATTAGTTTAACTGTTGAAAGTGTATCATTGAAACGGTTTTTGCACGTAGCCAGACTTAATTTGTCTAGATAAAAAGAAAATAATGGATGAGGTAAAATGTATAAAAAGTACATTAAAAAAAGAAATAATACTTGAATAAAAATGTTTAAATATCAACTAAAAAAGAAAAGCTCATCAAAAACATAACTATATATATATATATAACTATATATATATATATATATATATATATATATAACTATATATATATATATATATATATATATATATATATATATGAATTTAAGAACTTTTGATTTGTGTAAAGGGCGAAATAAGACCTGCAGAAACCCTGTGAGTGTAAAAAATTTAAATCTAAGAAATAAATAGTATCCAAAAACAACACAAAACCCCCACAATAAGCAACATTTAATCTGTGCTAAATTGAAACCGTTCTTGCTCTTGTCATGATGCGATGAGAGGTCTAAGAAAAATCAGGATTCAATTCTTGCCTTCAGACACTGGCACCAAGAAATATTGAAACCATCGCAAACGTAAACTATTTTCAGACGTTCAATTTTGCAATAATGTGTGACATGCATAAAGGCAGTGAATTCTAAAAAGTTATGAGATGGAAACAAAAACAATAAACCTCCAATGTCAACACAGGCCTCAGAAACACACGCCATGTCTTTGGGCTTTAACAAACCATTATGCAATTATAATGGATCTGTTTTCATTCGAGCGCCTGACGTTTTCCAGCAAGCGTCCAGCTGCCAGCTGAAAGCCCTGACTGGGCATCTCTGGCTGGGTAAAACATCCAGACGAGCCGAGGCAATGACACCAGCACAACATCTAGACAACAGCATCTTAAAGAGACTATCAGCTGATCAACTGAAATATATTATGAACATTCAAAATTTTGAAGAAAGAAAAACTTCCTTTATTACTACATTTCATTTTAAAGGTAGGGTAGGTAATTTTCAGAGAGGCTAGCAATAGCGATCCCACCCTCGCTTCAGAGCGTCTCTAAAGCCACTCCTCGTCCAAAACACATGAACGCGTGCCACCAGAGCAAACAAAAGCATCACGAGACGCCATTATACTACCTCATGTCTCATAGTAAATATTACAATAATAATCAAACAAACAACTTAAAGAGCTTTCGTTGTACCACCTGACTGCTGCATTCATTTCGGACCGAATTCAATGATTTTTCAATTACTTTTATGGCCTTCCACATACAATATATATACACATATAAATAGATTTAGACCACTTAACTTGTGTGTTATGTGAAGAGACTTTCAATCAGCATAAATAATAATAATAATTCATTACATTTATATAGCAGTTTTCTCTGCACTCAATGAGCTTTACATAGAAGGGGGAAACTCCTCAACCACCACCAATGTGTAGCATCACCTGGATGATACGACGGCAGCCATATTGCACCAAAACACCCACCAGGCCATGATGGACAGAGGCCAGGGGGGGAAATTTGGCCATTTTTGGGATTTGGGACACAATTTGAGATTTTGAATGACCACAGAGAGTCAGGACCTCAGTTTAACGTCTCATCTGAAGGACGGATAAATGTTTCTGGAACAAATAGCCTACCCTGCCTTTAACAAACTTAAACAGAATTGTGAGATATAAAATAAAAGTCTTTTTTTATTATGTGGCAGCATTTTTTTTATGTTAACTAAAATGTAAATATATAATTTTATTTCTCATATTTATATATATATATATATATATATATATATATATATATATATATATATATTAGTATAATTTTTTTGTATACAATTACTATATACATTTTATATGTAAATGCATACATTTCTTATATTTTATAAGTGTATATATAATATATATAAAACGCGTATATTAAATCTAACTACAGCTGAGGTCTGTTCATAAATGTGCAGTGCAGATGCTGCCGGCATAAATCTGGTGATTCTGTGAATGAGAGCCGTGCCACGGCTTCCCTCTTCCTGCAGGAACACCAGCTCCCCCACGGCTCTGAACGTGCTGCTGTGTGAATCGCCTCCAAGTTTCCGCCACACACTCCCAGCCAAGACATATGAACACAAACGCAGTCTTTGTGGAACAGTGGGAGGGGGTCCTAATGAACTGAAGCTCTGCACATGAGCACGAACTGAAACTGCAGGCAACTGGCTGTCTGTCTTACTGGTGGCAACCATTTCTGTTTGTGTTAAACAAAGCATTAATGCCCAGGAGAAGTTTAGAGCCATCCTCATTAAAACAGAATTAACGGATTTATCACAGTTTCTTTTAACTGGTTAATTACAAGGTTAACACTCTGGATAGCATTTAAGAGCACTAAGAGGAGATCGGAAATTAATGGTCTCTTGTACTAAAAGCAATAAGACACTCAAGTGATTTAAACAAAACACTAAAGTTTACTGAACATACAAAAACAAAAACAAAAGAAATTTAAAAGTTAAAAAAAAAAAAAAAACGGATAAAGTAAAAGATTAAATGTAAAACACGTATATTAAGAGCATAGAGAATGGATTGGAATAAACTGTCTCTAAAAGCAATAAGACACTGAAGTGATTTGATCAAAACCCTGATTAGTACTTTAAAGCCAGACGACGCCATCTACTGGACGCAAAGGGAGTGCACAGAACACACGGATGATGATCTTACCTCCAGCTTCTTCTCCATAGACTCGATTCGGTCCTTCTTGCTGGCCAGATTGGCTCGGGTGTAGCGGCTCTGTCCGGGCAGGTACAGGACCTGACTGTAACACTCCTCCCACACCTGATTATAGGCCTCCATAGAGAGATCTCCATGACTCATCCCATGTTTCACAACCTCCATCTCCTGGCCCAGCAGCTCTCCTGCCTTCAAACGCACACATACAGCTGAGTCTTCTGACGCATTGGGTTTGAATACATAAGAGTGATGTACTTTTATGACTGAAAAGAACTGATGCTGAAACGGACATTTTATTTGCAAGGTGACATTATTTCTGACAATTAAGCATATTTACTCAAAATTTTCAACACTGTAAAGTAAAGAAAATCATCTTTACTGTTTTTTTTTTTTAAACTCAGCATATTATGACACTTATTCTTAATTTGTACATACATTTGCAACCGCTAATAAAAAAGCATAAATACTTTTTTTCTTTACACTTTTGTGAGATTCACCCTTCTAAATAATTTGGCAGGCCACACTGAATCTGTACCGCAGAATGACAAAAGCTCCAGAGATACACACAGAATTTTAATGTCATGTTTAAAATTCTAGACCTCTCCAAAGCCCTGTGTGTTCCCAAGTATAATTTAATGAAATCATTTTATAAAGCACTCTCAGATTTTCCACCCAGATTAAAAAAGTGCCTATGCAATATGGGTCTAATAATTAAGCAAAGCAGCAAACCTTTTTGAGCTCTTCCTCTGAGATCTTATTGTAGGGCGTTTTCTCCAGGTAGGAGATGTGCTCGGCGTTGTTGGAGCTGGATCCCACTCCTTTACCCTTCCTGGCCTGGATGTCACTGAAGGGGTTATGCAGACAGTCGTAGTGGATCATGGTGATCATTTCCTTCTTGACGAGTTCTTCTGCCAGCTGCAGGTCCGTCAGAGGCGGCTCCACATTATGCGGCCGGAGTATCGTCTCATTCACCTGAACACACAGATACAGACTTCATCTCATGGTAGTATACATCACTTTTTTTTTTTTTAAGTACTATTTCTTTATCTATACAACCTAATGAAGCAAAAATGACTAGATGCACTTTTAAGAACTAGTGTTTAACAACCCATCAACTAGTCAATTTTTAAATTATGTTGTGTTGCACATCCCCCAGTTTGGCCCCACATTACTGTATTTTCCGGACTATAAGTCACACTTTTTTTCATAGTTTGGTTGGTCCTGCGACTTATAGTCAGGTGCGACTTGTATATCAAAATTTATTCTGACAGATGAACCAAGAGAAAACATTACCGTCTACAGCCGCGAGAGGGTGCTCTAGTTGGCGGAATTGTTCAGAAGCAACACAGAGGATGAAGAATTCAGTGTTGTGGAATGAGACATGGGAGCTTGGTGAACTTGCTTACCGGTAACTTGTTGGACTGAATGGACTCGCTGGGTTATGTTAACCCCCTGGGGTCGGCAATCACGCCGGCGTGATTTGCACGTTTTTTTTCACATAGCAGCTGAATAAACTTAAAATACTCTTATATACTCTACTTTTGTATGTGTCCACTTACAATCAAAACAAAACGCTGTGCTTTTGTAAAATAAAGAAATTAAACAGGGTGTGCATTCTGCCTCTCCGTCTCGTGAACTTTTTTTTTCTTGAGCACGTCTCTAAACATTTAAAAAACTCAGCGAATACTTGTCACACATTTGTGAGCTCTATATATTTATAATCATTTAAGTGTGTAGTTTTAAATTATCTGATTCAAAACGAAAACAAATATTCTCTGTTTAAGTAATTTGTATAAAACCAACAAGATATTCAGTTTCTCTAACCCTTCCTCATTAGTTTTAATGTGACCACACCCACACGCGCAAAACATATAGACATGCAAATCGTCCATGTGTCGCGCGAACGCCCCCATTACCTCAACAACAAAGCGGCAAACTTTATCAGTCATCTGCAGGCGTCGAGTTTGGAAGACATGCTGTGAGATTATTGGGTTTACATCTGAAGAAGAAGATCGCGATTTGAAGACAAGAACGATTTTAAGGTAAGAAATAATTCTGAATTATATTAGTTAGTGTTATTGTTGCATAAACTTCATATTGCCATTGAACTGTTGCTCGATGCTTCAGTGAATGTTCCCTGCACGCGCTGTGAGAGTTTGAGTCATTCGCGCGACGTGCGTTTGAAAAGCAAAACGCACCATGATTTTACTCCAATCTCATTTCATAACGTCATATCGATTGTAAACATTTGAAGTAATATGATAATCAATATGTTTTTCTCTAGTGTAGTGTTACTGAAGTGTTCCTTTTAACTATGCCTGCTATACTATTGTTCTTATTATTTGATTCAGCCCTGCAGGTATATGCCTACAAGGCACAACAAATGTATATATATGTATATATATATATATATATACATATATATATATATGTGTGTGTGTGTGTGTGTGTGTGTGTGTGTGTGTGTGTGTGTGTGTGTGTGTGTGTGTGTGTATTTTGTAAATTTTAAAAAGGAATTTTCACCAGAAATCTAAAATGTATTCCCACAATCATGCAGCCCTGGTTTCTTCTTGATATCAGCATGTTCACAGCTTTTTTATATATATATATATTTATTTTAGGTAGCTACCCGTCCTGCTGACTTCAACATGAGCATGAGGAGGTAAAGTGAAAAATCAAACACCTTGGAAATGACAGGTATGCACTATGTTTCAGGAAAGGAAAGGTGTGTGACTGGTTAAGTCTCTGTCTTTAGTTCAGTGTGTTAAATAATGTGCTTTTTGCCATTTGTTGTGTATCTTTGGATTATGTTGTGTTGTAAATAAATTCAAATAATCAAAAAGCCGTTCTTTTTTAAATCTCCTCATTCTTTGTGCAAGGTAATGTGATGATAGTGCCTGAGAGCTCCTAATAGGGCCATTATGGGAGGCTCTTTGTCTTTTCTCAGGTGTGAAACACTCAATATTCATGGTGGTTTACGCCTCCTCGCATAAAGCTTTCTTACACAAAACATGTCATACAAATTTTAAATCAATATATTGTCTTATCTGAATGAGTATTCAGGATGATTTTCACATAGTTTTGGAGCAAATATTCAAGGCTACGTGATACAATTTTCAAAAGCCTTGCGAATAAATAATTAGTTTGTATTTCATGACATTATTTCAGTGACTTTTTTTGGGTCATTTTCACAAACCACGCATAAATGTTATTATCTCAAAACTACAAACTTTTACATACATGCTGCTGACATATTATTGTAGCAGAGTTTGTGCTGAATGCAGTGTAATAAGACCTTAGCCATGAAAATATCACAAGTAACAGAAATAAGCACAGATGTTAGAGCATGTCAGAACACCTCCAGGACCCAGAAAACACCTCAGACCCCAGGGGGTTAATTTAGCCTATTCAGCCTCCCAGGTATATGTTCTTTATGCTATTGTGTAGCTGAATAACTGTTAATGTGTTACGTTAACATACCGGACGGACACCTATTCAGCCTGTTGTTCTGTGTGCTACTGTGTAGTTTAATAACTTGCCTGTCTGTTCTTGGATTTTGTGAAATAAACTTCTAAATAAATTAGACTTATAGTCCAGTGCGACTTATATA
This sequence comes from Phoxinus phoxinus, assembly GCF_949152265.1. Taxonomy (NCBI): domain Eukaryota; kingdom Metazoa; phylum Chordata; class Actinopteri; order Cypriniformes; family Leuciscidae; genus Phoxinus; species Phoxinus phoxinus. Next base: position 9,190,401 of record NC_136888.1, on the reverse strand, counting down.
TGTTTTTTTCCTCTTCATGACGCATTTTTTGACTGATGCGACTTATAGTCCGGAAAGAACGGTACTTCCCTCTGAAATGTGTAGCAAATCTTTAAGACAGTATGTTGCTAAAAAGTTTATTTAATTTATATAGCATTTTAAAAAAGAAAGCAAGGCTGATCAAAGTGCTGAACAAACCATAGATACATTATGTGTATTTATATAATAAAAAAAAGTATGTGCCAGTGTTGCTATCGCTAACAAAACTAAAACTATAATTACTGAAAACTAATTTTTTTGAATTAAAATTAATATATACAACTTAACTTTAAATGATGCCTTCATTTTTATATTTTGTCATCTTAATTTCCTAATTTTTGCAATTTAGTTTTGTATTTTTAAATGTCTTCAAATGCTGCAAATATATATTATTTTATTTTAGTACAATAATCCTGTTGGGACATATCAGCAAGTATGGATGTCCTCACCTCTGAAGGTCTTGGTAAATCTCTCTGAACTGCCGTGTGTCTCTGACGCAGCTCCTTCTCCCTCTCAGCATCTCTCACGGCCTGTGGAAATGTCACGCAAGGTAAATAACCAAAAACAAACAAACAAACACCCTCTGGGTCTTGAGCGACCACTTTATGAACATCCGTGTGTTTACAGATCACAGCGTTTAGTCAACGGACCTGTTTACGCAGTTCTATCTCGGCCGCATCCTCCACAAAACTCTCGTCCACCTCAGCTTCCTCCAGCTCTTTCTCAGCGTTTTCAGGAAGAACAATCTCAAAGTCATTTTTGGGCACCGGCAGAGACATCAAGCCCAACTTGAGCTGCTCACGGGACTCCCTTTGCTGGAACAAACAGAACAAATCTAACCATGATGCAAAAACACACTGCTGACACATCTGTACTTAAACAAAACTGCATTAAATCCACTGAAGGACAATAATTTAACGCACCAAGTGTTTGGCAAATGACGGGTCACTGTAGTCCACACTCCCCTCCTCTGTGTTGATGTTGAGTTTGTCCCGCAGCGGGGTCCTGCCCGGGGTCACACCCACCGAGGGTTTAGGAGTCATTCCACCTTGAGGGGTCATGCCCTCGGCTCCGTGGCTGGGGGTTCTGGGAAACCATATTCATAAAGGCATTATTCACACAGCTCATTAATCCAAAATTTAGCATATACTTTAAAATTATGATATATTAGATGCTAGGGCTGTAACGATTAATCAAAATCCAAAATAAAAGTTTGTGTTTACATAATATATGTGTGTGTATTGTGTATAATTATTTTGTATATATAAATACACACACATGCATGTATATATTTGAGAAATATTTGCATGTATATACTGCATATATATTTTTATATGATTTATATTATATATAAATAGAACTATTTTATATATAAATAACACATTTTTATTAAATATATACATGCATGTGTGTGTATTTATATATACAAAATAATTATACACAATACACACACATATTATGTAAACACAAACTTTTATTTTGGATTTCGATTAATCGCGATTAATCGTTACAGCCCTATTAGATGCAGATAATAGATCATATCTGATTTAAAAAACAACAATGTTCAAAAGTTGGTAAGAATTCGTTTTAAAAAGAAATCTCTTCAGCTCACCAAGGTGCACCAGCTGCATTTATTTCAATGAAAATATAGTAAAAACTGTGATATTGAACATTTTATAAAATGTAATTTATTCCTGTAATGCAAAGCAGAATTCAGCATCCTGACTCCAGTCTTTAGTGTAACATTGTCTGCTCAATAAACATTTCTGATTATTATCAATGTTGAAGTTTTTTGTAAACTGATACAAGTTAAAAATAACTTTAAAAATCTTTTATAACATTATCATGTCTTAACTGTTAATTGAATGCATCCTTGCTGAATGAAAGTTAATTTTATTTAAAAAAATAAATGCATAAAAAACCCAAACTTTTGAATGATAATAATATAGCTAACATTATAGCTCCAGCACTAAAATCTGAAATCTATACTAATGTGCCCAACCGTAACTTAACCATAACTTACTGTGTAGAAGGTTTATTGGTTTAATCTTTACTATTAAATATTTAATAATAATTTTAACTTAACACTGTTGTCTTGTTGCTGTTGGTGGAATTTTATTTAAGCAATAAGCTACTCAAGGACGTGTGATACAGTGATTTTATTTGCATCAAAAAAACAGAACCATAAGACCAAATCACTTGTAAAGCACTCTTAGTGGCTTAAGCTGTTCACACTACCAGTGACTTTGTTGCTGCATGCCACCAGCGGCTGGCGGTGAGGTCACTACTGAGTGTTCCCACTACTGGTTGCCAAGTAATGTTTGAGAATGACATTCACGGATGTTACTCCATGATGTAGACAACCAATCAAATTACCGCTACAAACAAACGTTTCGGAAGGAAAATACTAAATATTAATGGAATCCGTACATAAAATGCTTAATTTTAAAGATGACCGGGAAACAGCGAGTGCTTAAAGTCAGCATGGAGATTAACCCAACATGTACAGAGTTACATATAGGAAAGTTGTTGAGCACTAAAATATGATCTTGCCTCGACACTACAATACAGTATGTCATGATATACTGTAGTACTGACATACTGGATTGCAGACTGCGCTCCACTGACTTCTCTCCTTATTGGTTGTTGCTTCTGAAAGTCACTGTTCATATGCATTAAGTGAAACATATCTCAACTTTATTCAGGGTTCTTGCAGGTTTCAGTAAGTCAAATTTAAGACATTTTTAAGACATTTTAAGACCATAAAGATTTAAATTTAAGACCTACACGACGCATTAACCAGTAAATAACAAATACAATTAGCATTAATATGCACTTTTTGTTTACATAAACATTAAAATAATAACGTAAAAAATGATGGCTAGATTTTAAAAGAGTGTCTTGCAACATGTTATCTACTAACATGTACAAGTTCAAATAAAGTTTTGACAAAAAAGGTTTTATAAAAAGATAAACTTCACGTATTTCAGCCTTTAAATAATCTTTTATAGAATTAATGTGTCAAAAAAAAGATAAATGACTGACATTTACAATGCAGATTAGCTTATCTTTTATTATTAATAGTAAGATTTGGTCCGATTTTCCCGTTGCGTCTGTCGTTGCTATGCAACCATGCACTGCGCTCTCCACAACGACAAAGAAGTTTTAGTAGCTAGCTAATGGATTTCCACTGATAAACGCTTGCTGTAGCCATTATTTATTTACGGAGAAGAGAAAAACACCTGTAGTGTTTGGGTGCACGGTGCACCCCCATCCTTCATGTTGACTGAGCTTTCAATGTTGTTACGGAAAGGGTGAAGCTGATTGGTTGGTTCTTGTCACATGACCTGCGGTGCGCTTGCAGAATTCTGAAAAGTTGAGCTTTTTTTTTTTTTTATCTCGCTCCGCCTGGAAAAACGGCCGCATTGCTTCTAATATGAGTGCGCGCGGCTAAATAAAATAAAATAAAACGAACTTGAGCGCGCAAAAGACGCAATATGTGAACGGCCTCTTGGCGAGCTACCGCCAATCAGGCCACGAGCTGCTGGTAGCTCGCGAGCGCCGTGTCGGAGACCCCTGCTACAGCTCCGCTTTGAAGGCTACGGCTCGATACTTTTTTTGCTACTTTGTAATAACTTTCTGTGGCCAGCATTTCAGGAAATGAACGAGGGTAAAACCTTTTTAAGACCTGAATAAATTAAATTTAAGACCTCGGCTGAAAATCTGGCCGTTTTTAAGACGTTTTAAGGCCTTAAATTTAAAGTTCAGAATTTTAGACTTTTTTAGACTTTTTAAGACCCCGCGGGAACCCTGTTTATTACGTTGCTGGACACACCTACATCCCGTCATCAACGGTCGCAGTCGCTAGTCTCCGGAAATCGGCAGCTCTCCATTGAAATAAATGGGATGGTGTCACTTTGTCGCTGCCAGTGTGAACGCAGCTTTACCGTTTTAATATGGTATTTTATTTTTGAAGATGTTTTACAAAACTACTATGATTATAAATATGCTAACCTACATTTTCCATTTAAAAGTAGACATTTTCATGCATGATGGGTACCTGAAGGGAGTAGACAGCACGGTGTTGGGCGTCTGGACCACCTGTCTCTGTGGAGTGACACCAGAGAAGTCGCTCTCATGGAGGGGGGTATTCAGCCCTCCTTTAAGAGGGGTGTCCACGTTCGTAAGTGCCATCAAGTTCTGGGCTTCCTGTGGGGGAAAAAGAACGGAGCAGTGAGACTCAGGGCAGAACATTAAACAACCAGTTTGAAAAGTGTGTGAAACTGCACAACACCTGCAGGATCTTGTCCTGTGCCGCAGGAGTTTTGGGTGTGCGCAGGGCCATGGAGTTATTGGTCACGTTGTATTCAGACAGGAGGGCGCTGGAGGCCGAGTTGGTGATCCCAGACTCCTCTGCGGTCTGACGGGCGATTTCGCTGGCCTGACCCAGTTTGACAACCTCCTCCAGCTCAGCATCAGAGATCTAAAATCAAAACAAATCCATCAAATGTCATTATTCAACAAACTATCTGCAAATCTATAATAAAACACATTGAGTGGCTAACGTGTTGTGATTAGTGTTATTTTAGTATTATTTATATACTATTATAATTAGTGTTGTCAAAAATATCGATATTTCGATAAATATCGATACTGAAATATCTGAACGGTACCAATACTAATTTCCCGAAGTATCGATACTAGCCGAGCGGTCACTTTCACTTCTCTCCAAAGGCGCGTTGACAAACACCACACGTGACGCACTCGTCTCATTCGCTCTGGTTAAATAGCAAAAGTGAAGTGAATGGAAAGATGGCGAGGGCGGCGCCCCCGCGACTGGCTTTGGTTGATTGATAAAGAACATCGCGAGCGGGCATGTCGGAGAATAGCGCGGACACGCGTAGAAACACACCGCGAGCGGGCATGTCGGAGTTGGAGAATAGCGTGGACACGCGCTACACACCGCGAGCGGGCATGTCGGAGAATAGCGCGGACACGTGCTTCACACTGCGAGCGGGCTCCGGGCACCCAAAAGATTGTTTGACTATCAATAATCCCTCACATCACTCATTTTTAAAAATTATTTTATAGGTGAAAACAGACTTAAGGAACAGGCTCCATGGGTACCATTTAGCAAGCATAGGCTACGCTCAGCATCAGGGGTGTTTGTTTGTTGTTTGGACAGACCTGTCCCCACTGCTAAAAAAAATCCTAAAGGAAACACTAACTCTTCTCATTTTAACTTTTCTGAAACATTAACCAAGATGGCCTAGTATTGTTGTTGATATGAGTCTATGTTGTCTCGTTTTTTCACCGTAATTCTTAAAGTTAACATAATCTGACTGAGGAATCTTAGACAAGTAAATATTTTAACTGTGGTCAAATGTAAATTAACTTGTGCCTATTTAACTTTATTCAGAAAATTATTATTTAATTCTGCAATTTGCCTTCATTAGCGATTATCATCAATTTGATTACACAGTTATTTACTAAACAACTAAACAGCTAGACAATGGCATCTCTGAATTCAATAATGAAATGCCTTTAACTGAAAATTGAATGTTTAATCTTATTATTATACATTACTGACACTCTATCCACCAATTTGATACTGTTAAGTGCTTTTTTGTTACAGTAAGCTATATTTTAATCTTTGATAACAGTAGGTTATACAAATACAACGGGTCATGTTAGCCCTGGTCCAATTAAAAAATATTAACAGATAGAACTCAGGACATTTGTGTTCATGTAAAATATACCTCATTGTCATGTTCTAGACTTGTTATATTTAGCTTTAAATAAAAAAAATACCCCCTTAATATTGTGGCAGTTTTTTTCTCTGTGGTATCGAAAATGGTATCGAATATCGATATTTTTCAAGGTATCGTATCGAAGTTAGAAATTCTAGTATCGTGACAACACTAATTATAATATTTATAAGCAGCTCGTGAGCAGTCGCGTGAGCAGCAGAGAAGCAGGGGATTCGGTGCATAGTCTATTTTTTGCTGCGCTGCTCACGCTCAATTAAAGTGAAAGCACACTTTTGATGGACAAAATAAATATGATTTCACACAAAAAGTGCCCAAAATGCACATAATTTGCATGTCTAGTGTGTTTTAACAAGATCTGGAGTAGGCTATGTCAGAAAAGAAAATGAATATTTATAGACAATTTACTCAAATTTAAAAATGTACTAATTTAAACTTTTTTATTATTATTCAGTTTAGATAAAGGTATATGGTGTTTTATAAAAATTAAATAAAAACGAGTAAACTAGTCAGAATATACAATATAAGCTTTCTTTTAGTTTAATTTTAATTAACTTTTAATTTCCCACGGCAGGAGTAATTTATATAGTTCTATTTTATAGCGATTATCTGTTCACAAAATGTTCTATTAAAGAAAAGATAGAAAATAAATATTTGTGTGTGCTGTAAAGTGGTTAGAAAAAATTAAATCGGAATTGGCTAAAATCGGTATCGGCAGGTCAAACTCAATGAAAAATCGGAAATCAGAATCGGCCAAGAAAATTGTAATCGGTGCCTCTAAAAATTATTATTAATATTTTTAGTTAACAATAGGACTGGTTGCGATGCAGTTACTGGAATGACTGGGTGGCTGAGAAAGCGTTTGCATTTTGTGTTTAAGGCAAGAAACAGAGAAGTTAGTGATTTTTACCACGGTTAAGGTGCTAATGTTTGTGCTGAACTGACCTGTGGTGCCGGAAGCACCAGTTTGCTTCTCTTCTTTGTGAACTCTGACACTCCACTGGTCTGCAGGATGGCTGAAGGCAGATCGGACTCCTTCTTCTTCTTGATCTTCTGTCTGTCCTTCTTTCGGTCGCGATCCTCCTTCTCACTATACACAAAACAGCAGAGGGGTGATCAAAAAAATGTCCATCCGAGCCACTGAAGTTCCTGCAGAAACACGACCCGCTCACCTCCTGAGATCTTTATCCAGATGCTGCTGGCGCAGTCGTTTGAAGTCAGGCTCCAAAGGATCATACAGCTCCATGGACGTATCGTAGAAGCCCTGAGCGGGTTTCTTTTCAAACGGGATCTCAGCATTATAGTCGACACCTCTCTTCTTCTTGCGCTTCTTCTGGATGTCGATGCCTGCTGCTCGCAGCTCCCTGCGCTTCTGAAGTGCTGCCAGACGACTGCGGAAGACAACGCAGGGAAGAATGAACAGTGAAGACGGCTTTATAATTAACAACCAACACTGTGAGAACTAATAAAATCCTCATTATGACACTATCAATTAAAGGTTTTTTAGATCATAAAAACAACAATTAGAGTTCTTTAGTTAACTAAAACTAGTGATATTTGGCATTGGCCGATCAGTTTTTCAGTTTGGTCGATGTGTTGCAAGCGAAAAAGTATTACAGCATTTGCTTTTCTATTTAAACTATGCTGCACTCTATCCAGTTGGCCACGGTCTTATATTCATGTCACTTTCACTGTGTGTTGTATGTAAAATTTGAGTATATATATCATTCCCAGTGCACACAAACTTAGCAGATTACTAAGTGCCCTTTTTGTTACAGTGTTTACTTTTTATTCACATTTCTTAATTTCTTTTATAAATAAATGATAAAAAAAAAACTATACAGACATTTTAAATTATTACAAAATACACAGCAAAATAACAAAAATAAAATCTAAAAATAAAAACATTCAAAATATATATATATAAAAAAAAAAGTATAGTACTCTCTCAAAAGAATATTCAATATTACCCCCCAAACCTCTCCTAATGACACAAGATCTTACCGAGCTTCCTCCAGCTGTTTCTCTCTGGCCTTCCGCTTCGCCTTCTTGCCTTGTGTGTTGGCCAGTCTAGCTCTGGCTTCAGACAGCATCTCCAGCTCATCTGCACAAGCATTTGTGAATGGTATGCTTTTTATCTTTCATTGTAGTGTTAAAGTGTTTTTTTTTTCTTTCTTTCTGACATTAAACAGACACCCTCACCTTCATCCATATCCACAGGGTCCGGTCTGGCTGGTTTGGTCTCAGGGTTTGGGTCGATCTCTCCTGGTTTTAGTTTGCGAGGGTCATCGCCCACATCATCTTCATTCTCTCTCTGAGCAGCTTTATCTCTGCGGTCATAAATAATTAATTCAAGCTTATCTTATAAAAGGTGCATGCAAACATACAAAATGACATTGCAATTGCACAGCATTACATTTCCATAACCTGACTAAGACATTGAGGATTAGACTGAATTGTGAAAGGTTAACCTATAACATTAATGATTTATATTGTCAAACCATACAGTACAAACGGTTTGAATGGAAGTTATTACATGTTGTTTGTATTCTGCATCAAACAAATGTACTTACAGCAGATATTCATAATGCTCCAGACACTGAGCAGCCGTTCGTCCAATGATGGGGGCGATTGTTCTCCACTGAGTGGGCATCAGTTTGGCCAAATGAAGAAGTTTCTCCTCTTCCTCACGTGACCATTCTGTTTTCTTAATGCTGGGGTCCAGCCACTCATACCTGTATGAAACACATCATAAGTGAAATATATATGCATTCATTACAGTTGCTCCTTAAGGAGATCATTTAAATGCACATAGGATGTTCAAAAATGACATGATCACTACGTTGAGAGATCACCCGAATAAGACAGACTCAAAGATAAACTCACCATCTGGCTTTACACTGTTTGGCTGATTTGCGGTGCAGCAGGGATGCGATTCGAGACCACTGGTTTTTGCCATATTTCATTACAGCTGCTTTGAGAATCTCATCCTGTTAACAAATCACACAAAAGACTTGACTAATTAAAGAGGTTTTACAAAGAGAGCCCATGAAAATGGACAACAACAACAACAAGAGTCAAGACTCAAATGACAGATTATTTTACTATTACTAACCTAACTTGAACTTTCAAAAGCTGAAAATTGTAAATCAACTCTCAAAATTTTCTCCACCATAATAAAATAAAACGACCTGAATACATTTCACTCAAAAGTTAGAATACTTGTTTATAAAAGAAACATCAGTGTCAATGAAAAGCAAGGCAAATGTCACTTTTGAGCAGAATATATTTTTATGCGTGCGGTGAATTAATAAATAAAATAAATATTAAATAATAGGGATGCATCATATATTGGCCACCACATCGGTATCGATAGATATATGTTAATTTTAATGTCATCGGCCTGATAAGAAAATTTGGACAATATATTAAACATAATGGATTATATCCTTCAGCCGAGACATTTCAGATGCACGCTGTTTGAAATTATGGTTTTGAATTGCTTGAAATATGATTCAAAAAAGGAAAATACAGTAAGTGCCAAATCTGCACTCACTGTATTTACACCTACAGCACAAATCTGTCATATCGGCTACATAAAATTATAAGAACAACATTATAAATGTGTTTGGGGCATGGCTTTTAATGGTGAGACTTTTGTTTTTGTAATCAGGCTCTCGAAAATTATATAAAAATTTGGATTTAGATTTATCGGCCAATATATCGGTTATCAAATATAAATATTTATTGATATGGGCCTACATTTTCATATCAGTGATTCGGTGCATCCCTATAGTCTACACAAAAGCCATAGTTGAAAAACAACTATAAATTAGAGATATCTTGACAGTTAATACACTTGCAATTTTGATTATGTTATTTAACCCCTTAAGTGTCATAATGTTATATGATTATTAAAACAATTTATTGTTTGTGTTCAATCTTGACGTATAGCCTAATCATGTCACCCAATATTTATGTTGTGTATAATTAATAATCTTGCCTAAAACAATCTAAACGTTGTGGGTATATTACCTTTTTGTAAAACTACGGTGATTGCATTCATGTTTTGATATTTTATTAACTCAAAATACAATTCATAAAAACGTACAACACAACGCGAGCTGAAATCATTCTAACGTTACACCATCACCCAAAACATAAAGAGAGAAGTAAATGAACCCACAGCAGCGCGAATATGTATAGAATTCAGAAAATTAATACCTATTTGACGTTTGAATGCATTTAATTAACAAAATGCTCATGAGTTTTAATGATACAATACTGTGTGTTTTCTAAACAAACCTCAGTGTTGCGCCACACGCCTCCTTTAATCATAATCCGCGGCATATTGGCAATGTAAAGTCTTCACAGGAGCTCGCGCAGAAAAATCTTGTTCTGGAACCTCAAATATGTGCAATTCGAAACAAAATTAGAGAAATACACTGTGTTTATGCTGCAGCACGTTAAACTGCAGATGAGAAAACTGAAATGGCTGCGAGCGCACAGAACTGTGGGAAGCAGGCTCTTCTTCTATTGATTCATTCGGGATCTGTCATGTCTCTTAAACTCAATATCGCCCCCCACGTCAGAGAGGCGAATGACATGCTCAACAAATTGTGCGTTCAATAATTGTTTTAATTCCATAACATCATTCGCTTTAATGACAGAATTTGGATAATCTCATTTTGTGAATTAAAATGCAAAATAAATATCAAAGTTTCTGCATCTACCAGAACATATTGATATTTTTAAACATAAAATACTCGTGTAGTGACTTAGAAGTATGTGATTATTTGTTTATTTTATTTGTGTATTTACATTTAATTTATTTATATTCTATGTTGCTTTATCTGCCTTTTATTGTGTTGTTTTTAGTTGCTTGTCATTTGTGTCAGTTGCTTGTTATATGTAAAGCACTTTGCATTGCATTGGATTTGTTTCAAAGGTGTTATAGAAATACAATTTTAATTAATTGATTGATCTGTATAGGTTCCACTTTGAAATAAGTTCCATAGAAGCTAGCGGAGCCGTTCTTTATGGTCCTTCTTCGAGATGTGGATCTGCATTTCCTGGAACATCTAGAGGAAATCAAAAGACACAGTGTGACATCTGATGTTTCACTGAATGATTTTAGAAACTTGGAATGATTTTGATGTTTTTCGAATGGAAGAACCTCATGTTGAGCTTTCAGAACAAGCTAGATAGGACGCCCGTCAACTCTGAAACTTCTCTTTCTATGGAATCTCATTTATTCTGAACATATCATTTTGAAAGTCAGGCCCAAAAGTACCAGGAATGAAACCACTACAAACATTTGGGGACCACACATAAGAGGATATGTCCCAATGCTAAATATGCTGTTACATTCTTGTAAAGTATTAATATTTATTACTTAATGAGTGATATTTATGTCTTTAAATTGCATATAAAACTTCCATCCAGTTTTAAAGTTCACCCAAAAAGTTTAAATTCTGTCATCGTTTATTCATGCCAACCAGTAAGACTTTCCATCCTCTTCGAAATACAAGTGAAAATATTTTAAATCAAATCTGCCAGATTTCTGTTCCTCCAGTGACAGACCACAAAACTGACACTTTGTCTCTTTAAAAAGGTCATAAAAAGGTCATAAAGAGATCGTAAAACTAATCAAAGCGTTTTAGTCCAAATTTTCTGAAGAGACAAGATCACTTGATGAATGGATTTAATTTAGTTATTCTTCAACTCACAGATCAGTCATGATAAACAGAAGCTTAAGGGTAATTGCTTTAAAAACCAATGAGGTTCATTCTCGTGTTATGCAGCACGTTTGATCTCAAGTCCCAGGTCAGGTGATTATGCTGTCGACAACAACTCAGTGTATAATAAATGTCAGCATTATCACGAGGGTGCTTCTCTTCTTTCTTTCTTTTTGCACCTTCATCTGCCTTCACTCCAACTAAAGGAGCAATGTGCTCTGCATGCAAGCACTGACGAATGCAAGACATGGGTTATGTTTGCAGTGTAACATTCTTGCTCATGGTCATGTCTCCTGCACTTCAAGAAATCTGTTAAATGATGTTAGAACTTTATTCAGGAAATTCCTAAGTCAACTTGAATAACTTTTTAATCTGTCTAATTACAGTGAGTAACAACACAAATCAAACGCAAATAAGCATCCAAAACAAAGGAACAGAGAAATAATGTAGATGCACCATTGTATGAAACTGTGCTAGAGAAGTCATGTAAGCAGTGGCGGACTGGGACAATAATTCAGGCCGGGAATTTGACTCCACTGCCAGGCCACCTCTGCTGCTGCAGTCACCACCACCCTATTCATGTAATCTACTGGACTGATAAACTTGTAGGCTAACCCTATTAATGTAACAGGTAGACTACCAGATGCAATATAAATGAATAAAAAAATAACCCTTAAAAACGTACTCGGTTACTAACGTAACCTCGGTTCTCTCTAGGAGAGGGAACGAGTACTGCGTCGAAGACGCAACGGGAAAGATATTTCTTTTTCGAGATTGAAGCCTAAAAATTAATCCTTAATTTTGTAAATATTGTAAAACGCTTTTCTGTAGCATACAACCTTAGGCGGAGCAATATCGCTCACCCATTGGCTGCTCCGCCAGAAAAGCACAGCCTATGCGAGGCCAGTGACGCTGTCCAATGAGGGCGCTTCGCGCCCTTCTGCGTCATCTCCCGCCGAAACAGGCGTGGCCTAGGCCTATAAATACGAGCATAGCTGTCCTCCACTCTGATTTTCGTCACAAAAGCGACGCAGCGTGGGTACGCACGGCCTGAGACGCAGTACTCGTTTCCTCTCCTAGAGAGAACCGAGGTTACGTTAGTAACCGAGTACGTTCTCTTACGTAGAATTCTCTCGTACTGCGTCGAAGACGCTACGGGAACCCCTGTAACTCGCCGTGCGTGCTCTTGGATCGACACAGACACCTGAGGGCGCGCACGCCCTGGCATACAAGCGCCTACACCAAGAATGTATAGGGAGAGCGGCTAAAACTAGCATCATCCCTTTATAGTAGTGCCTCTAAGGGCATAATAACATGTATATGAAATATATATGTATATGAGGGGTAATAGCAGGCTCATGGGACACATTGTCAGTGAGTGATGCTTAAAACATTGAAGTGACCTGGGCCGCAGCGCGGGGCAGGAACACTAAACATAGTCTTCTAGACCGAGAGCAGTTTAGCCTGCAACGCAGGAACCTCTAGGTTATAGAACCGTATAAATGTAGACGGGGAGGCCCAGCCTGCCGCCATACAGATATCTTGTAACGAGATTCCGCTATACCAGGCCCATGAAGAGGCCATGCCTCTCGTAGAATGTGCTCTGATGCCCAGGGGGCATTCCAAACCTCTAGATGCGTAGGCTAGCACAATGGCATCCACTACCCATCGAGATAGACTCTGTTTCGTCGCAGCTCGCCCATTAGAGCGCCCACTGAACGAAACAAAGAGCTGCTCCGACTGTCGAAAAACAGCAGAGCGGGACACATAAGCTCTTAATGCCCTGACCGGGCAAAGGGAGCTATTTCCGTCCTCCGAGGCCGGCAGGGCCGACAGGGAGATGACCTGAGCCCTGAACGGTGTGTTGAGGGACTTAGGTACGTACACATGCTTCGGTTTCAACACGACTACAGAGTCGTTGGGCCCGAACTCCATACAAGAGGCTCTAACTGAGAGCGCTTGCAAATCCCCCACACGCTTCACTGAAGCGAGAGCCAAAATGATGCATAATCAAGCCCTTGGCCTGCGAGAGGGGGTCTCTCCTCACTGGAATCGGCCACGGGGCAGTACTCTTCAGTCGCATTAAAACTGGGAACCAGGGTTGATTCGTCCAGTATGGAGCGACAAGTAGCACTGAGCATCCGCTTTCCCTGATCCGCTCCAACACTTGGGGTAGGAGTGAGACAGGAGGAAAAGCATAGAGCGGACGGCGGGGCCAGATACTGGCCAGCGCGTTCGTGCTCTTCGAAAAGAATTCCGGGCAGTGAGCGTTTTCCTGGTTTGCAAAAGAGGTCTATTTCCGCTCTGCCGAACGTTTCCCACAGCAGACGCACTGTCTGTGTGTGTAGGGACCACTCTCCTGTAGGAACGTTGTTCCGTGAGAGTCTGTCTGGGCCTACGTTCAGGTGGCCTGGCACATGCATTGCTCTCAGCGAGCGCAGGTTGTGCTGGGCCCATACCAGTATGCGTTCCGCCAACCTGAATAGGTTCCGGGATGTCACGCCACCCTGGCGGTTTATGTAGGCTACTACCGACGTGTTGTCCGAACGGACCAGGACGTGGTGCCCTTTTATCCGAGGACATAAACGCCTCAGCGCAAAGTCCACCGCCATCATTTCCAGGCAGTTTATGTGCGGTAGTTCGGCTCGTTCTGCCCACTGGCCAAAGAACGGTCTGCCGTCGAGCAGCGCTCCCCAGCCTGAGGTGGACGCATCCGTGGACACCACCTTCAGGCTCGAGGAAGTCCCCAGGCTTACACCTGACCGGTACCAGTCTGACGCTCTCCATGGTGTCAGGGCTGAAATGAATTCCTGATTGACCTTGAGGCGATAGCGCCCGTGAAACCATGCTCGGCGCGGCACGCGCGCTTTCAGCCAGAACTGTAGTGGGCGCATGCGCAGCAGGCCCAACTGCAGTACTGTTGAGGCTGAGGCCATGAGGCCTAGCATTTTCTGAAATCTCTTTAGCGGCACTATATGGCCGCTGCGGAAGGATTTCGCCATTTGCAGGGTGTTTCGCCTGCGCCGTGCGAGTTCAGATCCAGTCCTAAAAAGGAGATCCTTTGACTGGGAAACAGTGAACTTTTCTCCCAATTGACTCTCAGACCTAAGCACTCGAGGTGATCGAGTATTAGTGTCTTGTGGTGAGCGAGTTCTGAAGGCGATTGGGCCAGAATCAGCCAATCGTCCAAATAGTTCAGAATTCGAACGCCTTGGAGTCTCAGGGGTGCCAGCGCCGCGTCCATGCACACTGTAAATGTACGAGGTGCTAGAGACAGGCCGAATGGCAGGACTGTGTACCGATATGCCCGGCCCTCGAAGGCGAATCTCAAAAATCGCCTGTGACGTGACGCAATTTGTATGTGAAAATACGCGTCTTTCAGATCTATTGCCATAAACCAGTCTCCTCGGCGAATCTGCGCGAGGATTTTTCTGGTCGTGAGCATTCTGAACCTTCGCTTTGTTAGCGCTTTGTTCAGATGCCTCAGATCTAAAATGGGTCTGAGACCCCGTCTTTCTTCGGTACCAGGAAATATCTGCTGTACAAACCCCCTTCGCTCTGAGCTTGAGATAAAGGCTCTATGGCCCCTTAGCTCAATAGCTTCGCTATTTCGGCTCGAAGTAGATGTGCTACTTCTGTTTTTACCGTGGTTTCGACTCTCTCCGTGTGACGGGGAGGGCGTTGATAAAACTGTAGCGAATAGCCTCTTTTTATAGTTTCTAGCACCCATTCTGAGACCCCAGGAAGTCTTTCCCATGCATCTGCACGCGTGACTAGGGGTTGAATGTAATCTGGGCCCTGGTCGCGAAATGGCGGCGACACGAGAGCAACCGTGTGCTGTAACATGGACGCTGTGGCGTCTGAGGCGGGGGGCATGCTTAACACAGTGTGCATCCCGCGCGCGCTCGACTCTCTGAGTTGAGAGAGAGCGCGCGGGGCGAGCCCCGTAGGGCTCGTTATATTTGTGAATAAATGTGGGCGCGTGGTAGCGGGCACATTTATAACACCGGGAGTACTGTGTTTGTGAACTGACTGACCGTTCGTTGGTTTCGTTTTTACAGAAAACGCGGAACGTGCAGTGTGTAGTGGTTGTGGGCACTGGACAGTGGGCACGCTCACTACATGTAAAGCACAATCGACTTGAGTCGATTTTATGTGTGCAGACCCTGTGTTGTACGGGGCTGTGCTTGCACGGGTTGAAAAACCGGGCTCTGGTCGCGAAATGGCGGCGACACGAGAGCAGTCGTGTGCTGTAACATGGGCGCCATTGCAGCGTATGATGCGGGGGGCGCGCTTAATCGAGCGGGCAGCCCGCGCGCGCGCTCAGCTCTCTCAGCTGAGAGAGAGAGCGCGCGGTGCGAGCCCCGTACGGCTCGGCATGTTTGAGAATAAATGTGGGTGCGTGAACGCGGGTACATTTATAGCACTGGGGAGTACTGTCTATTAGAACTGACTGACCGTGCATCGGTTTCGTTTCATAGAAACCGTGTGACATGTAGCTTGTAGTGATTGTGGGCACTTGAAAGCGGGCACGCTCACTACATATAATGCACAATTGACATGAGTCGATTTTATGTGTGCAAGCCCTGTATTGTGTGGGGCTGTGCTTGTGTGTACGAATGGGCACTGGGTCGTGGGCATACAGTTACACACATTACATCATCGGCCGTGGCCGGGACACCATGTAGCACAGAGAGTACTGTCTATCAGAACCGACTGACCGTGCATTCGTTTCGTTTTTACAGAAACCACGGGACATGCAGTGTGTAGTGATTGTGGGCACTGAAAAGCGGGCACGTTCACTAACTTACATGTGATGCACAACCGACATGAGTCGATTTTATGTGTGCAAGCCCTGTATTGTGTAGGGCTGTGCTTGTGTGTACGAATGGGCACTGGGTCGTGGGCATTACGGATACACACATCACACCATCGGCCGTGGCCGGGACACCAGAAAATACATTTTCAGATTTACCTGGGGCGTCGTGAAAACGGCGTTTGTGTGCAGGCAAACGGGCATTGATGCCGATTTGGTGACTGCAAAATACACTGGCACGGTCGCGTATGTTGGGACTGTGCGAGCGAGACATTTTAGTGAAATCCGGCCGCGGCGGGATTTTAACACTGTAGCTTTCCTCGAAGCAGAAGTGCGCATCCTGGCTGAAAACGGGGCTTTCCGGGACTCCGCGATTTCTTCGTGAATTCAGGAAGAAAAAGGCGCGGGTCGTGAGGACGGTAACGTACGTTCCTCTGCAGAAAAGCAGCCATCCAGCCGGTAAGCGCATCGATGCTGGTCTTTCTCTGTCGACGCTCACGAGCGGCGGGGGAGGGGAGATCCTCGGAGCTCGCCCATCCCTCGCTACCCGAAGCGAGGAGAGAATAGCAGTCGTCCTCCACAGACGCGGCTTCACCTTCCTCGTCCATGACGGACGCGGCGGCACACAGCGGCCCTTGTCCGTCGGTCAGAGAGTCCAGCGAAGCGGGCAGAGAAGCTGGCGGCAGCAGCGGCGAGCACCTCGTGGTGGAGGGAGGTTCCGGGCTTCGCTGAGCACGGCGCTTTTCACGGCGCGGCACTACAGCGGGCAGAAAGATGCAGCTTCAGTAAATGAACCCCAGGCGAGTCCGCAGAGTCACCGTAGGCATCAAATCACAGTGATGGCAGCCGCCATCGACGAGAGCTGAAGCACGTGGTCCCCGTCGCTGAGCGGGGCTCTACACGAGCCACAGGAGGTGCGAGCCATCTTGAAAAAGACGCTCGGCTCTTTTAGTGGTGGAAAAACTGTGTGACGCGACGGCGAACACACACACAAAACACACACACATAATGTAAAGGATATTCCACGCCGGAGAAGCGTAGCAGGGAACAGCGGCTGAAGGCGGCGAAGGCGGCGGCTTCAGAGAAAAGGCTCGTCCTGCTGAAGTGCTTGTTCCAAACGGCTGTGGCGGCTCGAATCCGATCCAACGATGCGTGCAGCTTCGTGAATTTTAGAAAATCAGAGTGGAGGACAGCTATGCTCGTATTTATAGGCCTAGGCCACGCCTGTTTCGGCGGGAGATGACGCAGAAGGGCGCGAAGCGCCCTCATTGGACAGCGTCACTGGCCTCGCATAGGCTGTGCTTTTCTGGCGGAGCAGCCAATGGGTGAGCGATATTGCTCCGCCTAAGGTTGTATGCTACAGAAAAGCGTTTTACAATATTTACAAAATTAAGGATAAATTTTTAGGCTTCAATCTCGAAAAAGAAATATCTTTCCCGTAGCGTCTTCGACGCAGTACGAGAGAACTCTACGTAAGAGAACTCACTGTCCACCACCTCTAGCTCAACAGCAGGAGCATTTGCAGCTCTAGTGCTACTGTTGCTTCCTTCGTCACATTTTCAAGATAAATAAATAAACAAACAAACATTGTAGGCTACATATTGTAGACTAGAAATGAAAAATCTAAATAACTAACACTGCATTCTTTTCCACCATCTACTTGATTTATTTATTATTTAAACAATTTGACCCACTAACACTATTCTGTCTACTTTTTAAACATTTTTATTTATTATATAAAAAATATGCTACATGTAGACGAAACGAGACTTGACACAGCACCACTTACATATTGTTGCTCGTTTGTTGGTTTAATTTTATCTATTGTGATTATCTAAGTGATTTGTATGTAGTGTTAATTTTGTCACCTATTTTTAATTTAGTCTTAGTCTTGTGCCAAATGTCTTAGTTAGTCTTAGTTTTAGTCAACTAAAAGTCTCGTCATTTTATTCTAGTTTTAGTCAAAAGAAACTCAAGGTATCTTAGTCAAGTTTTAGTCGACTAAAAGTCTCGTTATTTTAGTCAAATTTTAATTAGTCGTCTAATTTTAGTCAAAAGAAACTCAATATTTCTAAGTTTTAGTTAAAACATTTTAGTCTTTTTTTTAAATAACAAATTATTTCTGAGATTATTTCTGATAACCATTTCAGTCAAATAGTGTTTCACACATCTCAAATATTGGTTAAATGTCATAATTACCTGAAAAAAATTTAATAGATTTTTTTAATGCAACTAGTTTTTAACATTAATCTGTTCATAACAGATGAATATTCTATCTCCTGATGATGGCAAGTAGAGACGATTGGAGACGAAAATGAAGAGAGATTTTATCTTAGTTTTTATTTTATGCAAAACATTCTCGTCTTTTTTCGTCAACAATAATGCATGTTAATTTAGTCTTAGTCAGCGTTTTTGGACATTGGTGCAGTCTCGTCATCGTCTCGTCTTAGTCATGGAAAAAAAGGTAGTTGACGAACATTTTTAGCCATTATGATTCGTCGATTGAGAGATCCGTCAATTAATTCGTAGTTGCACACCAGCCTATCACATGCCAGGCTGATCGTCTGCACTTTTTTTTTTTTTTTTTTTTTTGGCAGCCGGCAGGCCAGAACGACCGTCAGGCCACCGGGAAATGGTGCTCCCGATGGCCAGTCCGCCCCTGCATGTAAGTATGTCAGGTGCTTCAACAAACAAGACTTCTGTATAGGATACACCTATGTTTTGTCTCTAATGAGGAAGCACTGAGTGCTGCATTTGATACCATCGACCACAACATTCTTTTAAATAGACTCGAAAATTATGTTGGCATTAGTGGAATTGCACTAGCATGGTTCAAATCATACTTATCTGACCGTTATCAGTTTGTAGCAGTAAATTATGAGATGTCATATCTATCAAAAGTTCAATATGGAGTACCACAAGGCTCAGTACTAGGACCGCTGCTGTCCACCCTGTAGATGCTACCTTTAGGAGATATCATTAGGAAGCATGGAATTAGTTTTCACTATTATGGTGATGATACTCAGCTCTATATATCATAGCTCGACAGTAAACAGGAGGCTACTGTGGGGCGGGATCTCCGTCGGTAAATGGTAAATGGTAAATGGACTGCATTTATATAGCACTTTCACAGACCCAATGGCCACCAAAGCCACATGCTTTACATTTAGCCTCACATTCACCCATTCATACACCGACGGTTATTATTATTAATTATTATTAAGTATAATTTCTCCTCCTGGACTCACCCCTGGCTCCCATTGTCCTCGATCACCCTTGGCTGGTCCAACATAACCCGAGGGTTGACTGGGCACACCATTCTGTCTCATCTTGGAGCACTCAATGTCATGAGTCTTGTCTTGTGTCTGCCTGTTCGTCTGTGTCTTGTTCTGTTTCTGTTGGAGGCAGTGGATTTATCTAACGTGCCCGCAGAGTACCTCGACCTGAAGGAGGTGTTCAGTAAGTCCCGTGCTGCTTCTCTCCCTCCGCATCGTCCCTATGACTGCTATAGATTTACTCCCCGGTAAGTCTCCGCCTAAGGGCAAGCTTTACTCACTTTCTGTTCCGGAAAGGGAGGCCATGGAGAAATATGTTTCTGATTCTCTAGCCTCCGGATTCATCCGCCCTTCCTCTTATCCAGCAAGGGCGGGGTTCTTTTTTGTGGGGAAGAAGGACGGCTCTCTGCGACCGTGTATTGATTACCGAGGGTTGAACAACATTACGGTAAAGAATACTTATCCTTTGCCGCTGATGTCTTTAGCCTTCGAGTGGTTACAGGGATCCACCGTCTTCACAAAATTGGATTTACATAATGCCTATCATTTGGTTTGCATCAGGAAGGGGGATGATTGGAAAACTGTGTTCAACACCCCAAGGGGCCATTTTGAATACTTGGTTATGCCGTTCGGGCTATCCAACTCCCCAGCGGTTTTCCAGGCACTCGCCAATGACGTGTTGAGAGACATGGTAGATCAGTTCATATATGTCTACCTGGATGACATATTGATTTTTTTCTTCGTCTCTCCAGGAACATGTTCAACACGTCAGACGAGTGCTTCAGAGGTTGCTAGAGAATGGGCTTTTTGTCAAGGCTGAGAAATGCGCTTTTCATGCACAATCTGTTCCTTTCCTAGGGTACATCGTCTCTTCTGAGGGAGTGCGTGTGGATCCTGACAAGGTTAACGTTCTTCCTCAGACGACAAGATGCACCCGTGCACGTTTTTGTCCCACCGTTTATCATCTGCCGAACGTAATTATGCCATTGGTAACAGAGAGTTGTTGGCCGTCAAGTTAGCGTTTGAGGAGTGGCGTCATTGGTTAGAAGGTTCGGGGGTACCTTTTATCGTTTGGACCGATCATAAGAACCTTGAATATATTAGATCTGCTAAAAGACTCAACTCCAGGCAGGCTCAATGGGCACTTTTTTTCGGACGTTTTGACTTTTCTCTCTCGTACCGCCCTGGGTCCAAGAACATCAAACACGATTCTTTATCTCGCATTTTTGATCTATCCGAACATCCGGTTACTCCCGAGTGCATTTTGCCCGAGAAGATCACAGCTCACAACCTCACACTCACATGGGAGGTTGAACCGAAGGTCAAGTTGGACTTAAGGGGTAACGCCTCCGCCCGATTGCCCACCGAGTCGATTGTTTGGTCCGGAGGAGTTACGGTCCGAAGTCATAGAATGGGGTCACTGCTCCAATATCGCTTGTCATCCAGGAGTAAACCGGACTAGCTGTTTAACAAGGCAACGATTCTGGTGGCCATTAATGGCTCGTGACATTCCCAGTTTGGTTTTGGCTTGCTCAGTTTGTGCTATGGGTAAGGCGTCTAACCGACCTCCTGATGGGTTACTCCATCCGCTCTCTGTCCCTTCGAGACCCTGGTCCCACATAGCGCTAGATTTTGTCACCGCCCTCCTGCCCTCTAATGGCATGAAGGTTGTTTTAACCGTAGTGGACCGGTTCTCGAAGGCGGCACATTCCATCCCCTTGGCCAAATTACCTTCAACCAAGGAGACAGCGGTGGCTGTTGTAGATCACGTGTTTCGTTTACATGGCCTCCCGATGGATGTGGTCTCAGACAGGGGGCCCCAATAGTGTCCAAATTCTGTTAGACAGGGGGAATACTGTCTAACAATTGATGGCTGCTCTTTCAAGTTTCCGTCGTCATTAAATCTAGACTAAAAACACATCTCTTTCACCTGCCATTCATATAGAACATTATCAATTTCTATTATTCAACTCATTTAAATGATTATTAGGCTGCATAAATTAAGTCAGCCGGAACTGGGAACACTTCCTATAACACCTGATGTACTCGTTACATCATAAGAAGAATCTACACTAACTGTCTTTCTGTTTATTCTGAGGTTTACTGATGTAATATATGCCGTATCCAGATCAGATGGAGGACCTGCGGCTGGACCCATCCACCACGCATCCCATAAGTGCCAGCCTCGTCGGCCCTGTGAAGGCCTCATCGACACGACAGCCTCAACAAACTCGTCTCCATACTGGCGTGATGACACATACTTCCAACCAGATGAAACTGGATAAATACTCTGAATGTTCTGGTCCAAACTGATTTCTGACCTGTAATGCTGCCCAAATCATAATAATATACTGTTCGCTCATTGGCCAGTGGAGTAATGGCCCCAGACTGAGCCTGGATTCTCCCAAGGTTTTTTGTATCAATGTCACCATGCTATCTGGGATGTTATCTATGAACTCCAAAATTCGCTTCCTATTTGTTAATTTACATTACATTTTGCTAACTCTGTGGCACATTATAATATTATAAGAATTTTGAAGGTTATTCTCTTAAACTCACTAGTAGTGTACTGGAAGAAAAGAAGTTTAGAGGAGTAATAACAGGAATTCCCATGGACGTTACAGAGGAATCAATCAAAAATAATCTGTCAGGAGCAGAGGTGATGAGTATAAAATGTTTGAAGATGATCAAGAATAAGCACTAGATGTGGTGGAGAGGACGAATATGGTAAATATGGACATCCGAAATGTTGTAATTGCGGAGGCACACATAGTGCTGGGTGGATGCCAGGTCAAGAAAGAGGCTGAAGAAATTCAGAATAAAAAGTTCTGGAGGAAATGACATATGACTTATGCAAGCAAAAGTTTTCAGTCTCGGAGGACAGTTCAACAGAAAGTACAAGAAAATACTGGTTCAGCAGAAATGGAGAGGAGTAGCAACCAGAGTGAAAGAATAGTCTGATAGTAGGTTTCCTTCGTTGCCTTCACTGTGGAAGTGATCAACTTTTCAGCGCAAACTGATAGTAGATCTGAAAAAAATTAGAATAATAATTATAAGGGCAGCTTGGAAAACCTTGAATGTAGAGGAATAACAGTCGAGCAAATAAACAAAATACTAAAAGTTCAGACTGCAAATTCTCAAGCTGCATGTGGTGGTTTGTAATGGTATTAAAAGGGTCTTTAATCCACTTTTTTACCTTTAGTTAGTGTGTAATGTTGCTATTTGAGCATAAACAACATCTGCAAAGTTACGACGCACAAAGTTCAATGCAAAAGGAGATATTTTCTTTTACAGAAAACGCTTTTTAAGGACTACAACAAATGGCTGGTAGGGACTCAAGTTTCTTCCAGGGGCGGTGACATCACAAACCCTAAAGTTCAGTAGCTCAGCCCACTGATTCGAGCACGACAAGTAGTAGTAGGTAAATAACAGACGTGACACTAACACTGGATTGAGCAACTAAGGTATAATCATGCCTTTGAAGAGAGAAAAATGTTGTGCAGAGCCAGGTTGTGGGAAAATACAGTAGCTGTACTGGATTTGCAGAGAGCCTGAAATTAAAAAACGATGCTGTGCCTTCTTCTATATTGGATCCGACAGGAACAGCGCAACACACTTATGCGAGTGAAAACGTTTTTTCTGTCACTATTGCTTTTTCACTGATCATTTGATATGTACAGATTATGTGTACATGTCTAACCAAAATCACCAGAGACCAGTGATTTCTGTTACTGAATGAAATTATTCATGTAGGGCTTTTATTTATCAAAATCATTTATTGTCAGTAAATCAAACCAGTGACTAAACTGTCAACTTTGCCTTGTTTCTCTTAATAGGAGGAAAATAATTAAATTATATATAGAAAGCAATCAAATAAATGTTTTGTTCTGGACCTTATTTGTTCTGGACTCTCGCCAAAACTCTCTTTAGAATCAAGGAATCTCTTATTTACATTGTGTTTGCACTGTTAGTTATGATCGTTAATATTTACTGAAGGGACTGGACATTTTCCAATCACAACACACTGGGTGAGCTAACCAATCACAGAAAATTTTGTATTTCTGAAAAGGAGCGGAGGAGGGGCTTCTTCGAAAATGACATGTTCAACCAGACTGGGGAGAGAGGAGCTGTAATAATGTAAAATATGTGAAAATTTAGTTTTTCGAACAATCAAGCATGAAACCATATTATAGTACACACCAAAAACAAAATCAAGACTTTGTAAAAGGGCATAATAGGACCCCGAAATGAATAGATGATTTGGATGAAAAACTTCCAAATCAAGAAAGAAAGAATCATGTCTTAAATCTCATCTGCAGTTTGGGGTGCGAATGGATAAGAAAGATGGAAATGGTGGTGAGGTGATAACCTTCATTAAGCTACTGTAGGTATAAGATTAAGAGCTTTAGATGTAAGCACGGAGTATGAAGCAGTATCGGTGGAGATATGGGGTGGGAATCAGAGTATAAGAGTAATTCATTTTTATAACCCATGTGAGAAGTTGATGTCACGGGGTGACTTTTTCCTGGGGCGGCACCATAGGGGCGGAACCATAGTGGCGGAGATTGGTTCCGCCCGGATCAAACACCACCACTTCCGGTTCCCTTCCCGGCTCCAAAATCAGGGTTAATCGGCGGCAGGTGCACCAATGAACAGCGCGATCTCCGGATTGGATGAAGGGGAAGCAGGAGGAGTATAAAGAGGGCTTCCAGAATTCAGTTGGAGTCAGTTGTTGCAGCGGTCATACACAGCCGCAGCTGTTAGTTCCGGGTCGGGCTCAAGCCAAGCGTGGTGGTAACCGCTTCCAGCCGTCGCGGCGAGAAGATCTGGGCATCTGGACAAACACGAAGAGAAAGAAAAGAGACGGGGCTGAGTATAATACAAACCGTGTTTTGCATTGTGATTCAAGTGTCAAGTGTGTGTCCGCTACTGAGAAGTTACATGCAGGACAGCTTCCCGGAAGTGCTGATAAACGAATCCCTTCGGGAGAGAGAGCACAGCAGCCAGGACGCGAGCCGAACACTGCAAGGGAGAACAAGACGAGAACACGGGTTGGTCAACGTGTGAGTACCCTGAGAAACTTATGCAGTAGAAAATTCATCGGAAGTGTCTCATCTGTGAGCTTTGTGAAGTTGGATCTAGGAACACGAGTGGCCCCACTGCGGAGAGTGAGCGTGGGAGAGCCAGCGACAGTGGACAGGAAAGACGCCGGGGTGGTGCGGCAGCGACGTTCTCCCTTGCTGGTCCTTCGCTATAACAGCGCTTCAGCGATTCCCCCCTGAGATAAAACGACGTGGAAAGTGCACCTGGACTGTGTGTGGAGTGCCGTGGGTGAGTCAGTGTCTTGACTGTGAGAGTGTACACTTGGAATTTTCCGTGTTGTGCTGTGTTGTGTGCGTGTCGTCACAAAGACCACTTTCCAGGCCGACCCACCCTCTGGGGAGGATAAGATCCCGAAGCTGGCGGAGCCACTAGCCCATAGATTTATGCTGTATACATCACCCTACCCTC
Source organism: Phoxinus phoxinus (assembly GCF_949152265.1). NCBI lineage: Eukaryota > Metazoa > Chordata > Actinopteri > Cypriniformes > Leuciscidae > Phoxinus > Phoxinus phoxinus. The sequence continues at coordinate 9,165,275 of NC_136888.1, read as the reverse complement.
TGTCTCTACGACGATTGGACGATCGGAGCCAAGTAAGAACCCCTTGAGTACCTGTATTGATACGTGGCTGTGTTGGAGGAAGTTGTGTGTGTGCAGTGCCTGAGTGGAGAGGAGGGAAACGCTCCCGCACGCTCTGAGCAAACGCGTCCCGGGCGGATATACTTACCTGCACTTACCTGTGTGGAGTCGCCTGGAGAAGCGCTCGATCCAGCACCACCGCCGTGTTCGAGCCCCCGAGCCATCGCTATCACAGAGCCCGAGACGAGGAGAGAAACGGACGTACCGTGCCTACGAAGTCTGTGAGTAATATCCATTGAGCGAAGTTATACTTACCTGTATACCAAACGAAAGTCCCAGTGTTGACCCAGATCCAGCGGATGCCCTGGAGGTGTTTACCTTTATACCGCCGGACCGCTGACCCATCCCTCAAGGAAGCCGCCGAACCACGCCCGATGACAAGAGGTAATCCTGTCACCCCTGACCCCAGTACTTCTTTGCTATATCTCTGTGCCCAGGAGAAGGAGCGCACCGTGGCGTGAATGTCCTGGAGGCGCTTACCTTTATACCGCCGGACCGCTGACCCATCCCTCAAGGGAGCCGCCGAAACCACGCCTGAGGCAAGGAGTGCGACCTGGGAAAGAGAAGGAGAGACGAGTAAGCAAATAGAAGGACATTGAGGCCAAACATTGAGTCCAAGAACGAGACAACTAATCTGAGGTTCCCCTGTGCCCGGGACAAGGAGTGAGCCGTGGCGTGGACGCCCGGAAGGTTCGACCTAGGAAAGAGAGGCGAGTAAGCGCACAGAAGGACATCGGAGCCAGACATTGAGTCAAAGAACGAGACGACTTATCTGAGGTTATCCTGTGACGGAGAAAGCTGGCTCCGAGGCGGCGTCCTCACCCTCCAGTCCCCCTGGATTTTAGCCCCTTCACTTCCCCCTCCCCTATTTTAAGTAAATTAATAAAGAGTTGTATTTTAAAATTCCATTCCAGTGTCCTCGTTGTGCCTGGTCGTCTGGGGTATCCCTGGGAACCTCTCCGAGGTGGAAACTAAGGGAGGAGCGGTACTCACGCGGTCCGCTCCGACCTGTGACAGATTTGGTGCAGTCGGCAGGGTTTCACCTCGGGTTGAGCGACCAGGGATCCTCAGATGGCCGACGACGAGGCACTGGAGGCCCCACCCCGAGTCATGCCAGTATTTATGGGAAACCCCTGGGTCCAGAAATATGGAGGAAGTGAGTCAGAGATACGCCTCTCCGAATGGCGGGCTCAGATCGAGTATCTGGCCGGGCTCCAGGGACTGAGCAAGATCCAACAGCTATAGTTTGTCCTCAACTCCCTTGAAGGGGAAGCACGGCGGGAAGTCCAAGCCGCCCCCGAAGCCGTCCGAGCCACCGCCCAGTCTGTGTTTAGATTCCTGACGGAAAGGTATGGTGACGCCACTCCAACTGCGGTTCTCCGGGCCCAGTTCTTCAGCAGCAAGCAGGGCCCCCGCCAATCCGTCAGAGCTTTCGCCCTCCAACTACGAGAGCAAGTTACCAGGCTGCAGGGACGCCCGGACCATGGTCTCGGCGATGGCGAGACCCTGTTGAGGGATCAATTCCTGCTGGGGCTAAGGGAAGGCCCAGTACGCCAGGGTCTCAGTACAATTTAGAAGGGAGCCCGAACTTACCTTTGAAGATTTAAAGAAAGAAGCGGTGGCGTTGGAGATCGACCAGGCTGAGGTGAAAGAGCCCCCTGTGTGCGCGGCCGTAAGTAGCTCCGTAGCGGCTGTCCCCGACATGGCGGATTGGAAACAGACTCTGAAGCTCGAGCTCCTAAAAGACGTCCGGGAGCAGATGGCGGAGCTATCCAAGACGCTCGTGGACGAGCTACGCCTCGGGACTACCAGGCAAGAGGTGAGGCCCATCCCCCGGGACCGTGCATACTCTGATGGGAACAGGGACCCAGGGAGGCGACCTAATCGGCCCAACCGACCCCAGGTCGAATGGGACGAGCAAGGGCGACCTATCTGCAACCGCTGTGGCCAACCAGGCCACTACAGCCAACAGTGTGGCCCCCGAAGAGGTTCGGAGGGGGGGTTTTAGGTCGACCAGCCACAGTGGGTCGTGTGGTGGGGACCCCCTTAGATGACCCATCCGTCAGAGCAGGCTCCAAAGACAGGCTGGTCGGGCATAGCCCAGTGGTGGAGGTCCAGGTGTGCGGCGTGAAGGTGCCCTGTCTCATTGACACTGGATCCCAGGTGACCTTATTCGCAGAGAGCCTGTCTAAAGAGCTGTTCGGAAACCAGAGGATGCATGGGATGGAGGCTCCCTGGCTCACCCTGAAAGGAGCCAACGGTCTGGACATTCCCTACATTGGGTACAGGCTGGCGGACTTGGAGATCCACGGAATTGTCGTGCCCCAGAAAGGAGTGATCATCGTACAAGACCACTGCTTGGGGAGACACCGGGCCCTACTAGGTATGAACGTGTTATCAGCGTGTTGGGAAGAATTATTTGGGAATACTTGACTTGTGCCTGGTCGTCTGGGGTATGCCTGGGAACCTCCCCGAGCTGGAAACTAAGGGAGGAGCGGTACTCACGCGGTCCGCTCCGACCTGTGACATTAAGCAATGATTTATTTGGAAAGATAGGGAGTAGAGTGGTGTGGTGTGGAGATGTTAAAGGATAATTCCGGTATTTAACACCTGGGGCCCTATTTTGACGATCTGAAACGCAAGTGTCAAAGTGCAAAGCGCAAGTAACTTTGTGGGCGGATCCCGGCGCTGTTGCTATTTTCCCAGCGCGATAAATGACTCTTGCGCCCGACGCAAATCTAAAAGGGGTTGGTCTGAAGTAGCTTCATTATTCATAGGTGTGGTTTGGGCGTAACGTGAAATAAACCAATCAGAGCGTCATCTCACATTCCCTTTAAGAGCCGGCGCGCTTGTTCCGTGGCGGATCGCTATTAACGGCGGATTTTCCGGCGCACGCCAGGAGCAGTTCACAGCCGAGGAAACCGACGTTCTCGCCAGGGCCGTAAAACACAGAGAAGTGACATTGGGGATGATGGGAGAAACCCACCCAAATTAGCTTCGGTTAAACAGGCGTATAATTTGGGTAGTAAATGTGTAGCCTAATCTAGATTTTTATTTTTTTTATTTTTTATCTAGATAGATTTTTTTCACATCTTCACGGACACAACAATGATTTCCCTCGTGTGTTAATAATTTTCCTTGTAATAATGCATGATTTGCAAAAATGAAAACTGCTGCATCTTTTTATATTAGAGAATCAAAGTGGATGCGCGTTAACATTATGGCCAAGCACGCGCCCTTAAAATACCACATCACTAACGCGCAACGCGCCACTGTCTTTAGACTGTTTTTTTCCTGGTCAGTGGCGCAATTGCTTTCTAAAACTGGAAAATACCACCATGGAAGTTTTGCGCCGGAACACGCCTCCTCTTTGCGCTAAACCACCCTCGCGAGCGCAAGTTCATTTCCTAATTTACCGACGTGCGTCTGTGGAGGGAAGAGTCCGCTGTGCGCGGGTGCAAAATAGGAATGATACATGCGTCGGTGTTCAAAGTCAATTGCGCTGGGTGCAAGATAGGGCCCCTTGAGTCTATATTGTAGTTTGTTTTGGATGAACAAGAGTGGTGGACAAACATTTTTAATGACATTTTCGGACATGCCCATTGATTCCCATGTTAAATGGGTCCATGGCCAATTCTATTATAGTCAAAAACTCGAGAGAGGAACCATTGTCAAAAAAATGTTGTCCACCACTCTTGTTCATCCAAAACAAACTACAATATAGACTCAAGGTGTTAAATACCGGAATTATCCTTTAATGCATATAGCACATTATGGGGCAGTTCAAACACTGATAGTTATGGATTTGTAATAGAGGAAATACTTGACACAAGCAGTCTGGTTTGTATAAATGGAAGTTTTAAAATAATGGATGGAGTTAAAAGGCATTATTCTGCAATTGATTTGACAATTACAGGTGCTGGTCATATAATTAGAATATCATGAAAAAGTTGATTTAATTCGCCTTTGGCTAAGCCACGCCCTAGAATGTAGATTGACCAATCACAGCGCAGCCAAGATCGAGCTCCCACAGAGGGTCCGACACTTTTTCACGGCGCTCCATTGACTTCAACGCAGGCGGCTCATATTTTGGGTCTCGGCAGGCTATTACGTCGTCATTTTATAAAAAATATGGTTAAACGTTGTGCCTGGGGCATTTGTAAAACAGATACGCGTTTCCCTGAGAGGTTGGAGGGGGTGTCCGTTTTTTCCCCTTCCCAAAACCGAAGTTAAATACTGACAAGTGTCGTCTTTGGATTAAACTGTATGGACGTCCTCAGTCAGCGAAACCCCTCAAGGATCAACAAGCTCACCTTTGCTCTAAGATACATTTACCTTTTAACCTTACTGTGTGTGAAGTTAAGTTATACTAGTTAGACAGTTTTATGCTGTTTAGGTTATGATTTCGGTTCTCTGCCCTAATTGTTGATACGCTAGCACACGCTGCTAATAAATACAACTTTATACTCGCGTAGTCCGTTTGCTTTGTAAATAATAACGATTATAGAAGTGAATAGAGACTAGCTTTGTATGACAGTGTTTCTCCTGATATTGTTAGTCACAGCCTCCGTCTCGATTAGGATATGCTGTGGTTCATTTTTTGACTGTGACCGTTATGCTTTTGCCTCTATTTGGATGCCTTGTTGCTGCTTGCGTTTCACCGTATGTCTTGAATAAAGCCTTCAAACGCATACTGCAGACACTTTTGCCTACTTCTATCGGACACTTTATTTGCTGCTTTATAAAAGTTTGATAAAATTTCAGCAGGAAGAGCCGTCACAGCATAAGCCATGTTGATACCAAACCAGAGCCCAGATGAAGTTGTCGGAGGTAGCAACAGTAACTAAGGGGGGCGGGGCTTAGCCAAAGGTGAATTCAGTAATTCCATTCAAAAAGTGAAATTTGTATATTATATTCATTCATTACACACAGACTGATATATTTCAAATGTTTATTTCTTTTAATGTTGATGATTATAACTGACAACTAATGAAAATCCCAAATTCAGTATCTCAGAAAATTAGAATATTATTTAAGACTAATACAAAAAAAGGATTTTTAGAAATGCTGGCCAACTGAAAAGTATGAACAGTATGAAGGAGCATGCATGTACAGCACTCAATACTTAGTTGGGGCTCCTTTTGCCTGAATTACTGCAGCAATGCGGCGTGATGGAGTCGGCCAGTCTGTGGCACTGCTCAGGTGTTATGAGAGCCCAGGTTGCTCTGATAGTGGCCTTCAGCTCTTCTGCATTGTTGGGTCTGGCGTATCACATCTTCCTCTTCACAATACCCCATAGATTTTCTATAGGGTTAAGGTCAGGCGCGTTTGCTGGCCAATTATGAACAGCTTCAGCAGTGGTCATTCTAAATTAAAATATTCAATAAGTAAAAGGACAACAAATAATTGATTTGTCTACACGACAGAGATGATTGCAATTATGTTGGCAATTCAGTGGGCGGAGGACATGAAACCTATTAATGTGGTAATTTGCTCAGACTCATATTCTGTGTTAAGTATAATTGTATGGTTAAATAAACATTCAGACAACATATTTAATTTTAAATCTTACAAACAACATACAGGTTACAAAATCAATTAACAAATATTTTTTTAGTATGGGTACCATCTTTTGTAGGGGTAGAAGGTAATGAGAAAGCATAAGCTTTAGCCAAGAAGACATTGGACAATTTTGAAATAGGATTAAATATTACATTAAGCAAATTCTAAATCAAAACAGCAGTACAAGGAATGTGGCAAGAAATGACAGCTTTAGCGTAGGTTCTGCCAGGAAGACTCAATCAGCGTGCCACGTATTACTTCTCTTCTAACCAATCATGTGCTAACACTCACAGTATAAAAGATCGGTACTTACATTCGTCTGAGTTCGCAGATGCTGACGCTGCCAAGTACCTCCATCCTCCCCAACCACCACCAAGATGGTACCTTCCCCTTCATCCTCCCCACCACCACCAGGATGGTCCCTTCCTTAACCTCCAGGGGGGGTCGGCTACGCCCCTGCCTTCGTCTTCAGGCAGGATATGCAGATTCCGCTACCCTCGTGTCACGAGGTGACGAAAGCGAAGCGGAACTGAGTTCCCGCTGGAATTATGTTCCGCCCGGACCGGTGTTACGGTAACACCGGCCCACTTCCGGGTTGCGCGTTATGTCACCATAACAACCCTGATTTGACCGATTGACATCTGGTGCGGAGGATGTGATGTGGCGATCTGCGAGAGGATTATGGAGGCGGGGCAGCTCTATAAAAAGGAAGTACAGAGGCCATGGAAGCAGGCAAGGAAGCAGAGAAAGGAGAGGAGAGGAGAGGAGAGGAGAGGAGAGGAGAGGAGAGGAGAGGAGAGGAGAGGAGAGGAGAGGAGAGGAGAGGAGAGGAGAAGGGGTGCGGACGATTCTTCCTGTGTGCTCTCCCCTCGGAGGGGGGTGGACTCCTCCTGTGTGTTCTTCCCTCGGATGTTTGATTTCTTCGGATGGGCTTTTCCTTTGGACGTGTCCCTCGAGAGAAGTGGATTTTCCCTTGCAACTGAACTGATGTGTGAAGGTAACTGAGGATTATTGTGGGGTTGGCTGTGCGGCTGTGGAATGGATCTAGTCACGATTAAATCGTCCTGAATGGAGATGTGGGAGAAGGAATGAGATGTTGCTGTGAGAGAGTCAGTGAAGACTAAGCTACGCTTTATCCTTGGAGGACCGATAAGTACCAAGATCCGAACATTGTTTGCACATATGTACCTGCACCGAGACTGAACATTGACTAAAGCGAACTAAGCACGAGTGTCGCACCGCTTGGGAGAGCGGGTATTGAGTGAGTCATTGAACCCCTGTCTTTCTCTTCTGAGTGTGAGTGAATAAGTGCTGATTCCCCGTGCTAGTGACGGAGTACCCTGACTGCCTCGCTACTGGGTGTGACCGGAATCCAGCTCGACATGGGAGCTGGCGATCGTGGGGTGAGTGCTGGCCTTAATTCACCGAGTGTGGTTATGCAGTGTCTGAAGTGGAGAGTTTACACGACGATTGCTTGAAGTGGGGTGATAGAGTGGATTGAAAGTTTCATTGTCTTAATTCACCGTACACTCATCATTCTGAAAGCCTACCCCTGTCTCAAATTAACAACCCGGAGCCCAGTAAGAAGAAGTTTTTATTGTTATAACTTGGAGAGCTGTGCATGTTGTGTTGAATCCTGTGGTACAGAAGACGGATCCTTCTGCGGAGACTTCCTGTAACTCCTACGGAGGACAAAGAGGACATTAGCAGCATCTTTCATCGGTTTTGCCGGAGCACCCCTCTCAGCCGTAAGCCCCCACCAACGAATAAAGAGTACGTACCTGTCTTGATCCTTCCTTTTGTCTTATAGACGACTGATCTCTCTGCCGAGACGTCCTGTGGCGCCTGTGGAGGAAAAAGGGGACGTTAGCAGCATCTTGCATCGGGTGCGCCGAAGCTTCCCTCTCAGTCGTAAGCTCCTCTTACCTGATTGGAATATACCTACCTTCGGGGTAGAAGGCCCCGTCCGGGCAAAACGGCCGCCTGCACAGTGCTACATCCCTCCGGCCCTTCGGCAGAATCCAGTTCTGCTGGAACCTCGGGAAAGGAAGACTGACCGGAATACGCTCCCACCTAGGAGGACCGTTGATCGGCTCCGCATCGTGCGACAAGGCCCGTGCGGCCCGAAGAGTGCTTCACGCTTTCCTGGGTGTCCAAGGCCCGTTCCCGTCCTGGTGTGGGGAACACGGAAGAAACTTTTGAGACTTTCCTTTTAGACTGATTTTACTAAATAAAACTTTGTTTTACTTTTATCCTCTTGTCGGTCTGGTTCCTTCTGGCACGCTCCCCGGGGTGGTCCTTGGTCTCAGCAGGGGAGGGCGCAGCCTGGTTACGGCCCCCCCCCCCCGACCTGTGACACTCGCATTGCTCTCTAAGGACGGGGCCTATGCCAAAAAACTTTATAAATTCATGCTTGCTGGGCTGTTAATAAATATACGCTGTTATATCAATTTATCTCCCGAGTCTTTCTGGTAGAAATGTGGGATAACGAGGAAAATGGTAGACACTCGTATAGTATACAGAGGGAAGTAGGCCATAAGAGAATGGTCATGTGACATACAACCTTATCACATGCAGAAAAAATATATGAGTGACAGGTGCACTAACACCTCATAGCATCAGTAACTCAACTCAACAACGCGAACGGTTTTCCTCAGCGTTTGCCATGTTTATAATGTATGCACAAAGGAGACGTCGTGCAGCTGCTCAAAGATCTCGCCGTTGGAGAAGACTGTTGATTTTATACTCAAAAAATGTAAGTATCACAACTTAAAAATTAAGATTACCCCAGAATGAATTGCGTTGCTAGCCCACCCCATGTTGTTATGCGGTTGCTAGGGTTTTCTAGATGGTTGCTAGGCAGCCGCTTACCCAGTTTACAAAAGTTCTCAGAACATTTTCTATACATTTTGGCTGTATGAACAGTGATTTGAAATGTTTGTGGTTTCTAGATATGGCTTTGTTTTATTTGACTCAGTATGTGTTTTACAGCTGCAGCTTCAGGAAGACATTTCCATGACAAGTAGGTCTCTTGTACTTTGAATTCCCCTTTGCTTGTGTTTGATGCTATGTGTTGGAGGAAGTAGGCTACTGTAGTGAATTGGGATTTGAGATTACAGTGAGATGATGCGATTTAGAGCTTTGAGATAAGGGGCCCTATCTTGCACCCAGCGCAATTGACTTTGAACACCGACACATGTATCATTCCTATTTTGCACCCGCGCACAGCGGACTTTTCCCTCCACAGACGCACGTCGGTAAATTAGGAAATTAACTTGCGCTCGCGAGGGTGGTTTAGCGCAAAGAGGAGGCGTGTTCCGGCGCAAAACTTCCATGGTGCTATTTTCCAGTTTTAGAAAGAAATTGCGCCATTGACCAGGAAAAAAAACAGTCTAAAGACAGTGGCGCGTTGCGCGTTAGTGATATGGTATTGTAGCGACCGTCAAAGGCTGTTATCTGCTATGTGTAACCCCGGGCGTGCTGTTGGTTGGTGGTCTGGGGAAAGGGGGCGGACCCCCTGGGGATATAGTGTTTGAGTTGAGGAAGTTCTGTCTCTTTGCTGTTCTGGGCGAGACACAGCCCTGTGTTTGAATGCCTGCACGTTGTGCTTCTGTTCAATAAACCAGTTAACTGAACTCTGGCCTCCTGTGAGATGCTACACTGGTGTCAGAAGTAAAAATGAAATAAAATAAAAAATAGAAAGATCGAGGGTGCACCCCGCACTACGAGTTAGGGACCAGTTTAGTAAGTTAACAGTTAGATAATTTAGCGTTAGCGAGACCGCGTCGCCACAGTGTGCGTGAGGAGATGAGTGACGGAGAAGGAGCTAGAGCCGCAGAATGGACGTTTGGTGACTTACAAAGGGAGCTGCGACGGCTGGAGGACAGCAGAGGACATCTTAGGGGCACGATGGAAGCGATGGCATCCGAGGCTGGCTTTGACAGAAGAGGACATGCAGGCTTCGCGACCCGCAAGCCAAAAGCGGAGAGGGGCGCAGACACCAACGTCATCTCCGGCGCGGGAAAGTCAGATGTAAACAACAATGGCGGCGCCCAGTCCACAATAACAGCGGTAGCGGCTAGCTCCGTGAAAACTCCAAAGTACAATGGGAAGGTGAGCTGGGAAGCTTTTTATGCGCAATTCGAACTGCTTGCTAAATCACAGAACTGGTCGCAAGAGACCAAAGCGCTACAATTGGCGATGTGCCTTACGGACGAGGCTTTAGCATGCTTGCTACTCTTAGATGTAGATGACAGAGAGAACTACGTCGCACTGGTGGGGGCTCTCCAGCGACGGTTCGGGAACTTTACAGGAGCGGAGCTGCTATGCAATGAACTGAATAACAGATACTGAAGACACGGCGAGCCGCTACGGCAACTAGCCAATGACATTGAGAGCCTTACCTGCAGAGCATATAGCAGCATGCCCACGATGGTACAAAGTGAGTTAGCCCGCGACCGGTTCATGCAAGCCCTCTCGCCGCCCGAACTGCGTGTGGAGGTACATCTGACACACCCACAGTCCCTGCGGGAGGCATTGGAGAGGGCATCAGAGAGGGAGACGGCCCGTGCCTGCATCACAATGCCCACACAGGAACACAACAGTCCCCAGGTCAGGACCCCTGCATTCTCGGACTGGACTTTTTGAAGAACACGGGCTGTCGGCTGGACCTGGCGGAGGCCACCCTGTGCTTTCCAGGGGAACGTCCGGTCAACATGGCTCCACCCCCCCTGGGCACCAACTCTACAACACCCCAGGTAACCACTGTGTCAGCAAACACCGCTGAAGCCAACAGCGACCCCATTGTAGGGACCGGCAGGCCCAACCCTCGTCGAGACCCCCGTAGCCCCCCACCCCCCCACTCACAGCCGAGCAGAGGCACTTTACAGCCCTCGCTGCTCGGAACATGCCAGCCGCCACCCCCACTACCACCCTCACACCATCTAGCCGCCCCACCTGCGCCACAGCCAACACACACCACACAGATTCCTAAGAGTGGGGTCTCTGACCCATTAGCAGCCCGGCTTCCCCAAACGGAGGAGGGAAGCGTTGTGTCGGCAGTACGAGGCATATGGCAACAGAACTGTTCTCATCTAGACCCCCAACAGGGTGAAGAATTGTGGCAACTATTGCTACAGTACAAGGACATTTTTGCATTTAATGAAGGTGATGTGGGGCGTACACACCTAATACAGCATGACATAGATACGGGTGACAGCCCGCCTATCAAGTTACGCCCACGTCGCCTCCCACTGGCACGCCAGGAAGCAGCAGACAAGGTGTTGTGGGAAATGCAGCAGGCGGGCATCGTGGAACCGTCTGACAGCCCGTGGGCCGCCCCTGTGGTCATGGTCCCAAAGAGGAACGGTCAGTGGAGGTTCTGTGTGGACTACAGACGGCTCAATGGGGTTACAAGGAAGGACTCCTACCCCCTGCCACGGGTTGATGAAGCCCTAGACCAGGTAGCGGGGTCAGCCTGGTTCACGTCGCTGGACCTGAGGTCCGGATACTGGCAGGTGCCTCTCTCTCCCGCTGCCAAACCAAAGACAGCGTTCTGCACAAGCCGGGGCCTCTGGCAGTTCAAAGTCCTCCCATTTGGCCTTTGCAATTCACCAGCCTCATTTGAAAGACTGATGGATAAAGTGCTGTCAGGAGTCCCTCGGTGTGAGTGTGTGGTGTACCTGTATGACATTCTCGCCCACGGCCCCACTTTCCAGGCAGCTCTCCAGTCCCTGCGGCATGTTTTGAAGCGTATAGCAACAGCAGGTCTCAAACTCCACCCGGAAAAGTGCCACTTCATGCAGAGAGAGGTGTCATTCCTTGGGCAGAGGCTGGGCAGAGATGGCATCGGCACAATGGAGGAAAAGGTACGAGCGGTCAGAGACTGGCCCACACCAATGGACCAGCAACAGCTGAAAAGCTTCCTGGGCTTAGCCTTCTATTACAGGAGGTTCGTGAGGGGGTTCTCCTGTGTGGCGGCACCGCTGTTCAGGCTACTACACAAAGACCAAGACTTTGTGTGGACCAGTGAGTGTCAAACAGCATTCACCTAGCTACAGAATGCGCTGGGGGAGGCTCCTGTGTTGGCTCCGGCTGACCCCTCCCTCCCGTTCATCTTGGACTGTGACGCGAGTGGTCAGGGAGTGGGCGGGGTCCTAGCACAGCTAAGCACAGAGGGTGAGAGAGTGGTGGCGTATTACAGTAAGACTATTAATAAGCACGAACGCCGCTACTGTGTCACACGCAGAGAACTCCTAGCCGTGTTATCGTCCATTCGACATTTCAAATACTACCTCTGTGGGCTACCGTTCACCGTCAGGACGGACCACTCTGCCCTCCAGTGGCTCATGTCCTTTAAAGAGCCGGAGGGCCAGGTAGAACGCTGGATGGAGGAGCTACAGTCCTATGACTTTAAAGTGGTGCATAGAGCGGGAGCCCGCCACTCCAACGCCGACGCCCTGTCCCGCAGACCCTGTGCAGAGGGAGGATGCCGTCACTGTGATCGGAAGGAAACACGAGACAGGGAGTTACAGGGTCAGGAGGCAGCCACCGTCAGCTGGGCCGCGGTGGCCGAGTGCTGCGAGCTCACGGAAATTTCAACAATGCAGTGGAGACAACAGCAGGAGGCCGATATGGATATACAGCCAGTGCTCCAGTGGGTGGAGATGTGGACACGGCCACCATGGGAGGAGGTGGCCCCGCTCTCCACAGCGACAAAAGGGATGTGGGCAAAGTTCCAGGCCCTGCGGCTCACCGATGGGGTGCTACAGCGGGCCTGGAAGGACCCAGCGATGGGAGAGCTGAGGTGGCAGTTGGTGGTCCCCAGAGCAGAGAGACTGACTGTGCTGAAGGCCGTGCATGGGGCCACGGGGGCCGATCACTTCGGAGTCACCAAAACTCTCCGTCGCCTACGACAGCGCTTCTACTGGGGGCAGTTCAGGAGGGACGTAGAGGACTTCTGCAGGCGGTGTGACAGCTGCACGGCAAAGAAGGGCCCCCCTGAACAGTCACACGCCCAGCTCCAACAGTTCCCTGTCGGCGCACCCATGGAAAGAGTTGGGGTAGACATAGTTGGTCCACTCCCGGTCACTGACAACGGGAACAGGTACGTGCTGTCAGTCATGGACTATTTCACCAAGTGGCCCGAGGATTATGCCCTCCCTGACCAGGAGGTAGAGACAGTGGCTGAAGCCTTACTGGAGGGCATGGTCTGCCGTTTTGGGACGCCACAAACCATACACAGTGACCAGGGGCGAAACTTTGAGTCACGAGTATTCACCGACCTGTGTCACAGACTGGGCATAAACAAAACTCGCACCACCCCTCTACACCCGCAGAGCGATGGCTTAGTAGAACGCTTCAACAGGACCCTGATCCAGCAGCTGGCCATCGTCACCGCCAAACACCAACGCGACTGGGACAAGCACCTCCCGCTGGTGCTGATGGCCTGTCGGTCCGCTGTCCAGGAGTCTACAGCCTGCACGCCAGCTCTGCTCATGCTGGGTAGAGAGCTCCGTACCCCGCCAGCAATGGCCTTTGGCCTCCCCCCTGACACCCCAGCTGTGCCCCCAGGACGAGAGTATGCCAGGAGACTACAGGACCGCCTAGAGACAGCCCACGACTTTGCACGTGTGCAGCTGCAGAGCGCAGGTGCAAGACAGCGTAGAAACTATGATCTACCTTACAAGGGTCGCCATCTGGAACCGGGAGAGCTGGTGTGGGTCCACAGCCCGCAGAGAAAAAAAGGCCGTTGCCCTAAGCTGGACAGTGACTGGGTAGGCCCTTGTAGAGTGTTAGAGCGACTAGGGGAGGTGGTATACAGAGTACAGCTACCCCCATGTGGCAGACGAGTGGCCATACATAGAGATAGGTTGGCCCCCTATCACGGAGACGCTACCCCCCAGCTCCCACACAGGCCCTCACAGACCCCCCCTAACAGCCCCCACCCGGACACAACTCACCCTGCACTCACTCACACAGACACACACCCAGACACACATCCAGACATTTCCACCACACCCCCCTCCCCAGGGCTACTCTCTCCAGCTCATGATATTACAGCACCTGCACGGCCCCGGAGGCAGACAAGACCGCCGGCCCACCTGAGAGACTTTGTGTAAAGTTGTTGCTGTGTTGTGTGTAGTTGCTGTTCCCTCTGGGTCGAGGAACTTTGACGCGGGGGGGTAATGTATCGACCGTCAAAGGCTGTTATCTGCTATGTGTAACCCCGGGCGTGCTGTTGGTTGGTGGTCTGGGGAAAGGGGGCGGACCCCTGGGGATATTTACATTTACATTTACATTTAGTCATTTAGCAGACGCCTTTATCCAAAGCGACTTACAACTGAGGACTACAGCAAGCGAGTCATCGTGAAGAGGCAAAAAATAACGCAAGAAGTGCTCAAAATACAAAGTTCTGGCATTGCTCAGAGTAGCATAAGCCAAAACAAGGGAGGGTAAAGGAGAGGGTTTTTTTTTTAATTTTTTTTAATTTTATTTTTTATGTCAAGTTTTCAGTTGTCTTTTGAATGTGGTCAGGGATTCTGCATTCCGGATGAGGGTAGGGAGATCATTCCACCAGCAAGGAACCGTGAATGAGAATGTTTTGGAGAGTGATTTTGTGGCTCTCTGTGATGGTACCACGAGCCGTCGCTCATTGACCGATCGCAGGCTTCTGGTAGGGATGTAGACTCGTAGGAGCGAGTGAAAGTAGGAGGGAGCTGAGCCTGTGGTCGATCTGTAAGCGAGCGTCAATGCCTTGAACTTGATGCGAGCAGCGAGTGGTAGCCAGTGCAGAGAGATGAACAGAGGAGTGACGTGAGCCCTTTTGGGCTCGTTGAAGACAAGACGGGCTGCAGCATTCTGGATCATTTGTAGAGGTTTAATTGCACATGATGGAAGACCAGCCAGAAGAGCATTGCAGTAATCAAGCCTAGAGATAACCAAGGCCTGGGCGAGAAGTTGTGTTGCATGCTCAGTCAGGAAGGGCCTGATCTTCCTGATGTTGTGCAGTGCAAACCTGCATGATCGAGCTGTCTTTGTGATGTGGTCTGTGAAGGTCAGATGCTCATCAACTGTTACTCCAAGGTTTCTGACCGACCTTGATGGGGTGATTAAAGTTGAATCTAGCTGGATAGTGAAGTCGTGCTGTAGAGACGGATTGGCAGGGAGGACGAGAAGCTCAGTCTTTG